>NC_080773.1:33892665-34200275 GCF_020826845.1 Diceros bicornis minor
TAATCACCAGAAGTGGCTGAAGGTGACTTGCACAGGGGATAAGATTTGCTCCTCATTGGAGATGCCCCAGACTCTCCATGCAGACAGTGTCACCCATGCTGCAGGTGACATGATAATGGCACCTCTGTGGGGAGAACAGGTCCAGGAACCCTGTCTCTATAACTGTGGCCCATCCTGATTGACACATCCCTGCACAGAGCTCTGGAGCAAAGACCAGCCAGGTGAGTGCTTCCTTTTGTTCAGTCTCAGGGCAGAGAACAGGAGAGAGGGGTCTCCAGCAGGAGAGGAAGTCAGAGCTGTGGTTGTGCACTAACATTGGGCAGGACAGGCGCTGATCCCGCCTTGTCCAGAGCTGCCCACTCATGCCCTGGCTGGGCAGGTGGAAGGTGGGAATGTGTTGGGGTGTGTTTCAGAGAGGGACTAGTGTCATGAAGTTCGCTGAAAATCCTTGTGCCCTGGAGTCCCTGACGAAGAGAGAAAGAGGGACAGTTCCCCTTGGAATCTGTGCCGAGCCTTGTAAGTCCAGAGCCACTGAGCTCGTCAACCATGTACACAGGAGTCTACCCATTTTCTCAGACCTAACAGACTGGGGTTCATTGTGAATATAGCAGGACAAATTGGTTTGCAGAGTTTGGGCTGTGACTTAAAAATCCTGAAACATGAAATAAGATCCAGTGACAGAGAAACACCCATGTACAAACAGTGATACACAGAGAGAAAAAGTCTGCCTTCTAAGGACATACACATTTTTCCTTTTTCAAATCCCACTTCATTAGGATGCAGTCATCTCCATAATTTCTGCCAAGATATTGTGTGTCAGTCTTCTGTGTGTTGTTTGTGTTGTGAGTGTAAGTGTTGCTCAGAATTTTATCTGAGTGGAAAAACAGCCCTCCGTCCATCCTTAACCTGAGGCAGCAGGGGAGAGAAAAAAGAATTTGTAGTGACATGTAGTCCTGTTAATTTTCATGTCTGCCAAAATGGTGTGGGTGTTGGAAAATAAACATTGTACACATTTTGTGTGTGTGTGAGGCAGATCAGCCCTGAGCTAACATCTGCCAATCCTTCTCTTTTTTTACTGAGGAAGACTGGCCCTGGGCTAACATCCATGCTCATCTTCCTCTACTTTATATGGGATGCCGCCACAGCATGGCTCGACAAGCGGTGAGTCGGTGCACGCCCGGGATCCGAATCTGCGAACCCCGGGCTGCTGCAGCGGAGTGCGCGCACTTAACAGCTTGCGCCACCGGGCCGGCCCCCACTGTACACATTTTTTTATTGGAATTATGAATTAAAACAATACCCTCTGTGGTAATTCACTAGTGCATTTTACACTTGGAAGTACGATGGAATGTACATTGGGCCAAGCTATGATCAGAATGTCTGTGTCCCCACAAAATTCCTACTTCGAATCTGTAACCCCCAAAGACAATTAAAAGATGGGCCTTTAGGAGATGCTGAGGTCATGAGGGTGGAGCCCTCCTGAATGGGATAAGTGTGTGTAAAACAGGATTCAAAGAGATCCCTTGCCCCTTTCCACCACTTGAGGACAGTGAGAAGGTTTTGGCCATAAACCAGGAAGGGGATCCTCCCCAGAAAGTGACCATACTACAGCCTTAATCCTGGACTTCCAGCCTCCAGAAATGTAAGCAATAAATTTCTTTTGTTAATAAGCCACGTCAGTGATATTTTTTATAGCAGCCAGGACAGGCTAAGACAGGCCAAAATTGAAAAAGACTCCAAAAAGTAGTAATGGCTGGGTTCAAGATGCCATCAGAGGCAATTTCTGAGAGAAGGTTTAGTGATTCTACACTGGAAACAAAGTCCTTCCACCTTCCCCAACTCTCACTGTACCCTCCATCCAGGTCCTATTCCGACTCCTTTGTCTGTCGCCGTGGGCACACGATGAATTGTGTTACCTGGACTTTCTCCTTCTCTCCCAGGAGGTCTACAAACCAGCTCTGATTTCTGTGCTCACCTGTGATGAGTGACACACTCCTCTGCTGTTTTAGCATCAGAATTAATTCTGGCTCCTTCCCCTGTATTGTATGCATTTTCAGTCACAGCAGTTACAAAGCCCTAGAAGGTACGAGGAAGCCAGGGGAGCAAAAAGTGCTTAGGCACGAGGTAGACACAACTGCCTCTCAGTTTTGTTTAGTGAAAGCAGAGCTGAGTCATCAGAAGACTGGTTGGAAAATAGGGCTCCTGGTCTCCTTTTTTCCCAATGTTTTTCACCAGCTTGTCCAAATGCATGGAGAGTGACCTGCCCTGGGTTGTCCCTCCACACCTGTTGGTGAAGAGAGGTTCCTGAGGGGTGAAAGGCACTGGGATGTGCATTCCTGTAACAGCACAGAGCAGTTTCTGTGGTTTGGCTTCTGACTCTGGGTGTGGTGGTGCCCCCATGTTTGACTGTGTGGGGCTGGTGGTCATCCTCTCTGTGGGGGCAAGTGTGTCCTTCTGCATTCTGCCTGATGATTGTTGGTATAAGGGAGGCACCTCACTTGTGGGGTTGATCTCTGTGTGCCCCATGGGAAGTACAACCTGTAGGTCTGACCATATCACCCACCTCAGTAAACCTTCAGCCCCATATGAAGGAGGCCATAGGCCATGTTTGTGGGAGGAGTGGTTCAAGGGGATGAGGGGACCTGCATGCACTAGGAGCCACTGAAGGTGTGATTTAGGGAGCACTGGGTGTGGTTCTAGGGGGGTCATATGAGAATGTATGAACTATGAGAATCATATCAGCTCTTTTGCCAATAAACAAGGTTCTCTGGGATTCACTGGGGCTAGGGTAAAGCTTAACAAACTGGAGAACCATGCCCTTATATGGGTAATTGTTACTCAAAGGAGAGATCAGAATAATTACAATTTCTCATAGTACCTGTCTCATAGTACAGGTTCATCAAAGTAAGTTTTTGCCTGTTCCCTCCTCAGGGAGGGATAGCTGTGTGAAATAGATGACGGAGAGGGTGGGACTTTCAAAGAGCACACTAGTGACATCATTTCAGCCCACAATGATATGTGGGCTCAGATGACAAAATATGTGAGGACCTGTTCCTACAAGCACATGCACACACACAGTCATACACACACACAGGTGCAATCACACAAACACACATTGGCACCAGATACACTTTTTCCATAATTTTATTGACTTTGGATATGGAACCATTAAAGTGAATATTGGTGAGTGAGTGTTTTGGACTCCAGGGACGCATAGAAATAGAGAGAAGGGCACCATCCCCAGCTCCATCCATAACAACATGTTTACTGTGGTTGGCGATGGTGAAGGTGTAGCAGTGGGTGATGCTCACAGGAGCTCACTGAGCCAGACATGATAATGGACTGAGGATCTATCAGCTGATGATGAGATCACTTCTTTGTCCTCATGTAGCTTTCAATGTATTAGGAAGAGAGAAGATGAGGAGGAAGAAACAAACAAAAGGTATGAATTTCATTTTCAGATGAAGGAAGGGAATGAAGTCTGGTGAATGAGGGTGATTTAAGGTGTCTGTGAGCAGCTGACATTCAAGTGGAGCTGGGGTGTGAGAAGGAGCAAGCAGGTGAAGTGGTGGGAATTCCATGAAGAGAGAAGAATACGGATTCCTGTGTGAAGCAGAAATGTGTTTCTTATGCTTTCAACGGACATAAAGTTAGGGTGGCTCATTTAGTGAGTAAAGAAAAAGTTGTATTTGTAACTTTGGACTTTGGTTTCCAATTCATATATCCATTCTGTACCTGATAATGGCTTCTGAATCCTATGATTTAATTAAGGATTATTTTGCCTACGAGGAATGCACACCTTATACTACAGTAAGTCAATATTTGCTTTGTATTCCACAAAACCCTCTTCTTCACTCACAAGGGCCTGATCAAACTTTATTTATTTATTTATTTATTGTGAGGAAGATCAGCCCTGAGCTAACATCCGATGCCAATCCTCCTCTTTTTATACTGAGGAAGATTGGCCCTGGGCTAACATCCGTGCCCATCTTCCTCTACTTTATATGGGACACCTGCCACAGCATGGCTTGACAAGCGGCGCGTTAGTGCACGCCTGGGATCTGAACCAGCGAACCCTGGGCCGCTGCAGCGGAGCTCGCGCACTTAACCTCTTGCGCCACCGGGTCGGCCCCAAACCTTATTTTAATAGAACACCTACGTGGGCTGTGGGTTACTTTGAGCTGAGGGAACTAGACTGATGCTTATTTGTAAAATTCAGAAGGAAGCAAAGTGTCAGACAAACTGTGGGCACTCAGATGTAACAAAGACTAAAAACAATCTGTCTGAGCATGCAGTCTAATGAGCAGAGTGTTTAATTTTTTGTGTGGACTGAGGGCAGGAGACTGCTCAGGAGAAGCTGTGCGGGACCTGACCTCAAAGTCTTATGAGTTAAGGTCTGGGGAATTATTGAGATTTAGACTACGGTGCTCCCGGGGGATCTTTCCTATAAAGAATAGAACATCTCAGTACATTGTACAGTCGACTTGGTATTCAGAGCACGGCTGGTTTTTTAAAAGGAATTTTGTATCCAGCAACTCTGAAGAATTACTTTATGAGTTCTCAAATATGGACAAGAGATTCTCGTGCAATTGTATGAAAATTAGTTAGATAAGCTCATAATTTCAACAGTATATTTGCTTCCATTTCACTATCAGAAGTGACCATAAGGATTGGTATTAATTCTTCTGTAAACGTTTGGTAGAATCACCAGTAAAGCCATCTAGTCATGGGACTTTTATTTGTCAGGATGTATTTATTACTGATTCAATCTCCTTACTAGTAACTGGTGAGTTCAGATTTTCTATTTCTTCATGATTCAGTCTTGGTAGGTTCTAGGAAATTATCCATTTTTTCTAGGTTTCCTAATTTGTTGGTGTATTATTGTTTATAGTAGTTTCTTATGACCCTTAGTGTTTCCAGGGTGTCATTTGTAATGTCTCTTCTTTTGTTCCTGATTTTATTTATTTGAGTCTTCTCTTTTATTTTCTTAATCCAGTTAGTTTTTTCAATTTAGTTTCTCTTTTCAAAAAACTGTCTTTTAGTTTCATTGATCCTTTCTCTTGTATTCCTAGTCTCTATTTCATTTATTTTTGCTCTGATCCTTCTTATTTCTTTCCTTTTACTAATTTTGAGATTAGTTTCTTCTTCTTTATAGTTCCTTGAGGTGTAAAGTTTAGTTTGTTTATTTGATAC
Source organism: Diceros bicornis minor (assembly GCF_020826845.1). Lineage (NCBI taxonomy): Eukaryota > Metazoa > Chordata > Mammalia > Perissodactyla > Rhinocerotidae > Diceros > Diceros bicornis. The sequence continues at coordinate 33,897,859 of NC_080773.1, forward strand.
TTTTCTTTTTTGTTAATATAGATGCTTATTGCTATAAACTTCCCTCTTAGAACCTCCTGCCGAATCTCATAAGTTTTGATATGCTGTGTTTCCATTTTCATTTGTCTCAAGATATTTTTATTTTCCTTTTGATTTCTTCTTTGACTCATTGGCTGTTCAAGAGCATGTTGTTTGTTCTCCACATGTTAGTCAATTTTCCAGTTTTCCTCTTACAATTGATTTCCAGTTTCATACCACTGTGGTCAGAACAGATGACTGATAGGAATTCATTCTTCTTAAATGTGAATTCAAGACTGAATTCAATCTTCTTACGTGTGTTAAGACTTGTTTTGTGGCCTAACATATGATCTGTTCTGGAGAAGGGTCCACATGTGCTTGAGAAGAATGTGTATTCTGCTGCTGTTGGATGGAACCATCTGCATATGTCTACTAAGTCCATCTGGTCTAAGCTGTAGTTTAAGTCCAATGATTCCTTGTTGATTTTGTGTCTGATCTATCCATTGCTGAAAGTGTGCTATTACTGTCCCTTATTATTGTTGTATACTGTCTATTTCTCCCTTGAGATTTGTTAATATTTGCTTAATATATTTAGGGGCTACAATGTTGGGTTTATAAATATTTACAATTATACTATCCTCTTGATGTATTGACTCCTTTATCATTATATAATAACCTTCCTGTCTCTTGTTACAGTTTTTGGTTTAAAGTCTATTTTGTCTGATATAAGTACAGCTATCCCTACTCTCATTTTATTTCCATTTGCATGGAATATCTTTTATTCCATCTCTTCACTTTTAGTCTATGTGTGACTGTGAAAACTGCTTTTTTTGTTTGATATGGTCCTGTGGGACTCATGAATGCTGAGTGCCACTGAGTGTTGGGGCTGGATGATGAGATGAAGGCCCATCCCTTAGGTGGAAGCTGCAAAGACTGGGGCATTAGACGTGTGGACAAGCTCCTTCCAGAGAGAGGCTGTAAACTTGATTTTATTTTTATACTGAGCTAGAGGGAGAATGTGGGGAAAGTGCCCACTTGATCTTTTAGGCTCCTGGGAGCATCCAACTCAGTAGATAGATGCAGGCTGATTAGAAACCAGACTATTGGTCATAAGCTGGTAAAGTATGTAGTCAAACTCCTTCCAGGGATAAACTAGGTGATTAGTGTTTTTCCCTGTTCCCTCTGCATTGAGGCTGGAGGTACAGCCACGGGGAGTGCCAGAAGGCCCATTTGACCACTACCTTTTATTTCCCACAATCCTGTGGGACTCATGAATGTCAATTCCCATTGGCTCTTGGAGCTAGGTGATTTGGGGGCTGATCCTCTGGTGGCAGCCTTAAAGGGTGGGGTGCTATATGTGTGACACAAGTCCTCACGTCTCATGTTGAAGCAGGGAGTTGGGAGTTTTATCTTGATTGTAAGGTTCTGTACTCAAGATGGGGATCATGGTGAGAATGTGTCTCAGCCTTTCCTATCCATTTCAATGTGGGTATTTTCTCAGACTCCTGATGCGTACAAGTCAGTCAAATAGCTTCTAGATATCTCTCACAGGAAGTTGATACCCATGTAGGTATATTCAGTATGTCCATGGAGGAAGGAAAGTCAGGAGCCTCCTATGTCACCATCTTAGCGATGCCATTCAATACGTTCTTATAATAGGCAGAATGACCAGGAATACCAAGGGAGGTACAGTGCTTTTTTATCTTTGTCCTGTCATTTACTTATATACTCAGTATGTATTATTTAACACTTATTCTGTGTCAACCACGTTGTTGAATAAGACAGACATGGTTCCTAAGTTCATGGACCTTACATTCTGATGGAGAATCAGAATATAAAATGAAATAGAAATAAATACGAAATAACAATGGTGAAAAGTCCAATTATTGTCAGGTGTATGTTCTCCAGGTTGAGCCTCTCCAGTGGAGTATCACAGCATCTCACTTCTCAGGAGAAGAAAGGGAGAGAATCCTTTTCCAATGTTGGTTTCATAAGAAGATGGTTGATGTCATCACAGGCATAAACTTTTGCTCCAGCCCACTCTGAAGCCATGTCCATGTCTTTTCAGAAAGATGTTCTAAAAACCATAGGGGAATTGGCTGCAAACACCATCTTTCCTTTCCAGGTGGGGCTTGGGGTTCTGGCCAATGTCATTCTCTTCTTCCATAATGTCTCTCCAATCTTGCTTGGTCACAGGCAGAGGTCCACAGAGGAAATTCTCACACACATGGCTGTGGCCAATCTCTTGGTTATTCTCTCTTCTGGGATTCCCCATGCAATGGCAGCTTTTGTTTTGAGGAATCTTCTGTCCACTTTTGGGTGTAGATTTGCGTATTATATAAACAGAGTTGCTTGCAGGACCACCCTGTGCTCCACCTGTGTCCTGAGCACCTATCAGTTCTTCACTCTCATCCCTGAGAGAGTGGAGTGGATGATGCTCAGAAGAAGAGCCCCCAAGGTCATTGTTTCTTCCTGTTGTACCTGCTGGATATTTAGTTTCTTAATGAATATCTATATTCCCATGAAAATCACTGGTCCTCAGGACACAGGAAATAATACTGACTCCCAAGGGAAGTAATTCTGTTCCACCTCAAGTTCTACTGCAAGCATTGTCATCTTGTGGTCCATCTCTGATGCCATGTTCATTGGCTTCCTGGGCTGGTCCAGTGGTTCCATGGTGCTTCTCCTGCACAGACACCACCAGAGAGTGCAGCATGTTCACGCCCCCAATGGCTACCACAGATGCCCCCCACAGATCAGAGCCATCCACACCATCCTGATGCTGGTGGTCACTTTTGTCATCTTCTACATGCTGAATTCCATTTTTGCTTTTTACATCACTGCCTTTTTAGATTTTTAACTATGGTTGATGCAGACTTCTAATGTTTTGGCCTTATGTTTTCCCTCCGTTTGCCCCTTCATGCTGATCCTGAGGGATCCTAGAACCCCTAAGTTCTGCTATTAAATTGTTAGAAAATACAGTTGAAGTGCTAAATATGTAGAAGACAGCTTCAGTAATAACCATAATTACTCTATCATATTAGTTTCAGGGGTACAACATAATAATTTGATATTTGTGTATATTGCAAAATGATCACCACAGTAAGTCTAGCTAACATACATGACCATATATAGCTAAAAATTTTTTTTTCTTGCGACAAAGTCTTTTAAGACTTACTCTCTTTGCAACTTTCATATTTGAAAGTGTAATATTCATTATACTCACCATGTTGTATGTTACATCCCTATGACTTCTTTGTTTTATAACTGAAAGTTTGTACCTTTTGACATTTGTACTCAGTACCAATTTTTTACATAAAATCCTATGAACTTAGGAGATCAATTTGATACTGGTGCTGCATTGGGAGATATGAAAGTCAATCCATCAAATTATCAGCTCAAAAAAGAGACATAAAAGTGTTGAGAAAACCATTTTCCCACTTGACCAGTGCAGCTGTCTCAAATAATCTCCATTCTACAGGAGTGTTTCCACAAATTTTATCTCAATGTGGATGTGGCTAACACCTGACATACATTGGCACATAATCCAATGTTGGTCTAGACAATATTACTGCAGAGTGGATGGAGATTTTATTTCATAGATGAAGATAAGAAACCTGGCTGATAGAGAATGTGTTTTTTTTTACACTATTTTATGTCTTTATTACACTCATATTTCTCTATTATGCTGCAGTGTTACACAGAATGTTGTCCAATGGTTGCTTTGCCTTTAAACATGGATTTTCTTTAAATGGTTGACCCTCAGCAAATTTGATTGGATGGGAGACATCATATTAAGGAGAGTGTAGACCTGCATCTTGGTATTTGTCACTTGGATGTTTAGTTTTCATCATCAAAACACAGAAAGGGGAGATTTTGTTTCCTCTTTGTCCTATTTGCTTTTTTCTCTATTTGTTTTTCCTTTTGCCTTCTTTTGATAAAGTCTGGTATTTATAATATTATATGTTTAAAATTAAAAGTGTTGAGCCAGTCCTGATGATCTAGTGGTTAAAGTACAGAACTCTCACTGCTTCAGCAGCCTGGGTTCGCTTCCCGGCTGTGGAACCACACTACCTGTCTATCAGGTGCCGTGCGGTGATGGCGGCTCACATAGAAGAATTAGAATGACTTACAACTAGCATATCCAACCATGTACTGGGGCTTGGGGGAGCAAAAAAATGAAGAGGAAGATTGTCAACAGAGGTTACCTCAGGGTGAATCTTTCCCTGCAAAAAAAAAAAAAGAAATTAAAAGTGTTAGGTAAAACGTCTTTTCAATGGTTGTTGTAGTCATTATAAAACTGATTTCCTAAGTATTATATTCTAGTTTGAACTACTGTTGACCATTTCACAGAATATTTAACCTACTGTGGTATAATTCCATATATCTTGTGACACTTTATGCTATTGTTTTCATAAATTTTTATTCTGTACATGTTATTACCTACAATTAATTCTATTATTTTTGCTGTCATGAGCTCATTGTCTCTTATAGAAAATAAGAAAGGAAAAGAAAATGTAGATTAATCATGAACCTATATGATTGTCATTTCTGCTGCTTATACTACTTTTTATACATGTGTTTTCCTCTGATATAATTTCCCTTCCTTATTAAGAACTTCCTTTAACTTTTAGAGGTGTAGGTTTGCTATGGGTGAATTGGTTTGATATTTATACATCTAAAAATATCTAAATTTTACTTACTGTTTTTCCTAGTAAAGTAATTTTTGTAAAGTACAAAATTATCTTTATTTGAGAAAAGGTAATAAAGTTTTACCAATAACAATACATTTAGCAATACCCAACCTCATTTTTAAAACTGTGGAATTTAATGCCTATGAATTATCTTTATTTTTAAAATAATTGATTTGAAATAATTTCAAATATACTTAATTTTATCCCTTACTGAGGTACCCCAACTGTTAATATTTTACTACTTTTGATTTGTCAACTATTTTCTCTATATTTTATCCCATTATCCTTAGTTTTTTCCCCAATCACCTGAAAGTGTTGTGCATACGTGGTGCCCACCATACTAAACCCACTAGTGTGCTTTTCCCTACAACAAAGACACTCTCCTTCAGACCAATTGTACTGAATCTAACTAAATCTTTCAATTAGAAAAGCAGTGTAAATACAACTCTACTCTCTATCCACAGGTCCTGTTCAAATTTTCCAACTGATCAAAAATATCTCCTTTTCTTTCCTGGTTGAGGATCCCAACCAGGAATATGTATTGCATTGACTTGTTTTCCTCTTCTTTCTGCTCCAATTTCAAACTGTTCCTGTGTCATTTCTTTTCTTTCATATCCTCAACCTATACAATAGGTTCTATATAATGACCCTCCTGGGTGTCTCTGATGTTTCCTCATGACCAGACTCAGTTTACACTTCCTTGGCAGAATGATTTTGTAATCACCATCTCAAAGAGTTACCTGCATCTCCATGTTCATTGCAGCATTATTCACAACAACCAGGATATGAAAAAAACCTAAGTGTCCAACGATGGATAAATGGATAAAAGAAAATGTGTATATATACAATGGAATATGACTCAGCCATCAAAAAACAGGAGTCCTGCCTTTTGAGACAACATGGATGGACTTGAAGGCATTATACTAAGTGAAATAAGTCAGACAGAGAAAGAATAATACTATGTGATCTCACTTACATGTGGAAACTTAAAAGCCTAACTCATAAAACAGTGAGTGGAATAGTTGTTCCAGGGACTAGAAGGTGGGAAAATGGGGAGATGTTGGTCAAAGTGTACTAAATTCCCAAGTATGAAGTGAATAAGTTGTGGGGATCTAATATACATCATGGTGACTATAATTAACAATATTATGTACTGGAAAGTTGTTAGGAGAGTAGATCTTGAATGTTATCACCTCATACACACAAAGATAATTTTGTGAGGGGATGGAAGTGTTTACCTTTCATGGTAACCATTTCACAATATGTACATATATCAAAGCATCATGCTGTACACTTTAAACTTACATATCTTGTATGTCAATAATATCTCAATAAAGCTGGGGAAAAGAAAGAAATGGTGCTGTGTTCTTCTCAGTGCTTCACACTGGGGGACACACTATGTCTATCTATCACAACAGTGGTGATATTCACCTTGGTAACCTGGTCAGGTTGACATCTGCCAGATCTCTCCTTCTCACAATTACCATTTGGTGTTTGTAACCAATGAGTACGTTATGAGGGTGATATGCTGAGACTGTTCTAATATGCTCTTCCTCATCACCCCTACACTAACCCACCTTAGCCCCTATCATAACTCCCACCTGAATCAACCAACAATATGACAATTGTCTTACATAAGCTCTGGACACTTATTAGTAGGAGTCTACTGAAGGAGGAGTTTTCCCTTCACTCCAAGAGTTTCCTAAATCATTCATTCACTCATTTTTATTCACATCAAGTGTACACTTGATATGAATGGGATGCATTCTGATACAACCACTTTCTGTTTTCATGCCCGTGTTGTTCCAGATTTGACCAGTGGAAAATCACTAAAACTACCATAATTTAACAATAGGAATTGATGTAGGCTCATCTTGTGCTGTTCCAGATGCAGCCCTGGCATCCACCATTTTACCAAAGAATATCGATTCCTTCAAGTGGAGATCAGTCTTTAGAAATCAAGATCTGCTATTAGTTTTGCACAATCCTAACCGTATGTCATTGCTTCTGGGACCCGTCAGCAAAAAGAGCTCATGGTTATTTAGCTTTCATACACGCACACAAATACACACATCTACATCCTTCTGTATGTCTGTGCCTACACACATACACTTATGTAATCAATTATGAGTTATACACACTTCCCCCAATTCAAAACCCACCCATAACTCCTTCTAGACTTTCCCTGTTCCACACTTATAAATATTTCCTCCAAAAGTGACAAACTTGTGCTACACTTAGCTCAATATACTTATTATTTGTTCAAACATTTACTTACAATATCACGGATTCCAATCTCCTATCGACATTACCGGTCTCCTCCACATCCCTATCCCCCCAATGCCCTCGTGTGATGCAGGATTGCTGCTACTGTCCCTTCACATGGCTCCTCTACCTCCCCACCACCCACTTCTCTGGGTTGGTAGTGACAAAAACACACAACAACATGGCTGCTTTGCCCACTTCCACCCTCACTGCCTTGCACTCTAGGGGGCACCCATTCCACTACCAATGTGTCTCTGCAGCTATGCCAGCTCCATCGGGGCCTGAGAGAGGGAGGAAATGACAAGAAATTATGAAGAGAGAAAAGAAGGACACAGAGAAGAAGGAGGTGTCACCCTAATTTCTGAAGATCTTTCTCTCTGGATACAAAATGCAGGGTTGACCTTTCGTCTCTTTCCTTCCTTTCATTTCTCAAGATTGCACAGCTGGAGTGGCAGAGCCAGGATTCAAAGATGGATGGGTCTGGTAGAAACTAGTCAATGTAGGAAGAATGATGATATTAGAATACCATGATTTGGTCACCATCATAGGAAAAAAAAGTTTTACTGTTCTTTTTCTAATCTTTCTGGCATTTTCATGTGACTAGATCCAGAAGGATCCACTTTACCTCAGCCTCAAAGTTGTCTTTGGTGGCGGTTCATTTCAGACCCGACATGTGCCATCCAAGGCCATGACAGTTACTGTTCTGATTTTCATTCACTCCTGTGTCCTGCACTTTCCCATCTCTATAGGTTGTGCCACTTTGAACCACCTATAGACAGGTTATATTTCTGCAGCATTTTCATGTGGCTGTGATAGGCAGAGTCTCTCTTGATTCCACATAAATTTTTACTGGAACCAGAAGCGCTGAAATTCCTCTTAGTTAATGCCTGATTCTTGCAGTTTTAGCTGTTGAGAGTTTCCACAAGTTTAAACACCAATGATCCCTTTAGAGGAAAGATTACATAGAGATCACCATATCTGTGGCACAAGGAAATGACTTGGATAATGAGTATCTACGACTGACACCAAATACTATCTCCAACAGTAATCAGCTCTGACCACATCAGATGTTAGCACAGGCAAGATAACAACATCTGTAGATCCTAAATATTTGCTGTTGACCTAGACAAGCACAGGTGCAGGATCATTGGGGGAATTGTGTCACTATAGTGACTGTAACAAATCAGCCATTTGCTTATGTTTTTCATCAGAGCATACAAATGTATCTCTGGGCTACGTGAGATCTTGTGCTCCTAACATTTACTCAACCACATCATCAGTGGGATTGTTCATCATGTTTATTTCATGAATTCAGTAACAGGTAAGGTAAATGTTAAGAGAAAATCATGCAAACAAGAATACTTGAAGTCACATTGAAAGTTCAGGAAAGAGATCTAAGTATTAACTTAGGTACTTAGATCCCAAACTTAACCAAAGTCCCCAAAATATGTCAATTCCAATACTCAATACTCATGATGTAATATGTAAAAATTAGTTTTATATTATTAAATTCTAATTTTTAGTCTATAAAATGATCCACATTTTTGTGCTCTAACATTTTAAAACATGTGAACATGGAAATTTCATTAGCCACAAGGACCTATGATTTATTCATATGTTCATTTTTAAAGTACAGAAAGACATTTTTGATCTCCAGGATTTTTTGGAGGAATTGCAGTGCCTAGATTTTTCAGGGAACAGTTATTTAGAGAGACTTCATCACCGTTAGTTTGTTTGAAAGAGCAAAGAATGGGCATAGTGGCTCAGAAGATAAAATATGGACAAGTGTGAAGATATGGAATCCAGTGATAATGTCAAAAAAAGCAAGATTTCCAATGTCCAAATCCAGAAAAAATACCTATTAATTGCACTTTTAGGTCCATGCAGATTTTATTCCAGGTGTATTGTTGGCAGAGAAGTGCTTCCCATTTCTCAAACTCTCACAGTCCAGAATCCAGGTTCTGCAGAGTGTGACTTTTCCCTACCTAGTAATGGATTCTTTGCACACATCTAGATCTTATTCTTTGTTTGTTCCCACGTCTACCTCCCAGTAATGTTGGCCGGAGGTGAACGGAGGGAGCCTAGGACACATAAGGGTTCGCTGAGTCTCAGCACACCCTTGGGCATCTGTTTGAGATGCCCACATTGGATGTTCCTCGTGTCATCAGAAATCAGGAGGTTGCTGTTGACTGAGTCGACATCCAAGGTCATATACACTGTGGAAAGAAAGGAAGTATTTTAGAGAATGGACAGACTACGTGGCCCTGCCATAGCAGTGGATAAAATCTCCCTTTGTCATTTCAATTTGTTTATAACTGCTCTTTCTACCGTCAATAAAACTCTCCCACAGAAATTTTTTTTTTTGGTTTATTGTGGTAACATTGGTTTATAACATTGCATAAATTTCAGGTGTACATCGTTATACTTCTATTTCTGCATAGATTACATCATGTTCTCATGTTCACCACCCAAATACTAATTACAATCCATCACCACACACATGTGCCCAATTATCCCTTTCACCCTCCTTCTTCCCCTCTTCCCCTCTGGTAACCACCAATCCAATCTCTGTCTCTATGTGTTTGTTTGTTGTTGTTATTATCTACTACTTAGTGAGTGAGATCATACGGTATTTGACCCTCTCCCTCTGACTTATTTCACTTTGCATAATACCCTCAATGTCCACCCATGTGGTCACAAATGGCTGGATTTCATCATTTCTTATGGCTGAGTAGTATTCCGTTGTGTATATACCACATCTTCTTTATCCATTCTTCCCTCAATGGGCACTTAGGTTGCTTCCTCATCTTGGCTGTTGTGAATAATGCTGCAATGAACAGAGGGGTGCATGTATCTTTAAGCATTGGTGTTTTCACATTCTTTTGATAAATACCCAGCAGTGGAACAGCTGGATCATATGGTAGTTCTATCCTTAATTTTTTGAGGAATCTCCATACTGTTTTTCATAGTGGCTGCACCAGTTTGCACTCCCACCAGCAGTGTATGAGGGTTCCCTTCTCTCCACATCCTCTCCAACACTTGTTGTTTCCTGTCTTGTTAATTATAGCCTTTATGACGGACGTGAGGTGATATCTCATTGTAGTTTTGATTTGCATTTCTTTGATAATTAATGATGTTGAACATCTTTTCATGTGCCTGTTGGCCATCTGTGTATCTTCTTTGGAGAAATGTCTGTTCAGGTCTTTTGCCCATTTTTTAATTGGGTTGTTAGTTTTTTTCTTGTTGAGATGCATGAGTTCTTTATATATTTTTGAGACTAATCCCTTATCAGATGTATGGTTTGCAAATATCTTCTCCCAATTGTTAGGTTGTCTTTTTGTTTTGTTGATGGTTTCCTTTGCTGTGCAGAAGCTTTTTAGTTTGATATAGTCCCATTTGTTTATTTTTTCTATCGTTTCTCTTGCTCAGTCAGACATGGTGCTTGAAAATATGTTGCTAAGACTGATGTCAAAGAGCATACTGCCTATGTTTTCTTCTAGAAGTTTCATTGTTTCAGGTCTTACATTGAAGTCTTTAATCCCTTTTGAGTTAATTTTTGTGTATGGTGTAAGGTAATGGTCTATTTTCATTTTTTTGCATGTGGCTGTCCAGTTTTCCCAACACCATTTGTTGAAGAGACTTTCCTTTCTCCACTGTATGTTCTTGGCTCCTTTGTCAAAGATTAGCTGTCCATAGATGTGTGGGTTTATTTCTGGGCTTTCAATTCTATTCCATTGATCTGTGTGTCTGTTTTTGTGCCAGTACCATGCTGTTTTGATTACTATAGCTTTGTAGTATATTTTGAAGTCAAGGAGTGTGATACTTCCAGCTTTGTTCCTTTTTCTCAGGATCCCTTTAGCAATTCAGGGTCTTTTGTTGTTCCATGTAAATTTTAGGATTCTTTGTTCTATTTCTGTGAAAAGTGTTGTTGGAAATTTGATCAGGATTGCATTGAATCTATAGATTGCTTTAGGAAGTATGGACATCTTGATTATGTTAATTAATCCGATCCAAGAGCACGGAATATCTTTCCATTTCTTTGTGTCTTCTTCAATTTCTTTCAGCAATGTTTTATAGTTTTCAGTATACAGATCTTTCACCTCTTTGTTTAAGTTTATTCCTAGGCATTTTATTCTTTTTGTTGCAATTGTAAATGGGATTGTATTCTTAATTTCTGTTTCTGCTACTTTGTTGTTAGTGTATAGATATGCAACTGATTTTTGTATGTTGATTTTGTATCCTGCAACTTTACTGTATTCATTTATTACTTCTAAAAGTTTTTTGGTGAATTCTTTAGGATTTTCTATGTATAAAATCGTGTCATCTTCAAATAGTGACAAGTTCACTTCTTCCTTTCCAATTTGGATTGCTTTTATTTCTTTTTCTTGCCTGATTGCTCTGGCTAGGACTTCCAATACTATGTTAAATAGGAGTGGTGAGAGTGGGCATCCTTGTCTGGTTCCTCTTCTTAGAAGGAGAGCTTTCAGTTTTTCACCTTCGAGGATAATATTAGCTGTGGGTTTGTCATATATGGCCTTTATTATGTTGAGGTACTTTCTTTCTATACCCATTTTATTCAGAGTTTTTATCATAAATGCATGCTGTATCTTGTCAAATGTTTTCTCTGCATCTATTGAAATGATCATGTGATTTTTATTCTTCATTTTATTAACATGATGTATCACATTGATTGATTTGTGAATGTTGAACCATCCCTGCATCCCTGGAAGAAGTCCCACCTGATCATGATGTATAATCTTTTTAATATATTGTTGTGTGTGATTTGCTAGTATTTTGTTGGTGATTTTTGCATCGATATTCATCAGTGATATTGGCCTACAATTTTCTTTTTTTGTGTTGTCCTTCTCTGTTTTTGGTATCAGGGTAATGTCAGTTTGTGGAATGAGTTAGGGAGCTTCCTTCCCTCCTGAATTTTTTGGAAGAGTTTGAGAAGGATAGGTATTAAGTATTCTTTGAATGTTTGGTAGAATTCACCAGGGAAGCCATCTGGTCCTTGACTTTTATTTTTGGGGAGGTTTTTGATTACAGTTTCGATCTCCTTTCTGGTGATTGGTCCATTTAAATTCTGTATTTCTTCTTGATCCAGTTTTGGGAGGTTGTATGATTCTAAGAATTTATCCATTTCTTTCAGATTGTCACATTGGTTGGCATATAGCTTTCCATAGTATTCTCTTAAAATTTTTTGTATTTCTGAGGTGTCTGTTGTAATTTCTCCTCTTTCATTTCTGAATTTACTTATTTGAGCCTTCTCTCCTTTTTCTTGGTGAGTCTAGCTAAAGGTTTGTCAATTTTGTTTATCTTTTCACAGAACTAGCTCTTGGTTTTATTAATTTTTTCTATTGTTTTTTAGTCTCTATTTCATTTATTTCTGCTCTGATTTTTATTATTTCCCTTCTTTTACTGATTTTGGGCTTTGTTCTTCTTTTTCCAGTTCCTTTAGGTGCATTGTCAGATTGTTTATTTGATATTTTTCTTGTTTGTTGAGCCTGTATTGCTATAAACTTCACTCTTAGAACCACTTTTGCTGTATCCCATAAATTCTGGCATGTTGTATTTTCATTTTCATTTGTCTCCAACTATTTTTTTGATTTATCCTTTGATTTCTTCATTGACCCAATTGTTGCTCAGTAGTATTTTGTTTAATCTCCACATATTTGTGCCTTTTCTGATTTTCTTCTGATAGTTGATTTCTAGTTTCATACCTTGTGGTCAGAAAAGATGCTTGGTATTATTTCAATCTTCTTAAATTTATGGAGACTTGTTTTGTGGCCTAATATGTGATCAATCCTGGAGAATGTTCCATGTGCATTTGAAAAGAATGTGTATTCTTCAGTTTTCGGATGAAATGTTCTGTATTATCTACTAGGTCCATCTGTTCTAGTGTGTCATTTAAGGCTAATGTTTCCTTATTGATCTTCTGTTTGAATGATCTATCTGTTGGTGTAAGTGGAGTGTTAAGTCCCCTACTATTATTGTGTTACTGTTTATTTCCCTTTTTATGTCTATTAATAATTGTGTTATATATTTAGGTGCTCCTGTGTTGGGTGCATAGATATTTACAAGTGTTATGTCCTCTTGTTGGATTGTTCCCTTGATCATTATGTAATGCTCTTCTTTGCCTCTTTTTACAGTTTTTGTTTTAAAGTCTATTTTGTCTGATATGAGTATTGCTACCCCAGCTTTCTTTTCATTGCCATTAGCATGGAGCATCTTTTTCTATCCCTTTATTTTCAGTTTGTGAGTGTCTTTAGGTTCGAAGTGTGTCTCTTGTATGCAGCATATATATGGGTCTTGTTTTTTTATCCAGTCAGCCACCCTATGCCTTTTAATTGGAGCATTTAGTCCATTGACGTTTATTTTTTATTATTTTTCTATAATTTTATTTATTTATTTATTTATTTATTTATTTATTTATTTTTCCCCCAAAGCCCCAGTAGATAGTTGTATGTCATAGTTGCACATCCTTCTAGTTGCTGCATGTGGGATGCGGCCTCAGCATGGCCAGAGAAGCGGTACATCGGTGCGTGCCCGGGATCTGAACCCGGGCTGCCAGCAGCGGAGCACACGCACTTAACTGCTAAGCCACGGGGCCGGCCCTCCATTGACATTTAAAGTAGCTAGTGATAAGTATGTACTTACTGCCATTTTTTAACATTTTTTTATTGGTGTTTTAGTAGTTCTTCTCTGTTCCTTTCTTCTTCTCTTGCTCTCTTCCCTTGTGGTTTGATGGCTTTCTTTAGTATTATGTTTGGGTTCCTTTCTCTTAGTTTTTTTTTGTGTATTTATTATAGGTTTCTGGTTTGTGATTACCATGGGGTTCATATATAGTAACCTACTTATATAACAGTCTATATTCTGTTGATAGTCTCTTTAATTTGACCTCTGTCTGAAAGTTCTACTCTTTAACTCCCCTCCTCCCACATTTTATGTTTTTGATATCATATCTAACCTCTTTTTTGTGCATTTGTATCCATTACCCTCTTATCATGAAAATAGATAATTTTTCCTATTTGTGGTCTTCTCTTTTCCCCTTAAATGAGTTCCTTTAACATTTCTTGTATTATTGGTTTCTTGATGACAAACTCCTTTAATTTTTGCTTGTCTGTGAAACTTTTTATCTCTCCTTCCATTTTGAATGATAACCTTGCCGGGTGGAGTATTCTTGGCTGTAGGTTTTTTCCTTTTAGCACTTTAAATATATCATGCCACTCTCTTCTAGCCTGTAAGGTTTCTGCTGAGAAGTCAGCTGATAGCCTTATGGGGTTTCCTTTGTATGTAACTTGTCTTTCTCTTGTGGCTTTTAGAATTCTCTCTTTATCTTTAATTCTGGACATTTTAATTATGATGTGTCTTGGTGTGGGCCTCTTTGGGTTTATCTTGTTTGGGGCTCTCTGTGCTTCCTGTACCTGGATGTCTGTTTTCTTCCCTAGGTTAGAGAAGTTTTTGTCTATTATTTCTTCAAACAGATTCTCTGCCCCTTTGTCTCACTCTTCCCCTTCTGGGACACCTATAACACCGATGTTAGTGCACTTGATGTTGTCCCAGAGGTCCCTTAGACTGTCTTCACTCTTTTTAATTCTTTTTTCTTTTATCGATTCAGCTTGGGAGATTTCTTCTAGTCTTTCGTCCAGCTCACAGATCCATTCTTCTGTATCCTCTACACTGTTTTTGAGTCCCCTTAGTGAATTTTTCATTTCCAGTATTGTATTCTTCATTTCTGATTTGTTCTTTTTTATATCTTCCGTTTCTTTTTTGACATTCTCACTGAGTTTATCCATTCTTGTCCCAAGATCAGTGAGCATCCTTAACACTCTTTGTTTGAACTCTCTGTCAGGTAGGTTGCTCATTTCTGTTTCGCTTAGTTCCTTTTCTGGGGTTTTGTCCTGTTGCCTTACTTGGAATGTATTCCTTTGCCTCCTCATTTTGCCTCTTTCCTTGTGCTTGTGTCTATGTATTACGTAGGTCGGCTATGTCTCCTGCCCTCAGAGAGGTGACCTTATATACGTGATGCCGTAGGAGGCCTGGCAGTGTGCTTCTCTCTCCTCTACAGTTGCAAATGTTCCAGGAATGACCCCTGTGTGGGCTACGTGTGTCCTTCTGTTGCGGTGGGGTTGTTCTTCCCGTAGGTGCCCAGGGAGGCTGAGCTATGCCCCGGCCAGCTGTTGTAATGCTCAGCTGCTTGTAGTTGTTGTGGGCCCTTCAGTCTCTTTATTGGGTGTGTGGTGTCCAAGCACAGTTGGCTTCAAGGTCTAACAGAACATTCCTGTTACCCTATTTCTATTAAGTGAGTAGGCTCCCAGCGTGGCAGGTTGTTAGGCTCAGAGGCTTACAGTTGCTATAAGCCTCTAGCCTTTACGTCCCTTGTCAACTCTGAGGATTGTAGCCGGGTGCGGCTGGCTTCAGGCATGGGAGCACCCAATTGTTTCAGGCTTTGGAAGGTGGGACCAACCCCCATGTCACTCTTTGAGAAGCACAAGTCTTCTTCAGATGACAAGCCCCACCACCTACAAGTCCACACACACAGTCAACACAGTCCTGTCCCGTGCATGCGCCCTGACCTCCTAAAGTGGACCCAGTCTCTCCAATGTGGGAGCCCCACACTCTCCACCACTGCCCCCCATTCTCCACCCGCTCCTTGCACACAGCCTGCCCTACAGAGGCAGACCCAGTCACCAGGCTATGAAGAATCCAGGAAGTTCCATTCGCAGCCCCACAAGTTGACCAAGGGCTTGTTGTTGGGTTGGGCCAGCTCCTAGGGTGGGCTGCCTGCCCTGGCTGAGCTGGATTAAATCGGTGCTCTAGCGGGTGGGGCAGACCCTGGGCTAGCAGGCCCCAGGGAGGACTCCAACTGTGCCTGCTGGTGTCTGTGTCACCACGCCCACACCAGGTCACAACAATGGCTGCCGCCAATGTCCCAGTCCCTGGAGAAGTCTCACCTCTCACCGAGATGCACTCAGAGCCTATCAGGTGAGTCTCTTTTCCCCAAAGCGCTGTGCACCTTTCTTTCTGCTGATTTTAGGTTTCTGAAATGGATGAGTCTGTACATGGGCCCTTTAAGAGCTGGTTTTAATTTCTTTGTTCATCAGCTTTTCTGGGGGTACTCCCCAGTGTTTTAGTAGCAGGCAAAGTCAGATATTATGGCACTTGTCTCGATTGTGCTGGGTCCAAAAAATGCCTGTAGTGGGCACGCTCCCCAGCTCAGGGCCCCACTCCTTCAGGGAGGGCTGTGTACCTTCGGGCTGCTACCTGTTGGCCATCTCACAATCTTTATGAGCTCCCTAATTACTTATGGAGCTCAATTATTTAGACATGTTAACACAGAGTCTGGCCCTCAATAGTTAACCTGCTCATTATTAAACATTTTTTAATGAAAGAAAGAAGCAATACAAGATACATGGGGCATTATTACTTTTGTAATATTTATCTTTATTTTTTTCCTACGTAGTGTGTAATCATTCTTTCCCAAATCAATCACTTAACAACAAATCAGTATTACAGATGTTTTTTCCCCCATAAGTGTATGAAAAATGACATGATATTTTCAGGTATCTTGTGAGGAAATAAAAAATAGAGATGGAGGTTAATTGAGCCCATTATGGCCTGTGGTATCTCAGAGGAACCACATCAGGCTCAATGGGCAGCTGTTGAAGCCCATTTCCAAAATCAAGAAATGGGAGCCCCAGCCAAGAGCTATTCTTTGGGTGAACCAAGGATGCCATATTTCCAAGGTAAGAGATCTGTAAAACCTGACCCTTTCCACTAAGAGCCCAGGGAAAAGCTACTGTGCAATCAACTCTGTGTTCACTATGGAAACTAAATGAATTCTGGCACTAACATTTTTGTCCTCCTCCAGAATCTGTTCTTCTTAGCCCATACGACACATAATATCATCTAATGATCTTTAACAAAAAGTACTGCTGTCTAGGTCATGACTTAGACTAGAATTCTCAAAACATAGAGTAGGTTAGAATTACCTAAAGATCTTATTAAAATACACATGCTGAACTGAGAGATTTCAGGGCTGGCTTGATGCTGTTGGTTTGGGGACCACACTTGGATTAAAAAGAACTTAGAGGATTAAACTTGATTTTCCCTGTGGCTGCGAGGCCCAGGAATCAAGTGTTAAAATTCCCCCAAGTAGTTCTAATGCCCCATGAGCGTGGGCGAGCAGTGACAAAATGATGTTATCCTAGGGTGTGGAGGAGGTGGATACCCAGTGCATGTGGGGTTGTTCCCATGGGTGTAGGACCAGTTGCAGACTCTGTAGACTCCTGGTGAAGCATGTGCTTCCCACAGGGGCCCAATGCTGCACAAAATAAATCTGAGTCCATACCTCAGGATGAAAGGACACTTATGTGAACAGATTGTGGTCTGCCTGGGAAAATGATTATAGGGCAAAGTCCTGGACATCATGGACCTCTACCCTCCACCTACAAATATCTGACTTCTGCATGAATATGCACCACAATTACATTTGGTCCTAGTCATCTCTGAAATCCCTCATTTCTCATAAATGTTCCTCATTCCTTGAAAACGTTCACTCCTTTTCTTCTATTCATTAGTTAAACATCTAATACAGATCAATCCCCTGATATAATATTTTATTAATGCCACAAAATCTACTTTTTGGAAAAAATTATTGTAAGTAACTGACACCAAAAGGCAGCCCCAAGAATGGGCTAGGGTGGGGCCGGCCTGGTGGCATAGCAGTTAAGTTCACATGTTCCACTTTGGTGGTCCTGGGTTCACCGGATCGGATCCTGGGCAAGTACCTACACACCGCTCTTCAAGCCATGCTGAGGCTGTGTCCCACACAGAGCATCTAAAGGATGTACAAACTATGATGTACAACTATCTACTGCAGCTTTGGGGAGGAAAAAAAAGGAAAAAGGGAGGAAGATTAGCAACTGATGTTAGCTCAGGGCCAATCTTCCTCAAAAAAAAAAAAAAAAGAATGGGCTGGGAGACCTAATTTGCTCTTCTCTTCTCCTTAACACAAGAATTCCTAACCCAAGAGATGAACATAAATGCAATTCTAGGCTGAAGGATATTTGGGGGACCTGTTAGAGGCAAAATCAAAGCACCAGGTTTGTCTTTTCCACAACTGGTGGAAAAGAACAGAACGTAAGCCTACTCTTCATCAGCTCAAAATAAAAAAAAATAGAACATGCATGAGAGATACATCCTCCATGAACAAAAGTCAATGAAACTACAAACATGAGAAAAACTAACCTCCAAAATGTGAGAACATTCTAAAAGAAGTTATAAAGTAATTGAAGCTTATTAGATAAGGCAAAGAAATAAATAAATAAAAATAAAAATATATATATACACACACATACACATGGCACATTATTGTAGCTCCAAATCAATGGAGAAATGCAACGAAAAAAGGGCTTCTAACAGAACACTAGTCACCATTTATAGTTAGACTAGAGTGTTTTTCAGTTTGCCTTAATGAGGCAAAAGGACTTGAGAGCTGGGAATGAGCCTCTGCTTGGATATGAAACGATAAGAGTTCCAGAAAACAGCAGCCAAGGGTTACTGTGGAATGATTAAATGCAGGGCTGGCCCGGTGGCACAAGCGGTTGAGTGTGCGCGCTCCACTGCAGTGGCCCGGGGTTCACCGGTTCGGATCCCTGGCGCGCACCGACGCGCTGCTTGGCAAGCCATGCTGTGGTGGCGTCCCATATAAGGTGGAGGAAGATGGGCACGGATGTTGGCCCGGGGCCAGTCTTCCTCAGTGAAAAAAAAAAAGAAGAGGATGTTGGCACAGGGCTGATCTTCCTCACCAAAAAAAAAACAAGGCAAATGACAAAGAAACTTGGTTGTTTCTGCGACTCATAACATTTTAAGAAAACTAGAATTATGACTGATAATCAGACAGATCAGAATTTTAGGAATGTTACATATTTTTTAAGACATTTATATTAATAATATTTACCCAAGCAATATAAACTAAGAAGCTTATTGTCATTTATTTGACAATGCTTTGCATGCAATTTAACATATCAAATAAGCCTAATTAGTTTAATATTTCCCTCTTTATAGAAAGAGAGAACAAATTCTTTGAGATGTACTTGGGACCCACTGGAAATTCTCAAAGCAACTTTCAGGTCAAAAGTAGACTATATTTGGGATTTGATTTGGGAGGATGTTTGTCAGAAATAGCTAAAGGATCATAGTCACTGTGAAACAATGCTTAGTTATCCATTGAACTGTAATGACAACAGAAGATGTTAAAGGCAAACACAGAAAGTTAAAGAGTTTGAAAAGAAATTTAGCTCCTAATAGATAGAATTCAGCTTTTCAAACATATGAAATTATTTTTGACAAAACATAGAATTTCTGCCTCTTAGGTAGACTTACTCAAAGGTAAAAAAAAAACCTTTTATAATCTCTTTTCAAAAGCAGACTAAAAGTTCAAGAAAGTTATCCTCTTCAGAGAAACAAAACCATATTCTAATTTTGCACCAGCTTACTTTTGATATTATTTACATAATTAAATTCATCTCAGTCTTAGCCAACTTGACCATCCACAAAACTCTTCTCAGGGTTCTTCTTCCACAAACCTATAACTTTCTCTTTTTTTACATTTAGAGTTTGTCTCATGCCTTCCATTCTTTTTAGCTCTCTTTTGGACAAAAACTATAATTTTTCCCCATAACCAGTTTTACTTTAGGACAAATTTACTTTTTTTTTTTTTAAAACAAAGCAAACAAAAATATTTCCATTCCTTATACCTCCTTCTAAAAACATATGACTTACTTTCCTGTATACAGAGATGTTTCCCTTATTAATTTTAGTAGCTTTGATGACATATATTAATTAGAATTATTAACCCCTAGGAAAATTAATTTTTATCAAAAACTGAGAAGTAGGCAATTGTGAACTATCTTTTACATTAGCATTCTGTGGCTTGGCAAATTTATAACACTTTTCATAATTTCTAGAAACATGCTACTTTATAGTACAATCTTTAATAAAGCACAAGACATGTTTATTAATAGACTCAAACATTTTTAGTTTCTTTGTAATAAGAAGACAAATGTAGGCAAACAGAGTTGTTTAGCAATTGTTTTTGTATTTTATCCTATTTGAAAATGATCTAGATATTCAATGAATGGCCCATCATTTAATTCAACATAGGGAAACTTCAAAGTTTCAAGTTACCCAAGAGAATTTGGAAGCTATTTTAAGTACACTTGTCATAATATATAATTATTGCTAAAATTTTATCTATACTCTTATCTCATTTGCATCTATCTAAATAATTTGTTCCCATGCTTAGACTATTCATGAAATCTTCATCAGACACTAGAGAAATTTAGCTATCGTTCTATGTTATTATTTTTTCTGAAAAATTTGTAACAGAGATAATATGACTTACTTGACTAGTAAACCCAGGCTGCATCATCTCCAATGTTAATAACTCTGAGGATATGCCTATTTTAATAAAACAAGCCAACTTAAATAAGCTTTTATTTCCCAAAGATTATTTTATATCATGTTAACTTGAAAAACATTTGGGTTAGTTTCTACTACATTTAGAAATAATTTATATACGTGCTTACTTTAAGCCAATTAAATAGAGCTCTTAATTTTGGCCATACCATTCAGAGGGAGAAAAATATCTCACATTTACAATATTTATGAACACAAAAGCAGACAGAGACCCTATAGCTTCTGTTAAATTTTTGCTATAAATCAGGTACAATACAAAACTTGCAAGTTTATAAAAGAATAGTTGGATCTAAATTTTATTTCAACAATTGGAAAGAGTTAAGTTCACCTGCTAAAACTTTTTAATATTTGTAGATGGGACATTTAAGATCCTTTTTTGGTCAAATTTCTAAATATTTCTTCTCTTTTTTTATAAGATAAAGACAGTTGTTTTAAATTTATCAAATGCTTGGGTTGTAGCCTGAATGATATCACAAACCTGATCCACTGATCCAACTACATTTTCTTTAATTTGCTTCTTTATATCAGGGAGATTTTTAACTAAGAGGTAAATCAAAAGATTTTTATGTTCTAAAACTTCAGGACAACGTACCACACCTTTAAAAAGCCAGTACAAGGTGTTTAACAAAGGCTCTCTTTCTGAGTGCACAATTCAACCCTAGACCAATTCACCTTGGGGGGTTCCATTTTCTTTTCTATTAGTACAGCCCTTGAATATCAGCCTCTAGCTTCCATCTTACACTGTGTGGTTCAGGCAACTCTACTGACTCCACTTTAGCATATCTAATTGACATTGCCTGAAGGGCGGATTTCTATGTCCTCTATGTTATGATATCAGGCAGGGGAAACATTCCCCAGCGAGACACAAATTCCATTCCCACAATACAATCAGGCAAAAGAGATGCAATCACTTGATGCAAAGTCCATTTAAAGATACCAATTCTCCTACAAAATTTTATCTTAATTTCATCAACTCATACCTCTAATCACAGCTTCCATTAGGACCCCACCAACAAATCTCAGTCTTATATAATATTGGGTCGGAAAAGCGTTCCCAGCCAGACATAACATTTATTTCCAAAAAACACTCAGGCAAAGTTGGCATATCCTCTTCATATACTATTAGCTCAAATATTCCAAACTTTATAATCTCATCAACCCTTACAATTTTACCTTTTCTCCATGTAATGATAGCCTGAGTCAGGGTCCCACCAATGGGTTTTGGTAACACAGCTCCTGGGATTCTTGCATCAAGGAGTCTCAGAAACATCTCTTCTCCATCTCCTGGTTATTTTACCCATTTCTGTGCAGCAGGCATTAAGTACCCAGTGAGAGGTCAAGCCAAGGGACCCTGGCAATCTTGTCAATCTTTGACTTGATTAACCAGCCTAACTGTTGCCCCAAGAGATTGTTGGTCAGGTTTGTCATTGTGATCTCTGCCTTCCAGCTTTTTAAATTTCTCCAAACTACATAAATAGAGTGGACATCTTCCTGGTCCTTTAATGTTGGGGGTCAGTAGAGGGGTCCTTTTAGCCTGCCCAATCTTAGCCAGTGCTATATTAAAATCTTGGTTTTAACCCCATTAATGTCTTTTTTATTCATTTCATTTTTTTAAAAAATTGTAAAGATTTCCAAGCTGCTGGGATGAGTCCCATGACTCTTCACCTACTGATTCCTCTTTGTTTCCCCCTGTTTTTTTTAATATTTGCTTATTTACCTGATTTCCTAAAAACCCTTTTAAAAAATTCCACCTTGTTGAAGAGTCCCTTGCCCCAACTCAGCTAGTTTGATTCTTTTGTTAATTAACTTAATGCTTTTATTAGCATCTATAAGACCATGAGAGAAATCTGAGACTCCAAATTTGATTAAGTTCTTGAGACTAGTCATTATTTCTTTGTATTTTCTTTTAATTTGATCTTTTCATAGGTACCAATAAAACAGCTGTTTGTGATGAGAGCTCTCTAAAAAGTTTTTCAATTTAGAAGTTTTTCCAGTTTAAGAGATCCATCATCTGGCCATTGATAAGCAGGATTTTAATAATGAGTCAAACCAATAAGATTTTTATTGCTTAGCCATGGATACAAGAGATGTCCCCAAAAGAAAGTATAAAGGAAGCAGCCTTGACAAGATCCAGAAAGTTCACGCCCAAAAATAGTCTAAGAAAGCAAAGGCCTTCCTTGCACAGGCAGTAAGGATGGTGTAGTTAAAACAGTGTCTCTAGTATCCCATAGGAACTTGAGATGCCTCCAGTCACAAACCTGCTATACCGTGACAATAGGCAGATGCTACTGGAATGGGATCTATCCAGCACTAACAAGCAACAAGGTTGAGTTGACAAAGGCACCTTATGGACTGGGACTCTTTATGACAAACCCCTCCGAAAGATGACACTTCCCCACAAAAAGAGTGCATCTCAGAACCCCAGTCTCTTCAACTGGCCATCAAGATGCACACCCGTAAGTGCGTCCTCCTGATGGCTGAGACCAGAAAAGTTGCAAAGCCAAGCTCTCAAGACATAGAATAAGACAAAAGAAAAAAAAAACTCATCTTATATGCACATTAACAACTTTAGCTAAGCCTTGGGTCTCTTGGAGCCAAACTAGTATCTTAGAAGGATGTACCATGGTGTTAGGGTTGTGTGTTGCTTTACAGAGTACCTCATTGAATGGAAATTTCTTTGAGGATGGCGGGTAACCTGTGTCATCTACCCCATTCAGTCACCAAGTTACTCTATCTTGAGGTGGCGTTACCTCACAAAATGGGGGTTCTCTTGCCCAATGCACATTAAAAAACGCCAATTATTACAGCGTCAGCTTTTGGGAAAAGAAATGTATCTTTATTTTGTAAGATCGATCTGAAAGGAAACAGGGGCCATGTGCCTTCAGATCTGTCTCCCCAGTTCAGATTTAGGGTGAAATTTAAGAGGTTAAAGAGAATAGGCTAGCATGTGGAAACACTGGCAGGACAGGCTTGATAGGTGGGCTTTAAGCATTTATGGTAAGGTTCTAAACATTTATGGTAAGCTTCTAAACATTTATGGTAAGCTTCTCAATGTTTATAGTAAGGTGAGGAAGAGATTTTTAACACTAGATCTTCCTGTGTGATAGACTACTCGCTTGTGATGGGTGTCTGGCTTTCAAGTTCTGGTCGTGCCCTGATACTTTAGTTAAATGGGGAGGAGAATCTTTGGTTCTGTGGTCATTTTGGGTCAATATTTCTTCTTCTGAACATGCTTTGAAAATTTTCTGAAAGACAACTCTTAATCAGTCTGTTAATAAGAGATGTGGTCTGTCAAAAATGGCTCTAGTGGGCTTGTGGTTACAGGCGCAAGAGCCATAATGGCTCTTAAATGATGTACTCCTGCCCAACAATTTTGTGATTTTTTTGGTTTCTGAGATGTCCCTTAGCAATAGGTTTTACCTCATATACATATTAACCCACAGCAAATTTATTGTGGGGCTGGACAGGACAATAGGCTTTTAGGGCCTATGCCTGCATCCTGCCCTATGGTTTTTCCTTTTTATCATGAGCTACACAAAGGATGGATACAAAGAAAAACAGTGACCATCTCTGTGAGGTGAAGAATAAATGAAATTAGAAAAAAGTACTCAAACCAAATTTCCGAGAATAGCTGAGTCCAAGGAAGTGGTCTCAGAAATATTTTCTCCTGCTGATCTAAATTTAGAAAAGGAAAAAACTCACCACTCTTGATTCCACTGGACCCTGCAGACAGAGACCTAGGAGATCTACATGGGAAGAACACTTGCCTCCTGTCAGCTCTTGTCAGAGGTCCAGCATCTTTCAACTGCAGTAGTCCTGGATGTAGCAGTGTTCGATGAGTTGAGTTTTCTCTCATCCTTGTCACAAATGGTAGGGGAAGAATAAACATTCCTTCACCATCTAGGTTCTTCTGGATGGTCTAAGAATTAAATGGAAAAGAAAGAGAATGACAAGATAAAATGAAACAGGTTTAATAACATGTATACATGAGAGAAACCCAGGAAAACTGAGTAACTTGCCAAAGTGGCCAAAGCCATAACCTGAATACCATCTTCAGCTAAAGACAAAGGAGGAAGTTGGGGGTAGTGATTTTGGAATTCAAAAGAGGAGGAAGGCGATTCCCATGAAGATGTAAAATCAAATTTTTGGTAAACAAGTGTTTGCCAAGCCTTACAAAGATAACGTGAAGTGGGGAGGACTTTGATCAAATGGACCTTGCTAGGTTCCTCCCTGTCCATCACATCTTGTTCAAATGTTACTATAGTTATCAATGGTGATAGCTCCTTCCCAGGACAGGACTTCTATCTTAAATTCTTTTAGGCGGTTAGGGGGCAGGTCAAAGTTTCTTTCTGAGTCTTTTCTTTAAAAAAATATCAAGCCAAAAGACACATTCTGGGGTGGAGCATTCTGACCCTCACGGTGTGAAAATCTATGGAGCTGTTTTGGAAAAGTGAAAGAGCATGAAGGAAAATGCCCCATGGATAACATAGTGAAGAGAGCCCCTGAAGCACTTTGGAGTGTCCCTTTCACCCCCACTTAGGACTTTAATTCTGAACTTCTTCTCCCACAGGGAACATAGAACACTTTCTCCGCCTTCTGCTCAGCTGCTCATGGAGATCTTCTCAATAATCGTCAAGAGTTGTCCCTAATCACCAGAAGTGGCTGAGGGTGATTTGCACAGGGGATAAGATTTGTCCTCACTGGAGATGCCCTAGAGTCTTCATGCAGACAGTGTCACCCATACTGCAGATGACGTGATAATGGCACCTCTGTGGGGACACCAAGTCCAGGAACCCTGTCTCTATAACTGTGGCCCATCCTAATTGACATTTCCCTGCACAGAGCTCCAGAGCAAAGACCAGCAAGGTAAGTGCTTCCTTTGTTCAATTTCAGGGCAGAGAACAGGAGGGAAGGGTCTCCACCAGGAGAGGAAATCAGAGCTGTGGTTGTGCACTAACATTGGGCAGGACAGGTGCTGACCCTTCCTTGTCCAGAGCTGCCCACTCACACCCTGGCTGGGCAGGTGGAAGGTGGGAATATGTTGGGGTGTGTTTCAGAGAGGGACTAGTGTCATGGAGTTTGCTGCAAATCCCTGTGCCCTGGAGTCCCTGACAATGAGAGAAAGAGGGACGGTTCCCCTTGGAATCTGTGCCGAGCCTTGTATGGCCAGAGCCACCGAGCTCCTCAACCACGTACACAAGAGTCTACTCATTTCTCAGACCTAACAGACCAGGGTTGGGTGTGAATACAGGAGGACAAATTGGTGTGCAGAGATTGAGTTGTGACTTAAAGATCCTGAAACATGAAATAAGATCTGATGACAGACACATACAATAGGTACAAACAGAAATCCACAGAGGGAAATAGTCTGTGCTCTAATGACACACATTTTTCCTTTTTCAAATCCCACTTCAGGAGGATGCAGTCATCTCAGTAATTTCAGTGTCACTCTTCTGTGTGTCATTTGTGTTATGTATGTAAGTGTGGCTCAGAATTTTAACTCTCTTGTTGAATGGGAAAAAGCCTTTCTGTCCTTCCTTGGCCTGAGACAGGAGAAGGGAGAAAAAAGAATTTGTAGTGAGATGAAGTCCAGTTAACTTTAAAGTCTGCCAAAATGGTGTGAATGTTGGAAAATAAGCAAGGTACACTTTTTTAATTTCGGGTTAGGAATTAGAACAAAACCCTCTGTAGTAATTCGATGGTGCATTTTATATTTGGAAACACTGTGAAATGTAACTTGGGCCATTCTACGGTCTGAATGTTTGTGTCCCCTCAAAATTCATATACTGAAATTGTAAACCCCAAAGAGATAGTATTAGGAGGTGGGCCCTCGGAAGGAGCTGAGGTCACGAGAATGAAGCCCTCTTAAATGAGATTAGTGCTTGAAAGAGGCTTCAGAGAGATCTCTAGCCTCTTTCCACCACGTGAGGGCACAGCAAGAAGGTGCCAGTTATGAACTATGAAGAGAGCTCTCACCAGAAGGCAACCAGGCTGGAGCTTTGATCTTGGACTTAACCTCCAGAACTGTGGGCAATAAATTTCTGTTGTTTATAAGCCATCCAGTCAGTGATATCTTTCTATACCAGCCAGAATGGACTAAGACAGGCCAATATTGAAACTGTGTCCAAAAGTGGTAGTGATGGCTAAGACCAAGACAACATCAGAGGCAATTTCTGAGAAAAGGTTTAGCAATTCTACACTGGAAACAAAGTCTTTCCACCTTCCCCAACTCTCGTGTATCCCTCCATACAGGGCCTTTTCCCCACTCTTCGTCCAATGCCCTCAGAACACGATGAGCTCTGTTAGCTGGGCTTTCTCCTTCTTTCCTAGGAGCTCTACAAAGCAGCTCTGATTTCTGTGCTGAGTGACACACTCTTCTGCCAATTCAACATCAAAATTGATTCAGGCTGTTTCCCCTGTATTGCCTGCCTTCTCAATCACAGCAAATACAAAACCCCAGAAGACACAAGGAAGCCAGTGGAGCAAAATGTGCTCAGGCACAAGAGAGACACAACTGCCTTTCAATTTTGTATAGTGAAAGCAGAACTGTGTCATCAGAAAAGTGGTTGGAAAATAGGGCTTCAGGGTTCTCTCTCTACTTTTGTTCGAGAATAGTTTACACCAGCTTATCCAAACACATGGAAAGTGACCCATTCTTGCAGGTTCCTCCATGCCGGTGGGCAAAGAGAGGTTCCTGAGGGGCAGCAGACACTGAGATTCCTCTGACGGTACAGGACACCATCTGTGGTTTGATTTCTGACTCTGGCTGTGGTGGTAGCCCTGTGCATAAATGTATGGGGCTGGTGGTCACCCTCCATGTGGGGGCATTGTGTCCTTCTGTATTCTGCTGGTGACTGTTGGTATAAGGGAGGCACCTCACTTGTAGGGTTGCTCTATGTTGTGCCTCACAGAATGTACAACCAGCAGGTCTGACCACATCACCCACCTCAGTAAACCCTCAGCACCATTTGAAGGACTCCATGAGCCATGTTTGTGGGAGGAGCAGTGCAAGGGGATGAGGGGACCTACAGGCACTAGGAGCCACTGCAGGTGTGATTTAGGGAGTACTGGGTGGGGCTCCAGGGGGATCATATGAGGATCAATGGGCACGCAGTCAGATACGCTCTTTTGCCAATAAACATCGTTCACTGGGGCTAGAGTGAAACATCACACAGGAGAACCATGGACTTGTACAGATAACTGTAACTCAAAGGAGAGATGTGGATAATTACAATTTCTGTTTAGACTCTTGTATAGTACAGATTTATCAAAGGAACTGTAAGGAGGGATAGCTGTGTGAAATCAAGGATAGGATGGAACATACATATAAGCAGACATAAGCATATAAATGTACATATACACTGTTGCTGCTATTATCTTGAACAAATTTATGTCTAGGATTAAAAATAAGGATAATAAATATTATTATTTTACCTTCATCTATTCCTTCTCTGAAGCTCTTCCATTTTCTTTGTAGATCTCAGTGTCTGATCGATATCATTTTCCTTCTCCCTAAAGAACTTCTTTTAACATTTCTTGCAAGGCAGGTCTACTGGCAACAGATTCCCTCAATTTTCCTTTGTCTGAGAGAGTCTATTTCTTCTTCACTTTTGAAGGATTATTGCACAGTATATAGAATTCTAGGTTGGTGGATTTTTTCTCTCAACACTTTATTTCACTCCATTCTCTTCCTTTCTTGCATGAGTTTTGAGGGGTAGTCAGAAGTGATTCTTAAAATTAAGTGTTTGCTAATCTATTTTGATAGAGGACTGCAATTTTTCTGATGTTGTCGACCTATTTTCCTCCTTGTTCAAAACTTTGAATCCCCTTTCTCTTTTTGTCCTCAGGTATGAGGGCCTTCTTGAGCACTTCTTGTAGTAGGGGTCTTGTGGCAATGAACTGCCTTAGCTTTTGTTTATCTGGGATAGTCACCATTTCTCCATCATATCTGAAGGATATTTTTGCTAGATAGAGTATTCTTGGCTGAAAGTTTTTGTCTTTCAGGATTTTGAATATATCATTCCAGTCTCTCCCAGCCTGTAAAGTTTCTGTCGAGAAATCAGCTGAGAGCCTGATAGGAAATCCTTTGTATGTTATTATTTTTTTTTTTTATCTAGCTGCTCTTAATATGTTTTCTTTGTTGTTGACTTTTGCTAGCTTTACTACTATATGCCTTGGAGAGGGTCTTTTCGTGTTGATATATTTAGGAGATCTATTTATTTCATTCACTGATATTTCCAGCTCCTTCCTCAGGTTTGGGAAGTTGTCAGATATTATTTCTTTGAACAAGTTCTCTGCTCCTTTTTCCCTCTCTTCTCCCTCTGGAATACCTATAATCCTTATGTTGGATTTCCTAATTGAGTTGGATATTTCTCAGAGAGTTTCTTCATTTCTTTTTCGTATTAGTTTTCTTTCTTCCTCCATCTGGAGCATTTCTGCATTGCTGTCATCAACCTTGCTAATTCTTTCCTCCATATTGTCAGCCCTGATGCTTAAGGCTTCCAGATTTGTCTTTATCTCCTCTATTGTATTTTTCATCTCTAAGATAGCTGATTCGTTTTCTTTATAGTTTCAATCTCTTTTGTGAAGAAACTCCTGATTTCATAGAATTGTCTATCTGTGTTTTCTTGTATTTCATTAAGCTTTTTTATGATGGCTATTTTGAATTCTCTGTCATTAAGGTTATACATTTCTGTGCTTTCTGGGTTGACTTCTGGGTGCTTGTCATTTTCCTTTTGGTCTGGAGATTTAATAGATTTTTGCATGGTTCCTGTCGGTGTTGGCTTATTTTTCCTCATTTTTCCTGGTTGGAGTTTACTCTTGCCGCCACTGGGTAGGGGTCAAGGGCTGTGTATTCTAACCAGTCTTGATCCACAGGTGCTCTGGTCGGCCCCTGGCTGAGCTGAGGCATGGCTGAGCTGAAGCATGGCTAATCTGAAGAGCAGCTGAGTGGAGGCTGCTGGGGGTGAAGTGTAGGAACATCTGGGACTGGAGCGCAGCTAAGCTGAAGCAGCTTGGACTTGGGTGTGAGCAGTTGAAGCAGCTACAGCTGAAGTGCAGCTGGGCTGAAGAAGCAGGAGCTGGAGTGCCACTGGGCTGAAGTTGCTGGCGCCGAGTCAGCTGGAACCTGAGCACTGCCAAGCCAAAGCAGCTGGAGCTGGGGGTGGTCGAGTTGATGCAGCTGAGGCCTGGGCACAGTCCAGCCAAAGGAGCTGGGACCATGGCACGGTGGAGCCAGGGCAGCTGGGACCATGTCATGATCCAGCTGGAGCAGCTGGGCCTATGGTGCAGTGGGGCCTGAGCTGCCGCCACCTCTGATGTGAGGGTGTGGGCACACCGTGCCGCTAGTGTTGCTCAGGCGCCTGCAGGCCACTGCCTCTGGGGACAGGACTGAGCTGAAGCGCCACTGTGCTGAAGTGCTGGGCAGGCAGGGTGTGGGAGGTGCAGAAGTGATTCTTAAATTTGTCCCTCTGTAATTAAATTAGGGTTTTTCCTCAGGCTTCTTTCAGGATTTTCTCTTTTTATTGGATTATCCATAGGTTAAAAATTACATGCCAAGATACAGTTTTGTTGTTGTTGTAGTTTTTTTCCGTTTATCTTTCTCCATGTTCTCTGAGCTTCCGGGGTCTGTGGTTTGTTGTCAAATATTAATTTGGAAAAATTCTCAGTCATTATTATTTCATTTGTGTCTTTGGTTCCTTTCTCTCTTCTCCTTCTGTTATTCCAATTATACATATTTCACATATTTTTTAAATGTCTCACAGTCCTTGTCTACCCTGTTCTATTTTTTGAGTTTGCTCTTCATTTTTTGGATATTTCTACTGAGATATGCTGAAGCTCAGAGATTCTTTCCTCATCCATGTCCAATCTACTAATAAGCCCATTAAAGGCATTCTTCATCTCTGTTACAGTGTTTTTGATGTCTAGCATTTCCTTTTGGTTATTTCTTAGGATTTCTGTCTCACTGCTCATGTTGCCAGTCTATTCTTCCATGCTGTCTACTCCATCCACTAGAGCCCTGATCATATTAATCATAGTTGTACTATTTCCATGTCTGATAATTTCAACACCCCTGACATTTCTGGATCTGATGTTTGCTCTGTCTCTTCAAATTGTGTTTTTGCCTTTTAGTATGTCTTGTAATGTTTTCTCAATAGCTAGACATGATGCCTTTAGTAATGTGGTGAGGTGAGGAGAGAGGGGAAGCATCATATAGTCCTAGGATTAGGGCTCAGTCTTATGCCGACCCTGTGCCTCTGGACTACAGGCTTTGCAAGTGTCTCTCAGGTTATTTTGCCCCACATTAGGTGGGACAGGGTGACTCAAGTGGCCTGGAGTCGGGTATTTCCCTTCCTCAGGTCAGTTGGGCTCTGACAATACCCCAGCAGGGTAGGATCCAGTTAACTCCTTTCTCCTGAGGGCAGACCTTTTTCAGAAGAACGCAGTGCTCTGGTGTGTTTCAGAATGGTTTATTTTCCCCTCCCCCGTGCTGCAAGCACAAGGGGATTTTCCCGTGATATTTACTGAGAGAACTTGGTGGAGGTCCTGTGGGTAAAACCCACAAATGTGTGGAGATCACCCTATAACTTGGTTTACCTGGAATATCTAACTCTCAGCCTGTCCATAATGACCTCCAGCCATCATTGATTAGAGGGCAGGTTTTCCCACCTCAAGCCTCATTCCCCACTGCTATCTGCTCATGAGTCTCTGCTTCAGTGAGCCTGGATTCCCTCTATTCTCCTGCTTCTCTCTCCAGTCTCAGAGGCTGTGATGTCCCCTGTGTCCTCACTTCTCTTACAAATCCAAGAATTTTCACTCTATTCAGTTTTTCCCTGTTGTTAGGATGGAAGAGTGACTTCCAAGCTCCTTACCTGAAAAATTGGAAACTAGAAGTCCACAATTGACATTTTAACTCTGTAACTCTGATGAATTATGAGTCCTTAAATGTGTACAACTGATTCTCTTGAAACTCTATTAAAATTAGTTAGAGAATCTTTTAATCTCAACAATATTTCTGCATTTTCCATGTCATTTTCTTAAGTTAATACGTTCTTATAATTGGCAGGAGCACCATGAATTTTAAGCGGGGGTACAGCACTTTCTTGTCTTTGTCTCCTGTCACTTACTCATATACTCAGTACATATTATTTATCACCTATTCTGTTTCAACTGTATTGTTGAACAAGACAGACATGGTTCCTAAGTTCATGAGCCTTACATTCTGCTGGAGAATCAGAATATAAAAAATCAATAGAAATAAAAACAAAATAATAATGGTGAAATTTTATAACTATAATTTTATAGTGTCAGTTTTATGTTCTCCAGGTTGAGCCCCTTCCATTGAGTGTGACAGCATCTCCCTTCCCAGAAGAAAGTGTGACAACCTTTTCCCAATGTTTGTTATGTAAGAAGACTGCTGATGTGATCACCATCATAACCTTTGGCTCCAGGCCCCTCTGAAGACAACTGTATGTCTTTTCAGAAAGATGTCCTAAGAACCATGGGGGAAGTGGCTGTGAAAACCACCTTTCTTTTACAGGTGGTGTTTGGAACTCTGGCCAATATCATTCTCTTCTTCTATAATGTCTCTCAAATCTTGCTTGACCACAAGCAGAGACTCACACACACGATTCTCACCCACATTTCCATGGCCAATGTCTTGGCTCTTCTCTCCTCCGGGATTCCCCAAACAATAGCAGCTTTTGTTTTGAGGAACCCTTTGTCTAGTCTCGGGTGTAAATTTGCATATTATATGCACAGAGTAGCTCGCCACACCACCCTGTGCTCCACCTGTGTCCTGAGCACCTATCAGTTCTTCACACTCATCCCTGGGAGAGTGGAGTGGATGATGCTCAGAGGAAGAGCTCCTAAGGTCGTTGGTCCTTCCTGTTGTACCTGCTGGATATTCAGTTTCTTAATACATGCCTTTATTCATGTAAAAGTCACTAGTTCACAGGACACAGAAAATGATACTGACTTCCAAGGGAAGTGGTTCTGTCCATCCTCAAATTTCACTTCACGCATGATCATCTTGTTGTCCATCTCTGATGCCGTGTTTATTGGCCTCATGGTCTGGTCGGGTGGTTCCATGGTGCTTCTCCTGCACAGACACCACCAGAGAGTGCAGCATGTTCACACCCCTAATGGCTACCACAAATGCCCACCAGAGACCAGAGCTGCCCACACCATCCTGATGCTGGTGGTCACTTTTGTTATCCCTTACACGCTGAATTCCATTTTTATTTTTTACATGACTGCCTTTTTAGATTCTCGTCTATGGTTGATGCAGATCTCTCGTATTTTGGCTTTGTGTTTCCCCACTGTTAGCCCCTTACTGCTGATCCTTAGGGATCCTAAAGCTCCTAGTTTCTGCTCTAGAATTCTTGAAATCACTGTTGAAAGGGTAAATATATAGAAGTCAGCTTCTACAACATCCATGATTGCTATATTTAGTAATCATTTACCAGTTATGCATCTTCATAAACTTTTTTATCGTTATAAAATATACAAAACATCATTTTTTCATTTTAAACATTTGTAAAGTTAAAATCGAGTAGCATTAAACACGTTCACAATGTTGTACAACAATTACCACCCACTGTACCCCACACTTTTTCATCATCCCCAATGAAAATTCGGTGCCCAGGAAAAGAATAAACCCACTTCCTCTCTCTTCCCAACCCAGGACATCCTCTATTCTACTTTCAGTCTCTATGAATTTGCCTGTTTTGGGTAATTCATGTAAGTGGAATCATTTGGTATTTGTCCTCCTGTGTTGGCCTTAACTCACAAAGCATAACATTTTCTGTTAACCTATGTTGTAGCATGCATCAAAATTTCATTCATTTTTATGTAAGAAATCTATTCAATTCTATGTGTATACAACATTTTGTTTATTCATCTGTCTGTTGATGGATACTTGGATTGTTTCCACCTTGTGATAATTGGCTATTGTGGTAATGTTGCTATGAACATTGATTGTACAAACATCTGTGAAGTTCCTGCTTTTAATTCATTTGGATATTTACCTAGGAGTGAAATTCCTGTGCCATATGTTAGATCTGTGTTTAACCTTCGGAGAAATCACCAAACAGTTTTCCACAGTTGTTGCATCTTTTACATTCCCACCAGCAATGTACAAGTGTTCCAGTTTCCCCACATCCTTGCCAAAACTTATTTTCCATTTTTGGATTAGTGTATATCCATGTTAGTAGGTGTGAAGTGGGATCTCTTGGCTTGGTTTGCTTTCAGAGGATGCCCTATTCAACTTCTGAAAAGGAAGTCTTGGTTTGGACTTCATTGTGACAGTCTTGGTTTCAGGGACGCCTGACATTTTCACGATTTGGTTCTAGCTGCAGCATAAACGTAATTTGATTGGCCATGTCTAAATTTGGAAACAATGGGAAAGGCTAATTCAATCCCTACCTGTAGCCCCATAGGCTACATTCTCTAAAATTGGGCAATTTTTAGCTGTGAGCCCATGAAAAAGGAAAAAGATGATATTCATTTGTAACACTGCATGGCCACAATATTCTTCAGACTCTGGAGAAAATGGTCAGA
The DNA here is from genome assembly GCF_020826845.1 of Diceros bicornis minor. NCBI lineage: Eukaryota > Metazoa > Chordata > Mammalia > Perissodactyla > Rhinocerotidae > Diceros > Diceros bicornis. The sequence goes on from NC_080773.1 coordinate 33,931,860, forward strand.
TGATGGATCCTTAAACTGTAAAAATGTCTAACTTGGAAAAATTTTTAGACAGCTCTCATAATCACCAGTCTTAATAACTTAATCAAATTTGGGGTCTCATCTTCCTATTATAGTCTTACAGATGCTAATGAAAACATTAAGTTAATTAACAAAAGAATGAAAAAACCAGAGGGGAAAATTGAGAGACTCTTCTCAACAAGGTGGAAATTTTCAAAAGGATTTTTAGGAAATAAGATAAATAAGGCAAATATTGAAAGGGAGGACATTAATAGAAAAGATAATGAAAGCTCCATTCCCCAGGGTAAATTGGTCTGGAGTTGAATTGTACGCTTGGAAAGAGGCCCTTTATTAAACACTTTGTGCAGACTTTTTTAAAGGTGTGATACATTGTCCTGAAGTTTTAGAACATAAAAATATTTCGAGTCACCTCTTAAGTTAAAAACCTCCCTGATGTAAAGAAGTAATTGGAAAAATATAGCAAGAAGGGTAGGTCAACCTCTTTGATCATTCAGACTGTAATCCAGTTCTTTGGGGAACTGAACCATCTTTGTCTTGCAAATCTCTGCAGGGCCAGAGGTGTGGCTCCCCGAAGGCACTTAAAAGTTCACTTGCCCTTTTTTCAATGCCAAAGCCTCTCCTGTTCCTCTCAAAATGCTCATAGATACTGGGATGTTAGAAACTGATAAGACCAATATGTCCCAGAAACTCCATCTTGGAGAAAACTTGAGTGCTTTCTCTATGCCATTGTGATGTAGATTTTCGACTCCCATCTTCTCTAAGACCTGAGAGCCATTCTTTGAAATGCAAATGTTTCTCATCAGAGAAAAAAGAAAAAAGTCTTAGCCATTTAAGCAGGTAAACTTAATCTTTCCAGTTGCCAAAACAGAATTTGGATCCAACTATTTTATAAAATAGTGAGTTTTATATTGTACCTGATTCATAGCAAAATGTAATGGAAGCTATAAGGTCTCTGTCTTTGTCTGCCTGTGTGTTCATGTATGTCTATGTGTATATGTTGTAAATGTGAGATATTTTTCTACCTCCTGATTGTATGGCCAAAATTAAGAGCTCTGTTTAATTGACTTAAAATAAGTGCCTATATAAATTATTCCTAAATGTAATAGAAACTAACCCAAATGTTTTTCAACTTAAGATGATATAAATTAATCTTTGTAAGTGAAAGCTAACTTAGTTTGTCAGTTTGATTGAAATAGGCATGTCTTCAGAGTTATCAACATTGGATTTGATGTAGACATGTAGCCTTTATTAGTCAAATAAGCTAATGTTATCTCTGTTACAAAATTTGTCAGCAAAAATAATAAATTAAGGGGCCGGCCCAGGGGTGCAGCGGTTAAGTGCACACGCTCTGCTTTAGGGGCCCGGGGTTTACAGGTTTGGATCCTGGGCGTGCACCCACTCACCACTTGTCAAGCCATGCTGTGGCAACATCCCACATAAAGTAAAGGAATATGGGCACAGATGTTAGCCCAGGGCCAATCTTGCTCTGCAAAAAAGAGGAGGATTGGCATCAGATATTAGCTCAGGGCTGATTTTCCTCACAAAAAAAATAAATAAATAACTTAAAATGATAGTTAATTTTGTCTAATCTTTCACAAAATTTTCATGGATAATCTAAACATAATTGTTGGGAGAAAATGATTTAGATGCAAGTGAGATAGGAGTTTATAGGTAAGCTTTTAGCAATAATTATATTTTATGCAATGTGTATTTAAAATAACTTCCAAAATCTCTTTGGTAACTTGAAATTTTGAAGTTTTGCTCAGTTAAATTAAGTGATGGAAAATTCATTGAATATCTAGATCATTTCTAATTAAGATAAAATATTAGATATTAATTATTAAATATAGGTTTATCAACTTTTTGCTTCTTATTACAGAGAAAGTAAAAGATGTTTGGGTCTATTATGAGACATGTCTTGTATTTTATTAAAAGCTTATAGTATGAAGTAGCATGATTCTAGAAAGTATAAAAAGTATTTGTAATTTTGTCAAGCCACAGAATGCTAGTGTGAAAGAGAGAATATAATTGCTTACCTTTTAGTATTCACTAAAAGTTAAGGTCTGTAATGGTTAAGAATTCTAATTAATATATGTGATTAAAGCTTCTAAAAATTAATAAGGAGAACATCTTTGTATTCAAGGAAAGTAAGATGTATGTCTTCAGTAAAGAAGGTATAAAGAATGGATATATCTTTGTTCGTTTTGTTAGAAAAGATAAATTTGTTCTAAAGTACTAGAAAAGAAAAAAAGAAAGAGGACATGGGACAAATTCTGAATGTAGATAGCAAGTGACAGAAAGTTTGTAGAATTAAAACCTAGAGAAAAGCGTTTTTTGAAGGGTCAAGTTGGCTAAGATTGAAATGAATTCAGTTAAGTGAATGTTTAATATGAAAAGTAAGCTGGTGTAAAATAAAAATTTGTTTTTTTCCCTCTTAAAAGGATAATTTTCTTAAACTTTTAGTCTGCTCTTGATAAAGAGATTACAAAATATTTTTTTTTCCTTTGAGTAAATCTACATAAAAGACAGAAATTCTATGTGTTGTCAAAATAATTTCCTATGTTCAAAAAGCTGAAATCTCTCTATTAGGAGAGGTAAGGGTTTTCAAAACTATTTAACTCTGTATGTTTGCCTTTAAGATCTTCTATTGTCACTTTGGTTAAATAGATAACTAGACACTGTTTCCTATTTGACCAAGTGTTTTAAAACCATTTGATATTTTTGACAAACTTCCCTGAAATTCAAGTCCCAAATAAAGTCTTTCTTTTTTCGAGAATTTCCAACGGGTCCCGGGGACTTCTCAAAGATTTTGTTCTTTCTTTCTATAAAGATGGAGATATTAAACTAATTAGGCTTATTTGGTACATTAAATTACATGGGAAGCATTGTTGAGTAAATGATAATAAACCTTATTAGGTTATGTTGTGTGGGTGAATGTTATTGATATAAATGTTTTAAAAATTATATAATATTCCTAAAGTTCTAATCTGCCCTGGTTGACAGTCATAATTCTTGCTATTATCTTAAAATGTTATATGTCACAGAAATAACCAAGTTTCTTTGTCAATTGCCATTTGAAGTCTTTTGTCATTTACAGACAGTTTTCATTTTAATCTGATGCTTTTGCAAAAGTTTCATCTTCAGAGACATTCATGGAAAAGACTCTGACACGTACTCTAAAACATAGGTTTCTGATAAACTTTCAGATCATAAAATTGAACTGGATAAGAAATTACAAAACTCTAACAGAGAAAGTAATGACTTCATGAAACTGCTAACAGAAGACCAAGATCAAGAGTTGATTACATGGGACTAAATGAAGTGATGAGGATGATTATAATTTTTGTGACTTTTTATTTGAGACATTGCTGATTTTAACATTTTATTTTTCCAGATTTAAGGAAACCTTTTTCTCTTTTCTCTTAAGCTAACTATGACTTACAGCAATTTAGTAAATTATACATTTGTAAGCAGAATTAAAGCATTTATCTTTTTCTCCATACCTAACCCTCCAGAGTTTAAAAACCCTTGATGAGTGAGTATTCTTATTTTCATGGCAATATAGTTGTTTGCATAAGTTCAATGCAAATCTGTTCTCCTTATAACAGGCCACATTTGGAAACATTGGTTATACTACCTAGGCTTTCACTGTAATGTCATATTTCAGAGAGACATGCATGGACTCGGATATGACCAGACAGGTTTAAGGAATAAAGGTTGACTTTATGGAATGAATAAAGTCACATAGAAATATTGGCCTGGTACCTTGCTTACAGGGTTCCCAGCAACCTTACCAGGTGAATAAAGAAAGTCACTTCCCTGGCAGGTGCAAAGAACCTCAGAATATTTGGGGGAATTCCTCAAGAGAAAAGAGGAATTCACCCAAATCTATATTTATCACAGGCAGAGTCTGAGGACAGGCCCTTGGCTTGGCTTTCCTGGCCACAAGAGGCTTTAAAGTTCAATCTGAGATTTCTTATAAAAAGTTCCAGCAAAGCAGATTTGAAAGAGTCTATATGATCAATTGCTATTCTTGCTGTGCTTATGTAAATAATTGGGGCAAGTTTATTGAAACTGGACTTATTTTAGAAACTGAGTTTTAATTCGGCAGTCTTTGGTAAAAATGAGGATTATTTTAGAGAGAAAACATGTTTCCATAAAAACTGTAATATATGTTTATGGAAATTAGATTCTAGTTCTATTAATTGTCCTTGAGGTTTTTGTTTTCTATCTGTAAACTGGACTGGAGCCTGAATTCTTCTAGTCTCTTGAAACATCTGGCTACAAATCTTCAAACTAACATTTTCAGTTTTTTCCGTAATTTTCATTTGGAATCATTGAGAACTGAAACCACACTTTTTCCTGAAGCCCCACAAAATGAAACTGGACGGCTTGATAGAAACTTAAGAGCAATCACTGTGACAGCGTGCCTGCTGCTGTGTAAGCCACTCGAAAAGATACCTGGACATCGACTGACATTATCAGAGACATTTCAAAGTTCAAAAGATGCTTTGACCCTGGCATCTAGAAATCTTCTTGACTGGCCATCCCCTGGGCTCAGGAACTGGTTTATAATTTGTTCCAACCATTAACCTTGTTTTTCTTTTTGTTTCTCTAGAAATGCTTACCTGGTTACTTGCTTACACAGTGTAGGCCTAACTTTGGGAGACGCTTTCTGTATTCTAGAGATGATCCAGGAGAAGTTCCAGAGGGAAGTTGAATTAAGGAACTAGACTGTCAGATGTTCCTCTACATCACCTTTGTCCTGGAGGCTGGGTCTTATTAGTCCTGGAGAAACAAGCATTCAGAGGACTAACTCTCCACCCACTGGACTGGGCCCTATGAAGTGTTGCTGATAACCTACTCCTCAATAAAGCTGGAAGGAATTAGGCCATGGATCCACTATACTCAAGTTAAGCCAGTCCCACAAGAATTCTCAGACCCACCATATCCCATATAACAGAACTCCATGGGAAATGGGAACCACACTGTGGAAAAACATCGTAGCCAAGATCATCCTAATCTTGACTGGCTTCATATTCCAGACACTGACTTCTTTGAATGGACAAGTGACCCTTGACAGACCTCAAGCTTCTGTTCATAAGATGGTCTCCTAAAGATAGGTGATGAATGACTCTCAGGTTCTTACCTCACTTGTTGGACTATTTTCTTGTCTTTTCTTAACTTCCCACTTGCTTATGATTTATTGTGTACTATCCAAAGGGCTAAACCACTTCTTGTGTAAACCTAATCAATATATTCTATTATGGCTTCAGTAAGATAAAGACCTTTGTTCCTTTTCTGTTATGTTCCTTGTTGACTTTGAAACCCAAGCCTGGAATAACAATTTGATGATTACAATATCAGACATTGGCAAAGGCAGGAAATCTTTCTAGATGTTGCATATGTCCTCCCAAAACTTATTCAGTGCATGACCATTGGGAACCCTCGATAATTTGGTTTATAATGTCATTGATGTCTCTCCCTTAGAAATTAAAAATGTAACCTATAAACCTGTAACATACAGAGTCCAGCTGGGCCACCTACCCAATCAGACAACAAGCTACCTGGCTATAGAAAATATCCCCAGAGATGGCAGAGTCTAGAGTGGTTTTCAGGACTGTTCTCTTGGATTTCCCAAGCATTACGTTTATTCTTCAGGGACTTATTAAAATTTGGGTTATCTATACTTCTTATCCTTCTGCCTGTATATTTGAATATAAAATGTGCTTTTAGATGTTGTACTAAGACTGTTGAAGGAGGTGCAAAAATTCTAATAATGCAAAATGGCAACCCAAAATTGGGAACAAGAGAATATTTCCAAAGGAGTGCTAAACAATTTCATTGCTCGTGTCCTTGTTAGGCCTATACACCTTACCAGCAGGAATTAGCTAGAGCAGTCATTGCCCCAAATCTCTCAAGCTTGAGGAATGAACCAAGACAAAGGTGGACTGAAACCAGGCACCAACTTGCTTTAACTACACTCAGTTAGTTGATGGTTTGCAAAAGTAGTAGGATAATGCATTACTAAAACCCACTCTATAGATAACAACTCTGACACCTGGGTCAAAATGGTAACAGCTGCTTGAGTTTTTTAGGAACTGAGAGTTGACTCCTTGTCCAGTTCAGGCTAGTTAAGACCACCCACTCATTGATAGAGCCTGCCCGGATGACCGACAGGTGAACCTTTGAGGTCAAGGAGCTAAAAACTCCACCCTTTCAGATCACGGTAATGCAGCCATTTTGTGAGCATGCATCTTATAAAGAGCCATGAAGCCTGACTATGCTTGCACGCATCATCATTACCTCACTTCTCCTCACCTCCAATCATTTATTTCCACACTTCAGACCACCTTGCACCTTTATCACATAAATATCCCTAATATCCATTTTTCTGGGAGGTGGATTTGAGACTAGTTCTCCCATCTCCTTGCTTGGCTGCTTTGTGACTAAATCCTTATTCTTTGCAAACTCATCATCTTAGTTATTGGCATTATCATATGGTGGGCAAAAAAAACCTGGTTTGGTAACAAATGTGAGAGGTCGAATAAGTCAGTGGGAGAACACAGTTCATCATCTTATGGAGTCTGTCAAGCTGTGATGATTAAAGAGAAGGAAGACACAGTCACTTCTCTGGCCTGTGTATAAAAATCGAAGTCTGCCTACTGCTCCTGGGGCAGAGCATCCAGTCCGGGGTCCCTGAGTGCACACACTGTGCTGGCATTGAGCTGGCAGCACTTGCTAAATTCACACATCACTCCATTCCTAGGACCTTTCTCATCATATCTGATCTTTGTAGAACTCTGAGACGTGAACAAGAAATTCCATAAGATTGGACTCACTTCAAGTCCTCTGGTTCTCCTGTGGCCTCCACCTGCTTCCACTGCAGCTCAGTTCTGGATGAGAATCCCCCAGGAGGGGCTTCTGATAGGATGGTCCCTCCTATCTCCTTATTCACATCCCACTTCTCCTCTTTCATATAAACAGATTTTGATGTAATTCCGGCATATTAGATTGTTATTGATGACTTTGACAGTTTACAACTTAAAAAGGAGAACAATTTATCCTGGGGGAATGGCTTCATTTTTATTAGTATGGATGACATATTGTTTTAATATTATTCTGAGTAAGATCTGGAACATTATCATTGTTGATGACTGTTGATTTGCAATGAGGGCAGATTTTTTTAAAACCAAACACTGGGCAGTAATTTTAATCCTTAAGAAATGAACACAGCTGGTGTCATATACCTTTTGCTCACAAATGCAAAAGCTCCTCATATTTAGATCAGGAAAATAATTAAACCTACTCAGAAGTATTTCCCACACTCACTGGATCACAATCATGTCCTCAAAATAGTGTTTTCTCTGTGGTTGGAAGTCTTCTTTCAGAAGTTTGGTAAATAAACCTCAAAACCATTCCATGTCATCCACACTCTCACATGCACTCTTATGCTCTCACAAACACCTTCCCTCTCACATATGTATTCTAGAGTGTTCTCTCATGTGCAACTGCACACATATGCACCTTCCCATGTAAGTGTGCACACTTGTCGTTGACTACTCCTAGCTGCACACACTCAAAGGTTTTCAATTTCACCCTGTCTCTCCATTTATCTCAAGCAGAAACTCCACCTCAGACACACACACCCTCTCTCAGCCAGCCCCTCCTCTGCCTCACATTTCCCTTAAAACAGAAATGCTTTCTCTCCTTCAGGCTGTCAGCTCTCTCTTTGCAGATACCTGTCACCTCCTGGTTGGTTCCACAGTGCCCTCCTCACTACCATGTGGGACCCAGCACCCCCTTCCTACCAGTTTGTAGAAAATTCCCTTTACTGTGCTGAATGGAAACCCACCCACACATCACATGATGCCCCAATTTGGGGTTGACAAGCTGAAGTCGAGGTTTGCTGCTTGTTTTGTTAAATGCAATTTCATCGGAACTCAGCCACTCTCATTTTCATACTGTCTACGGTGGATTCCACCCCCAAAGGCAACAATAAGTAGCTGTGACACAGACAACGTGGCTTGTGAGCCTAAGACATTTACAATCTGACTCTTCTAGAAAGTTTGCTCCTTGCAACTCCTTGTGCTCTGGGGACTTCCAGAGCCCACCACACACCCCATCTGCAAACCCCTAGTGCCCCCAACCCGTGAGACAACCACATGCTCCCCAAGGGTTTCCAACAGGCTTTTCACTGAGAAATGGCTCTTTTGGCTGTGTTGTTCTTATCGTTTCCTATTGAGTACATCTCCATGTTTTTATTCAACTTTTAGGGCTAATTCTTTAAGTTTATGTTTCATCTATATTATTTTGATTCAGTTTGCATGTTTATAATTTCAAAGAACACTGTTTAACATTTGCTTCTTAAAATTGAACTTAAATGGACATTTTCAGGTACACAAAATTATAGACAATAGTATCATCACTCCACCCACACACCTTGGGAACAAACTTGTCTACTTTCAACCATCATTTACCTTAAGCAGATCTACTTTAGTCTAAACCCGCTCAAAGTTCCTACCTCTGGAGAATTATAAATCGATAATTATATTCTGGCTAGGAACAGTGGGGTGTTACTGCTAAGAGAGATATACTATGATGCATTTATGGGGAAGATTCCTGCAGCAATTAACCCAATGCATTCAAAGGGAAATGAACAATAGGGGAGAGGCTCAGGGTATGACTCCTGCAGAATCACTTCTGTGTTGCCCTGAGGAATGTTCCAATTCACTGCTTCAAATTTCCTCACTCCAGTTGTACACCTAAACCTAATTAAGCGTCATTAACTCCAAACGTTATAAAGAAAATAGTCATCATTTGAGAATGCAGACAAAACAGAAATGTAAAAATGGCACTGTGGTCAATGCAGTCAGATCTCCACTCAGATCCCCTCTACCTGGGTGGCCCCCTCAACCCCACCTGCAGTGACAGACTCACCAGACTCTAAAAAACTGCCCTGAGCTGGCAGCAACATTCTGATAAACTACAGAATGTGATAAAACCTTTGTGAATCATATACTGATAAGAGATCAATACCAAGAATATATAAAGTGCTTCTAAAACTAACAACAAAAGACAATCCAGTAACAAAATGGGCAAAAGACCTGAATCGACATTTTTCCAAAGATACACAAACTGTCAATAAGTCTATGAAAATTGCTCAACGTCGTAGGTCATTGATGAAATGCAAATCTTCATAACAATGAGATCTCACTTCACACTTGCTAAGATAGCTATGTAGTTCAAAAAATGAAAAAGAACAAGTCTTAGCAAGGATGTGGAGAAACTGGAACCCTTGTGAATTGCTGGTGGGAATGCAAAATGATGCTGTAGCTGTGGAAAACAGTTTGGTGATTTCTCAAAAGATTAAACATAGAACTAACCTAGGTCACAGCAATTTCACTCCTAGGTAAATATCCAAAATAATTGAAAGCAGGGACTTGACAGATATTTGTACACCATGTTCATAGCAGTGGTATTCACAAAAGCCAAAAGATGGAAACAACCCAATTGTCCATCAACAGATGAATGAATAAATGAAATGTTGTATGTACATAGAATGGAATAGATTTCGGCCCTAAAAATGAATGGACTTTTGATATATGGTACAACATGGAATGACCTAGAAAACATTATTCTTAGTGAGATAAGGGAGACACAGAAGGACAAATACTCTATGATTCCACTTGCATGAAGCACTGAGAACAGGCAAATTTATAGAGACAGAAAGTAGAATAGAGGATATCTTGGGCTGGGCGGAGAGAGGAAGAGGGCTTATTCTTTTATGGACACCAAGTATTTGCTGGGGATGATGAAAAATTCTTGAGCACGCATAGTGGTGGTGGTTGCACAACATTGTGAATGTGTCTAATGCCACTGGACTGTACACTTACAAAAGATTAAAATCATAAATATGACGTTATGTACATGTTATAACAATAAAAAAGTTTATGAAAATGAGTAACTGGTAAATGATTCCTAAACAGAGTAATCATGGATGGTATAGAAGCTGACTTCTATGTATTTACCCTTTCAACAGTGATTTCAACAATTCAAGAGCAGAAACAAGGAGCTCTAGGATACCTAAGGATCAAGAACAAGGGGCTAAAAGTGGGGAAACACATAGCCAAAATATGAGAAATTTGCATCAACCATAGACGAGTATCCAAAAAGGCAGTGATGTAAAAAGTAAAAATGGAATTCAGCGTGTAAGGGATGACAAAAGTGGCCACCAGCATCAAGATGGTGTGGGCGGCTCTGGTCTCTGGAGGGCATTTGTGGTAGCTGTTGAGTGTGTGAATATGCTGCGCTCTCTGGTGGTGTCTGTGCAGGAGAAGCACCATGGAGCCACTGGACCAGATGATGAGACCAATAAACATGGCATCAGAGATGGACAACAAGATGATAATCCGTGCAGTGGAACTTGAGGATGGACAGAACCATTCCCCTTGGACGTTAGTATCATTTTCTGTGTCCTGTGGACCAATGACAACCACAGGAACATAGATATTCATTAAGAAACTAAACATCCAGCAGGTACAACAGGAAGGGCCAATGACCTTGGGGGCTCTTCCTCTGAGCATCATCCTCTCCACTCTCCCTGGGATGATTGTGAAGAACTGATAGGTGCTTAGGACAGAAGTGGAGCACACAGTGGTGTTGCGAGCCACTCTGTGTATGTAATATGCAAATTTACACCCAAGACTGGACAGGGGATTTCTCAAAAGAAAAGCTGCTTTTGTGTGGGGAATTCCAGTGGAGAGAAGAAACAAGAAATTGGCCATGGCCATGTGGGTGAGAATCATGTGTGTGGGCCTGTGCTTGTGGCCAAGCAAGATTGGAGAGACATTATAGAAAAAGAGAATGACATTGGCCAGAGTCCCAACTCCAATCTGTAAAAGAAAGGTGGTTTTCACAGCCACTACTCCTGTGGTTCTTACGATGTCTTTCTGATAAGACATGGAGATGGCTTCAGAGTGGCCTGGAGCAAAATGTGGATATACCAGTGATGACATCAGCAGTCTTCTTACATAGCCAACATTGGACAAGGACTTTCACTCTTTCTTCAATTGAGAAGGGAGAAGCCATCATACTCCATCGGAGGGGCTCAACCTGGAAAACAGACACCTGACACCAAGTATAATTTTGGTATTACTTTGTATTTATTTCTATTTACTTTTATTTTCTGGTTCTCCACCCAAATGTAAGGTCCATGAACATAGAAATCATGTCTGACTTGTTCAACAATACAGTTAACACAGAAAAGGTGGTAAATAATATGTACTGAGTACATGAGTAAGTGACAGGAGACAAAGACAAGAAAGTACTGCACCCTCCTTAGAATTCATGTTCCTCCTGTCAATTATAGGAATGTATTAACTTTAGAAAATAAAGTGAAAAATGCAAAAATATTGTTGAGATTGTATTATATAATTTTAATAGAATTTCGAAAGAATCAGTTGTCCACATTTGAGACTCATAATTCATCATTTTTACAGAGTTAAAAAATCAATTATGGGGGCCAGCCAGATGGCGTAGTGGTTAAATTCACGTACTCCGCTTCGGCCTGGGGTTCATGGGACTGGATCCTGGGCATGGACCTACGTGCAACTCATCAAGCCATGCTGTGGTGGCATCTCATATAAAGTGGATGAAGATGGGCATGGATGTTAGCTCAGGGCCAGTCTTCCTCAGCAAAAAGATGAGAATTGGCAACATATGTTACCTCAGGGCTAATCTTCCTGACACACAAAAAAATCAGTTGTGGACTTCTGGTTTCCAGGTTTTCAGTTAAGGAACTTGGAAGTCAATGCTCCATCAAAAGAAGAAGACAAAAATGAATAGACCTAAATTCAGTCTCTCTGTCTCCAAATTGTTTGGATCCATAAGAATGGTGAGGACACAGGGGACATCATTGCCCCTAAGACTGAAAGAGAGACGGATGAATAGAGAGAATCATGGCTTACTGGAGCAGAGACACATAAGTAGAAACCAGACGGGAATGAGAAGACCTGCCCTATAATCGATGGATTGCTGGAGGCCAGTGTGGACAAATCTGAGAGCTAGAAACTCCAGAGAGAACAAGTTGTGGGGGACTCCACCACGTTTGTGATTTTACCTCCAGGAGCTGGACCAGCATCTCTCAGTAAATATCAGAGGAAAACCCCCTTGTGCTTGTGGCGGGAGGAGGGGACAAGAAACCATTCTGAAACACACCAGAGCCCTGTGTTCTTCTGAACAAGATCTGCCCTCAGGAGAAAGGGGTTAACTGGAGCCTACCCTGCTGGGGTATTGTCAGAGCCCAACTGACCTGGAGAAGGGATGTACCCAACTCCAGCCCACTCTACTCATCCTGTCCCACCTAGGGAGGGGAGAAAAAATCTTATAAACCCCACTTGCAAAGTTCATATTCCAGAGGCACAGGCTCAGTAAAAGACTGAGCCCTAATCCTAGGACCATAGGACGCTTCCCCTCTCCCACACATCACCACCATGTTACTAAAGGCCTATTGACATCAGTTCCTTTTACTCAGTACATCATGTCTGGTTATCAAGAAAAAATTAAAAGACATACTAAATGTCCAAAAACATAATAAGAAGAAACAGAGAAAGCATCAGAGTCAGACATGGCAGTGATTTTGGAATTGTCAGACAGGGATTTTAAAATAACTATGATTAATATGCTCAGAGCCCTAATGTTAAAGTAGACAGCACGCAAGAACAGATGGGCAATGTGAGCAGAGAGACAGAAATCTTAAGAAAGAAACAAAAGGAAGTGCTAGAGATCAAAGACACTACACCAGAAATGAAGAATGCCTTAGATGGGGAGTTAGTAGATTGGACACAGCCGATGAAAGAATCTCTGAGCTTCAGGGTATCTCAATAGAAACCTCTGAAATCTGAAAAGCAAATAGAAAAAAAGATTGAAAAAACAGAACAGAATAGCTCAGGACAGCGGGACAACTATAAAAGGCTTAACATACGTGTAACACGAACATCAAGAAGAGAGAAAACAGGGCCGGCCCCGTGGCTTAGCGGTTAAGTGCACGCGCTCTGCTGCTGGCAGCCCGGGTTCAGATCCCGGGCGCGCACCAACGCACCGCTTCTCTGGCCATGCTGAGGCCATGTCCCACATGCAGCAACTAGAAGGATGTGCAACTATGACATATGACTATCTACTGGGGCTTTGGGGAAATAAATAAATAAATAAAATTATTTAAAAAAAAAAAAGAGAGAGAAAAGGACAGATGAAGTATATGAAAGAACAACTGAGAATTTCCCCAAATTAGTGTCAGACAGCAAACCACAGATCTACAGCTCAGAGAACACCAAAAGGAATAAATGCCTACAAATATATATATATATACACACACACATATCATAGGCATGTCCTTTTCAAACTGAAGATGATCAAATATAAAGAAAAAGTCCTGAAAGTAGCCAGAGGAAAAAACCCCATTTTACTTAAGGAGAAAATAAAGTTAAGAATCACTTCCAAATCCCCTTGGAAACCATGCAAAGGAGATGCGAGTACAGTGAAATGAAGTTTGGAGAGAAAAATCCACCAACCTAGAAGTCTGTACCCTGCGAAATTATCCTTCAAAATTGAAGGAGAAATAAAGACTTTCTCAGACAAAGGAAAATTGAGAGAATCTGTCTCCAGTAGACCTGCCTTGCAAGAAGTATGAAAAGAAGTTCTTTAGAGAAAAGGAAAATGATATAGATCAGAAACTCAGATCTATGTAGAGAAAGGAAGAGCTTCACAGAAGGAATATGTGGAGGTAAAAGTGATAACAATTATTTTTCTTACTCTTAATCTCAGAGATAAGTTTGTTCAAGATGATAATAGCAACAATGTATTTGTACATACATATAATTATATATGCTATGCTTATATATATATGTCCTGCCCTCTCCTTGATCCATTTCACACAGCAATCTCTCTTTGTAGTTCCTTTGATAAACCTGTACTATACAAGACTCTAATCAGAAATTGTAATTATTCAGATCTCTCCTTTGAGTTACAATTATCCACACAAGTCCATGGTTCTCCTGTGTGTTAAGTTTTCCTTTGTTCCCCGTGAATCCCATAGAACCTTGTTTATTGGCAAAAGAGCTGATGTGTGACTCTCATGCTCCATAGATCCTCATTTGAACTCCCTGGAACCCCAACAGTGCTTCCTAAATCACACCTGCAATGGCTTCTAGTGCATGCAGGTCCCCTCATACCCTTGCACCCTCCTCCCAAAAACATGGCCCAAGGCCTCCTTCATGTGGGGCTGAGGGTTTACTGAGATGGGTGATGTGGTCATACCTGCTGGTTTTACATTCCGTGGGGCACACAGAGATCAACCGCACAGGTGAGGTGCTTCCCTTATACCAACAATGAGCAGTCAGAATGCAGAAGGGCACACCTGTCCCCGCACGGAAGATGACTCCCAGTCCCATACAGTCACACATGGGACACCACCACAGCCAGAGTCAGAAACCAAACCCCAGAACGTGCCCTGTGCTGTCACAGGAATGCACATCCCAGTGCCCACTGCCTCTCAGGAGGCTCTCTTCACCCACAGGCATGGAGGGACCTGCAAGGGCATGTTACTCTCCATGTACTTCGACAAGCTGGCTCAAACCATTCTTGAATAAAAGAGAGACCCTGAAGCCCTATTTTCCAACCACTCTTCTGATGACACAGCTCTGCTTTCACTAAACAAAACTGAGAGGCAGTTTTGTCTCTTTCTTTTAACCGAGAACTTTTTGATCCACTGGTTCCCTCATATCTTCTGGGGTTTTGTATCTGCTGTGACTGAGAATGCATACAATACAGGGGAAGCAGCTGGAATTAATGCTGATGCTGAATCAGCAGAGGAGTGTGTCACTCATCACAGGTGAGCACAGAGATAAGAGCTGGTTTGTAGACCTCCTAGGAGAGAAGGAGAAAGCCCAGCTAACAGAGCTCATCACACAATGAGGACAATGGACAAACGAATTGGAAGAGGACCTCCCTATGAGGGATACAGTGAGAGCTGGGGAAGGTGGAAGGGCTTTGTTTCCAGAGTAGAATCACTAAAGCTTTTCTCAGACATTGCCTATCATGGTATCTCCATCTTTGCTATCATTACCACTATTGCAGTCTTTTTCAATATTGGCCTGTCTTATCCTGTCCTGGCTGCCATAACAAAACATGAGTGACTAGGTGGCTTATAAACAACAGAAATTTATTGCTCACATTTCTGGAAGTTGGAGTCCAAAATCAAGGCTGCAGCATGATGGCCTTCTGGGAAGGGCCCCCTTCCTGGTTCTGACCTGGTGCCTTCTCTCTGTTTCCTCACATGATGGAAGGGGCTAAGATCTCTCTGAAGCATCTTTTATACACACTAATCTCATTCATGAGGGATCCACACTCAAGATTTCAGCACCTTCGAAATACCACCTTTGAATACTATCATCCTTGGCAATTACAATTTCAACTAAAAAATTTTGGGGGCAAACAAACTTTCAGACTATAGAATGGCCCAAGTACATTCCACCATATTTCCAAACATAAAATGCAATTTTGAATTACCACAGAGGGTATTGTTTTAATTCCTAATTCTAATTTTATAGAAAAATGTACATTGCTTATTTTCCAACATTCACACCATTTTGCCAGACTTGAAAATTGACTGAACTTCATCTTACTACAAATTCTTTTTTCTCCCTTCTGCTGCCTTGGGCTAAGGAAGGACAGAGGGGCATATTCCCCATTCAATTATGGAGATAAAAATCTGTGCCACACTTAAACACACAACACAGTTAACACACAGAACAGTGATGAGGAAATTACTAAGAGGACTGCGTGCTACTGAAGTGGGATTTGAAAATGGAAAAATGTATGTCATTAGAGGGCTGACTATTTCTCTCTGTGTATTACTGTTTGTACGTGTGTGTGTGTCTGTCATTGGATCTTATGTCTTGTTTCAGGATTTTTAAGTCATAACCCAAACTCTGCACAATACTTTGTTCTCCTATATTCACACTGAAGCCCAATCTGTTAGGTCTGAGAAAATGGGTAGACTCTTGTGTACACGGTTGAGGAGCTCAGTGGCTCTGGACTTTAAAGGCTCGGCACAGATTCCAAGAGCAACTGTCCCTCTTTCTCTCCTTGTCAGGGACTCCAAGGCACAGGGGTTTGCAGTGAACCTCATGACTCTGGTCCCACTCGGAAATGCACCCCAACACATTCCCACCTTCCATCTGCCCAGCCAGGGCATGAGTGGGCAGCTCTGGACAAGGTAGGGTCAGCAACTGTCCTGCCCAATGTTAGTGCACAACCACAGCTCTGACTTCCCCTCCTGCTGGAGACCCCTCCCTCCTGTTCTCTGCCCTGAGACTGAACAAAAGGAAGCACTCACCTGGCTGGTCTTGGCTCCAGAGCTCTGTGCAGGGAGGTGTCAATCAGGATGGGCCATAGTTATAGAAACAGGGTGCCTGGACCTGCTTTCCCCACAAAGGTGCCATTATCATGTCATCTGCAGTATGGGTGATACTGTCTGCATGGGGATTCTGGGGTGTCTCCAATGAGGAGTAAATCTTATTCCCTGTGCAAATTCTCCTCGGTCACTTCTGGTGATTAGGGACAACTCTTGGCAATTATTGAGCAGATCTCCATGAGCAGCTGAGCAGAAGGCATAGAAAGTTTTCTATGTTCCCTGTGGGAGAATAAGTTTAGAGTGAAAGTCCTAATTGGAGGTGGAAAGGACACTCCACAGTGCATCAGAGGCTCTCTTCACTGTGTTTCCCATCAGGCATTTTCCTTCATGCTCTTTTACTTTTCCAAAACCTTTCCAACGTTTTTCACACTGTAGAGGGTCAGAATTTGCCACCCCAAAATGTGTCTCTTTGGCTTTGTGTTCTTTTAAGAACAAAAGATCTAGTGGCCGGCCTGGTGCACAGCGGTTAAGTGTGTGGGTTCAGCTTCGGTGGCCCAAGGGTTCGCAGGTTCGGATCCCGGGCATGCACCAACACACCGCTTGTCAAGTCATGCTGTGGCAGCATAGCATATAAAATAGAGGAAGATGGGCACAGATATTAGCCCAGAGTCGGTCTTCCTCAGCGAAAAGAGGAGGATTGGCATGGATGTTAGCTCAGGGCTGATCTTCCTCACCAAAAAATAAAAAATAAAAATAAAAGAACAAAAGATCTAGAAAGGAACATTGACCTTCCCCCTAACTGCCTAAGAGAATTTCAGAAATATGACCTGTTCCGGGAAGGAGATAATACCATAGATAACTATAGTGTAATATGAAGTAGGTTGATAGACAGGGAGGAACCTAGCAAGGCCCTTTTGATCAAAGTCCTCCCCATGTGACGTTGTTTTTGCAAGGTATGCAAACATTTGTTTACCAAATATGTGCTTTTCCATCTCTGTGTGAATTGCCTTCCTCCCTTTTGCATTCCAAAAATACTACCCCAAACATCTTCCTTTGTCTTTAAGAGATGTATTTAAGGTGGTGGCTTCATCCATTTTGGTGAGTTACTCAGTTTTCCTGAGTTTCTCTCATATACACATGATTAAACCTTCTTTGATTTTCTCCTGTTTTTCTGTCTCATGTCAGTTTAATTCCTAGACCAGCCAGAGGAACCTAAAGGGTAAAGGAATAGTTCTTCCTCCCCTACAGCTGGTGACGAGGGTGACAGAAACGTTAACTGACTGGGTGCTGCTCACTCTGGGAAAGCTACAGCTGAGACACCTTGGACCTCTGAGGACAGCTAGCAGTAGGTATGAGTTCTTACTGCATCTGTATCCAAGATCTCTGCCTGCAGGGGCCAGTGGAAGTGAGAATAGTGAACTTATTCCTTTTATAAATTTAGATTAGCAGGGGAAAATATCTGTAAAGCTAGTTTCTTGGACTCAGTAACTCTGGGAAATTTGGTTTGAGTACTCTTTGGTTTTTATTGATCCTTATCCTCCCAGAGATGGTGACTGTTTTGTGTTGTCTCTATTTTTTGTGTCATTTGTCATAAAACAGAAAAACCATAGGGTAGGATGCAGGCCTAGGCCCTATAAGCCTGTTGTCCAGCCCAGCCCCACAGTAAACTTTACTGTGGGTTAATATGCACATAAGGTAAAAGCTACTGCTAAGAGACATCTTGGAAGCCACAAGACTGAGAAACTGGTGGGACAGGATGAGCATTTAATAGCCAGTAGGGTGCTTGCCACCTCAAGGAGACTCTTATGATAGAATTAATTACAGAATGGGGTAGATAACACAGGTCACCCAACAACCTCAAGGAAATTTCCCTACAGTGAGGTATTCTGTAAAACAATATAAATTCTCAACCTTGTGGCATGTCCCTCTTAGGTATTAGTGTGGCTCCAAGAGCCCCAAGGCTTAGCTAAAGCTGTTAATGTGCATATGAGTTCCTTTTATCTTTTTCTATGTTTTCAGAGCTTGGCTTTGTGACCTCTCTGGTCTCTGCCATCTCAAGAATGCAGGTACCAGTGTGCATCTTGGCAACCAATCAAATAGACTGGGATTCTGAGATGCACTGTCTTTGTTCAGCTGTGTCAGCTCTTGGGGGAATTTGCCGTAAGAAGTCCCGGTCAATAAGGGGTCTTTGTCATCTCAATCTTCCTTGCTTGCCAGTGCTGGAAATATATCATTCCAGTAACGTCTGCTCAATGTTACAGATTAGTGGGCTTATGACTAGAGGCATCCCAAGTTCCTATGGGAGACCAAAAACACTATTTTCATTACACCAACCTTACTGCCTATGCAAGGAAGGCCTTTGCTTTCTTTGACTGTTTTTGGGAGTGAACTTTCTGGATCTTGTAAGGGCTGCCTTTTTTGCATTTTCTTTTGGGGACGTGTCTTATATCCATGTTTAAGCCATAAGAGGCTTATTGGTTTGAGTCACTATTAAGATATTACTGGTCAATGACCAGACAGTGGATCCCCTTTTTATTTGTTTTTTCTGAGGAAGATCGGCCCTGGGCTAACATCCATGCCCATCTTCCTGTACATTATATGGGACGCCGCCACAGCGTGGCTTGACAAGCAGTGCATCGGTGCACGCCTGGGATCTGAACCTGTGAATCCCAGGCCGCAGAAGCGGAGCACATGTACGTAACCTCTGCAGCACTGGGCCGGACCCTGGATCCCTTAAATTGGGATAACTTCTAAGTAGAAAAACTTTTTAGAGAGCTTTCATCACAAATGGCTGTTTTATTGGTAGCTATGAAAAGACCAAATTAAAAGAAAATACAAAGAAATAATGACTACCCTAAGAACTTAATCAAACTGGGGTCTCAGCTTCCTCTCATGGTCATACCGATGCTAATAACAGCATTAAGTTAATTAACAAAAGATTTTAAAAAGCTGAGGGGAGGGTCAAAGGACTCTTCTCAACAAAGTGGAATATTTTTAAAGGGTATTCAGGAAATAAGATAAATAAAGGAAATATTTTAAGGGGGGAAACAAGAGGAATCAAAAAGGGAAGATTCATGGGACAAATCCCAGCAGGATAGGAATCATTAGATGGTCATTAAAAAACGGAATAAATTAAGTGGACATTAATAGGGTTAACACAAATGTTTTAAGATAACACTGCTTAAGGCTGAGTGAGCCAAAGGGACCCTCTCCTGGCCCCCAAAATTAAAGGGCCCCAATCAAATCTGCTCCATTTACCCAGTTTGGAGAAATTTCAAATCCAGAAGATAGAGGTCACTGTGAGAAACCTGAGCAACAGTCACTTGGGGCTACCGTCTGCCTGGTTAACCAAGCTATAGATTAACAAAAGGGCCAGGGTTTCCTGGATCAACCTCTCACTGGGGACTCAAAGCCTTTTGCAAAGAAATGGGTAAAATAAATAGGAGACGGAGAAGAGAGGTTTCTGAGACTCCTGATGCAGGAATCTCAGAAATCTTCCACGCTGTGGTACCAAAACCCATTGGTGAGACCCTGACCCAGTGTACAATTATATTGAGAAAAGGTAAAAGTATAAGGGATGATAGATTATAAAGGTTGAAATGTTTAAGCTAATATTATATGAAGAGGTTATGTCAACTTTACCTGAGTGTTTTTTGGAAATAAATGTTATGTCTGACTGTGAACACTTCTCTTACCCAATATTATATAAGACTGAGACTTGTTTATAGCATCTTTTTTTTTTTAAAGATTTTATTTATTTATTTTTCCCCCAAAGCCCCAGTAGATAGTTGTCTGTCATAGCTGCACATCCTTCTAGTTGCTGTATGTGGGACGCGGCCTCAGCATGGCCAGAGAAGCGGTGCGTTGGTGCACGCCCGGGCCAAACCCGTGCCGCCAGCAGCAGAGTGTGAGAACTTAACCGCTAAGCCACGGGGCGGGCCCTGTTTATAGCATCTTATGGAAGCTATGATTAGAAGTTTAAGAGTTGATAAAATTAAGATAAAATTTTATAGGAGAATCCTTATGTTTAAATGGGATTTATGTGAAGTGATTGCATCTCTTTTGCCTGATTGTAGTGTAGATTGTATTCTGGGGATGGGCATTGTGTCTCACTGGGAATGTTTCTCCTGCCTGATATGGTAAAACATAGGGCATATAAATCTGCCTTTGAGGCAATGTTGATTAAACATGCTAAAGGGGAGTCAATAGAGTTGCCTGAACCACACAGTGTGAGACTGAAATTAGAGGTTGATATTTGAGCGAGGAATTAATAGAAAAGATAAGGGTGAATTGGTCTAGGGTTGAATTGTGCACTCAGAAAGAGGCCTTTGTTAAACGTTTTCTGCAGGCTTTTTAAAGGTGTGGTACATCATCCTGAAGTATTATAACATAAAAATCTTTTGATTTACCTCTTAGTTAAAATCTCCCTGATATAAAGAATCAAATTAAAGACAATATAGTTGGATGAGAGGATCAGCCTTGTGATATCATTCAGGCTACAACCCAAGTAGCTGATAAAGCTAAAGCAACTATCTTTGTCTTAAGGCAACCCTATTGACTTCATTTAGCATGTTTAATTAACATTGCCTCAAGGCCAGGTTTACTTGCCCTCTGCTTTACAATATCAGACAGGGGAACCATTCTCCAGTGAGACAACGGTGTCCCTCCCCACAATACAATCTCTAATACAATCAGGCAGAAAAGATTCAGTCACTTCACATAAAGCCCATTTAAGTATACCAATTCTCCAATGGAATTTTATCTTAATTTCATCAACTTTTATACCTCTAATCAGAGCTTCCATTAGGACCCAAGCAACAAGTCTCAGTCTTATATAATATTGGGTAGAGGAAGTGTTCCTAGCCAGATATAACATTTATTTCCAAAAAAAGACTCAGGCAAAGTCGACATAACCTCTTCATATAATATTAGTTCAAACATTTCAACCTTTATAATCTTATCATCCCTTATACTTTTACCTTTTCTCAGTCTAATTTTAGCGTGAGTCAGTGTCACGCTAACGGTATTTGGTACCACAGCTTGTGGGATTCCTGCATCAAGGGGCATTGGAAATTTCTCTTCTCCATCTCCTGGTTATTTTATCCATTTCTGTGCAAAAGGCTTTGAACCCTCAGCAAGAGGTCGAGCCAATGGACTCTAGCCCTTTTGTGAAGCTTTAACTTGATTAACCGGCCTAAGTGTTGCCCCAAATGCTCGTCGGTCAGATTTCTCATTGTGATCTCTGCCTTCTAGCTTCTTAAACTTTTCCAAACATGTTAAATAGAGTGGATGTTATTGGGGCTCTTTAATTTGGGGGGGCTAGGAGGATATCCCTTTGGCCTGCTCAACCTTAGGTAGTGCCGTATTAAAACCTTTGTGTTAACCTCATTAATTACCATTTAATTCATCCTATTTTTTAATAACCATCTAAAGATTCCCATCCTGCTGGGATAGTCCCTTGACTCTTCCCTTTCTGAATCCTCTTTGTTTCTCCCCTTATATTTGCGTTATTTACCTTATCTCCTGAAAATCCTTTAAAAAAATTCCACCTTGTTGAGAAGAGTCCCTTGACCTCCCCTCAAGTTTTTTTATTCTTTTGTTAATTAACTTAATGCTTTTATTAGCATCAGTAAGACCACGAGAGGAAGCTGCCCAGCCAAATTTGATTACGTTCTTTAAGCTGGTTGTTATTTCTTTGTATTTTCTTTTAATTCAGTCTTCTCTTAGGTACCAATAAAACAGCTGTTTATGATGAGAGCTCACTAAAAATATTTTCAATTAAGAAGTTTTTCCAATTTAAGGGATCCATCATCTGGCCATTGATGAGCAGGATCTTTTTTTAAAAATTATTTTCTTGGGTCATATTGGCTCATAACATTTTGTTAATTTCAGGTGTACATTATTATATTTCAGTTTCTAAATAGACAGCATCATGTTCACCACAAATAGTCTACTTTTTATCCGTCAACATATATATATGCCCCTTACTCCTTAACAAAAATTAACAAGATGAAGTATAAAAATCCCATTATCATCTCAGTAGATGCAGAGAAAGCATTTGAATAGATCCAACATCCATTTATGATTAAAAAACTCTCAATAAAATGTGTATAGAAGGAAAGTAACTCAACATAATAAAGACCATATATGACAAAGCCACAGCCAACATCATAATCAATGGTGAAAAGCTGAAAGCTATTCCTCTGAGACAGGAAGAAGACAAGGATGCCCACTCTCACCACTCTTATTCAACACAGCACTGGAAATTTTAGCCAGAGCAATTAAGCAAGAAAAAGTAATAAGTGGGATCCAAATTTGAAAGGAAGAAATAAAATTGTCACTATTTGTGGATGACATGATTCTATCTTTAGAAAACCCTAAAGAATTCACCAAAAAACTATTAAAAATAATCCCTGAATGCAACAGAGTTGCAGGGTAAAAAATCAACAGGCAAAAATCAGTTGCATTTCTATACACCAATAACAAACCAGCATAAAGAGAAATCAAGAATACAATCCCATTTACAATCACAACAAAGAGAACAAAATACCTGGGAATAAATTTAACCAAGGAGATGCAAGACCTATACACTGAAAACTATAAGACATTATTGAAAGAAATTGAACAAGACATAGAGAAATGGAAAGATATTCCATGCTCATGGATTGGAAGAATAAGCATAGTTAAAATGTCCATATTACCTAGAGCAAGCTACAAATTAAGTGCAGTCCCAATTCAGAATCCCAATGACATTCTTCACAGAAATAGAACAAAGAACGGTAAAATTTATATGATACAACAAAACACCCCAAATGGCCAAAGCAATCCTGAGAAAAAAGAACAAATTTGGAGGTATCACACTCCCTGAATTCAAAATATACCACAAAGTTATATTAATTAAAACAGCATGGGTGGGCTGGCCTGGTAGCATAATGGTTAAGTTTGGCATGCTCCACTTTGGAGGCCGAGTTTGCAGCTTTAGATCCCAAGCACAGACCTACACTGCTCACCAAGCCATGCTGTGGCAGTGACCCACATACAAAATAGAGGAAAGATTGGCAGAGATGTTAATTCAGGGCCAGTCTTCATAGAGAAAAAGAGGAAGATTGGCAACAGATGTTAGTTTAGGGCCAATCTCCCTCACAAACACACACAAAAAAACAGCATGGTACTGGCACAAAAGCAGACACATTGTTCAATGGAAAAAAAGAGAGAGTCTAGAAATAAAACTACACATCTATGGACAGCTAATTTTCAACAAAGGAGTCAAGAACATACAAGGGAGAAAGTAAAGTGTCTTTAATAAATGGTGTGGGGAAAACTGGACAGCCATGTGCAAAAGAATGGAAGTAGACCATTATCTTACAGCATACACAAAAATTAACTCAAAATGGATCAAAGACTTGAATGCAACCTGAAACCATAAAACACCCGGAAGAAAATATAGGCAGTATGCTCTTTGACATCAATCCTAGCAGTATGTTTTGAATACCATGTCTCCTCAGGCAAGGGAAACAAAAGGAAAAAAAATAAACAAATAGGATGACATCAGACTAAAAAGCTTTTGCATGGCAAATAAAACTATCAACAAAATGAAAATACAACACACGAACTGGGAGAGAATATTTGCAAATCATATATCTGATTTGGTTTGATTTCCAAAATATATAAAGAACTCACACAACTCAACAACAAAAAAATGAACAACACAATCAAAAAAGGAGCTGAGGATATGAACAGATATTTTTCCAAAGAAGATATACAGATGGCCAACAGGCACATGAAAAGGTATTCAATATCACTAATTATTAGTGAAATGCACATGAAAACTACAATGAGACACCATTTCACACCCATCTAAATGTCTATAATTAATAAGAAAGAAATAACAAGTGTTGGAGAGGATGCAGAGGACAGCAAACCCTCCTACATTGCTGGCACGAATGCAAACTGATGCAGCCACTATCGAAAACAGTATAGAGAATTTTTGAAAAATTAAAATAGAAATACCATATGATCCAGCTATTTCACTACTGGGTATTTATCTGAAGAACATGAAATCAATAATTCAAGAAGATTTATGCACCCCCATGTTCACTGCAGCATTATTCACAAAAGCCAGGATGTGAAAGCAACCCAGGTGACCATAAATGAATAGATACAGATGATGTGGTATATATATATACAATGGAGTACTACTCAGCCATAAAAAGACAAAATCATGCCATTTGCAACAACATGGATGGCCCATGAGGGTGTTATGCAAAGAAAAATAAGTCAGACAGAGATAGACAAATGCCATATGATTTCACTCATATGTGGAAGATAAATAACATATAGATAACGACATCAGAATAGTGGTTATCAGAGGGAAAGGGAATGGGGGAAGGAGAGGATGAATAGGATCTTAACTGTAATTAAAACCAATAAACCTTTTAGGAATTAACCACAGATGCAATAGACATTCTCAAAAGAGAGTGCAAAAGAAGCAGCCCTCACAAGACCCAAGAATTTCACTCCAAAAAAGGTTCTAAGAAAGCAAAGGCCTTCATTGCACAAGCAATAAGGATGGTGTGGTGAAAACAGTGTCCCTGGTCTCCCATGGGAACTTGGGATGCCTCCAGTCACAAACCCACTAATCTGTGACCCCGAGAATACACTACTGGAATGGGACATTTCCAGCGCTAACAATCAGTGAAGGTTGAGATGATAAAGCCTCGTAACAACTGGGACCCCTTATGACACACTCCACTGAGAGCTGACACAGTCAGACAAAGAGAGTGCATCTCAGAACCCCAGTCTATTCCACTAGACACCAACATGCATGTCAGTATGCGCATCCTCCAGATGGCAGAAACCAGAGAGGACACAAAGCCAACTTCTCAAGACATAGAAGAAGACAAAAGAAAAAAACTCATATGCACATTAACAGCTTTAGCTAAGACTTGGGTCTCTTGGAACCAGAATAAGAGGGATGTGCCATGGTGTTGGGGATTGTGTGTTGTTTTACAGAGTACCTCACTGCATGGAAACTTCCTTGAGGTTGGCAGGTGACTGTGTTATCCACTCCATTCCGTGACCAAGTTATTCTATCATGGGAGTGTTCTTGAGGTGGTGAGTGTCTTAATGGTTCTCAAATATTCAAACGTTGCCCACCAACTTTGCAACCTTTTGGCTTCCAAAATATCCATTAACAACAGCTTTTGCCTAATGTGTATATTAACCCACAGCAAAGTTTACTGTGGGGCCAGCCTGGACACCAAGCTTATAGGCTTGTAGGACTGGGTTTGCCTCTTGCCCTATGGTTTTCCCTCTTTTTTTTCGTAAGGAGATCGGCCCTGTGCTAACATCTGCCAATCCTCCTCTTTTTTTTGCTTAGGAAGACTGGCCCTGGGCTGACATCCATGCCCATCTTCCTCCACTTTATATGGGACACCACCACAGCATGGTTTGCCAAGCAGTGCGTCGGTGGCGCGCCCGGATCCAAACTGGTGAACGCTGGGCTGCCGCAGCTAGCACGCACACTTAACCACTTGCGCCACTGGGCAGGTCTCCGGTTTTTCCTTTTTATGACAAATGACACAAAAGACAGAGACAAAGAAAAATAGTGACCATCTCTGGGAGGAGAAAGATCACTAAAAACCAACAGGTACTCAAACCACATTTCCCAGAGTCACTGAGTCCAAGAAATTAGCTTTACAAACATTTTCCCTTGCTAATATAAATTTAGAAAAGGAGAAAGTTCACTATCCTAACTTCCACTGGACCCTGTGGGCAGAGATCTGGGATACAGATGTGATAAGAACCCTGACCTCCTGCCAGCTCTTCTCAGAGGTCCAGGATCTCTCAGCTGTAGTATTCCTAGAGTGAGCAGCATCCGGCCACTTCACTTTTCTCTCACCCTCATCACCAACAATAGAGGAGGAAGAACTATTCTTTTACCCTCTAGGTCCTTCCTGCTGGGCTAAGAACTATATTGGCATGAGACAAAATAACAGGAGAAAATCAAAGTTTAGTAAGACGTATATATGAAAGAAACCCAGGAAAAACTGAGTAACTCATCAAAATGGCTGAAGCCACCATCTTAAATACTATCTTCAGCCACAGATAAAGGAAGATGTTGGGGGTAATATTTTTGGAAGGCAAAGGGGAGGAAGGCAATTCACACAGAGATGGAAAAGTAAGTGTTTGGTAAAAAAATGTTTGCCATGCCCTGCAGAGACAATGGGAGGACTTTGATCAAATGGGCCTTGCTAGTTTCCTCCCTGGCTATCACACATAGTTCATATTACACTGTAGTTATCTATGGTATTAGCTTCTTCCTGGAACAGGTCTTCTATCTTAAATTCTTTTAGGCTATTAAGGGGAAGGTCAAAGTTTCTTTCTGAGTCTTTTGTTCTTAAAAAAATCAAGCCAAAAAGACACACGTTGGGGTTGCAATTTCTGATCCCCCACAGTGTGAAAAAATGGGGAATGGTTTTGGACAATGAAAGAGCCTGAAGGAAAATGCCCAACAGTAAACACAGTGAAGGGAGCCCCTGATGCACTTTTGAATGTCCTTTCCACCTCCAATCAGGACTTTCATTCTGAACTTATTCTCCCACAGGGAACATAGAAAACTTCCTCTGCCTTCTGCTCAGCTGCTCATGGAGATCTTCTCAATAATTCCCAAGAGTTGTCCCTAATTACCAGAAGTGGCTGAGGGAGATTTGCACAGGGGATAACATTTGTCCTCCATTTGTCTGGGAGACGCCCCAGACTCTCCATGCAGACAGTGTCACCCATGCTGCAGGTGACATGATAATGGCTCCTCTGTGGGGAGAGCAGGTCCAGGAACCCTGTCTCTATAACTATGGCCCATTCTGATGGACACTTCCCTGCACAGAGCTCTGGAGCAAAGACCAGCCAGGTGAGTGCTTCCTTTTGTTCAGTCTCAGGGCAGAGAACAGGAGGGAGGGGTCTCCAGCAGG
Source organism: Diceros bicornis minor (assembly GCF_020826845.1). Taxonomy (NCBI): domain Eukaryota; kingdom Metazoa; phylum Chordata; class Mammalia; order Perissodactyla; family Rhinocerotidae; genus Diceros; species Diceros bicornis. The sequence goes on from NC_080773.1 coordinate 33,959,262, forward strand.
AGAGGAACTCAGAGCTGTGGTTGTGCACTAACATTGGGCAGGACAGGTGCTGACCCTGCCTTGTCCAGAGCTGCCACTCATGCCCTGGCTGGGGAGGTAGAAGATGGGAATGTGTTGGGGTGTGTTTCTGAGTGGGACCAGAGTCATGAGGTTCACTGCAAATCCCTGTGCCCTGGAGTCCCTGACAAGGAGAGAAAGAGGGACAATTCCACTTGGACTCTGGGCCAAGCCTTGTAAGTCCAGAGCCACTGAGCTCCTCAACCACGTACACAGGAGTCTACCCATTTTCTCAGACCTAACAGATTGGGATTGGGTGTGAATATAGGAGGACAAATTGGTGTAGAGTTTGGGCTGTGATTTTAAAATCCTGAAACCTGGCATATGATCCAATGACAGACACACACACACGTACAAACAGAAATACACAGAGAAATAGTCTCTCCTCTAAGGACACACATTTTTCTTTTTCAAATCCCACTTCAGGAGGTTGCAGTCCTCTTAGTAATTTCTGTGTTGCTCTTCTGTGTATTATTTGTGTTGTGTGTGTCTGGATGGCTCAGATTTTTATCTCCATAATTGAATGGGAAAATGCCCCTCTGTCCTTCCTTAACCTGAGGCAGCAGGGAGGTAGAAAAAATAATTTGTAGTGATATGAATTCCAGTCAATTTTCAAGTCTGCCAAAATGGTGTAAATGTTGGAAATCAAGCAATGTACAATTTTTTTAATTGGAATTAGGAATAAGAACAGTACTCTTTGTAGTAATTCAAGAGTGCATTTTATGTTCATATATATAGTGGAATGTACTATGGGCCATGCTGTGGTCTGAATGTTAGTTTCTCCCCAAATGGTGCAGGTTGAAATTGTAACCCCCAAAGATGATAGTATTAAAAGGTGGGCCTTTGGAGGGGCTGAGGTCATGATATAAAGTCCTCATAAATGGAATTAGTGTGTATAAAAGAGGCTTCAGAGAGATCCCTAGCTCCTTTGCACCATGTTAGCACACAGCAAGAAGGCAACAGCTATGAACCAGGAAGGCAGCCCTCCCCAGAAGGCAACTATCCTGCAGCCTTGGTGAGCAATGAACTTCTGTTGTTTAAGACACTCACTCAGTCGGTGATACTTTGTTACAGCAGTCAGGACAGGCTAAGTAAGCCAGGCCAACATTACAAAAGACTGCAAAAGTGGTAGTGATGGGTGAGACCAAGATGCATCAGAGGCAATTTCTGAGAAAGGCTTAGTGATTCTACACTGGTTTAAAGTCCTTCCACCTTCCCCAACTCTCACTGTACCCTCGATCCAGAGCCTATTCCTACTCATTTGTCCATTGTCCTCAATGCACCATGAGCTCTGTTAGGTGGGCTTTCTCCTTCCCTCCTAGGGGGTCTACAAACTACCTCTGATTTCTGTGCTCATCTGTGATGAGTGACACACTCCTCTGCATCAGAATTAACTCTCACTGCTTCCACTGTATTATACGCATTCTCAATCACAGCAGTTACAAAACCCCCAGAAGGTTTGAGGAAACTGGTGGAGCAAAAAGCACTCAGGCACGAGAGAGACACAACAGCCTCTCAGTTTTATTTAGTGAAAGCAGAGCTGAGTCATCAGAAGAGTGGTTGGAAAATAGGGCTTCCTGGTCTCTCTTTGTTTTTTCAAGAATGGTGTGCACCAGCTTGTCCAAGTACATGGAGAGTGACCTGCCCTGGCTGGTCCCTCCATGCCTGTGGGTGAAGAGAGGTTCCCGAGGGGAGGCAGGCACTGAGATGTGTGTCCTGTGACAGCACAGGGCATCTTCTGGGGTTTTGTTTCGGACTCTGCCTGTGGAGGTGCCCCAGGTGTGACTATATGGGGCAGGGGGTCATGGTCTGTGTGGGGACAGGTGTGCCTTTCTGCATTCTGACTAGTGATTGTTGGTATAAAGGAGGCACCTCACTTGTGGGGCTGATCTCTGTGTGCCCCACAGAACATACAACCAGCAGGTCTGATCACATCACCCACCTCAGTAAACCCTCAGTCCCATTTAATGGAGGCCATGGGTTGTGTTTGTCAGAGGAGTGGTGCAAGGGGATGAAGGGAACTGCATGCTCTTGGAGCCACTGAAGGTGTGATTTAGGGACCACTGGTGGGGGCTCCAGGGAGATCATATGAGGATCTATGGGGCATGAGAGTCATGTCGACTCTTATGCCAATAAACAGGGTTCTGTAGGATTCACTGAGGCTGGACTAAAACTTACACAGGAGAACCATGGACTTGTATGGATAGTTGTAACGCAAAGGAGAGATTGGAATAATTACAATTTCAGATTAGAGTCTTGTATAGAACAGATTTATCAACAGAACTGCGGGGAGGGATTGCTGTGTGGAATGGATCAAGGATAGGGTGGGATATGTATACAAGCATACATAAACATATATATATATATATATATATATATATATACACAAATACTTTGTTTTTATTACTATCTTGAACAAACTTACCTCTAAGATTAAAAATAAGAATATTAATCTACTGTTACTTATTCCTTCTCTGAAGCTCTTCCTTTCTTTAGGTCTTAGTTTCTGATCTACTTCATTTTCTTCTCTCTAAAGAATTTTTTACATTTTTTGCAAGGCAGGTCCACTGGCAACAGATTTGATTTTTGGGGGTCTGAGAAATTCTTTATTTCACCTTCATTTCTGAAGGATAATTTCACAGGGTAGAAAATTCTAGATTGGTGGGCTTTTACTCTCAACTCTTTGCTTCGCTCTGCTCTCATCTTGCCTGTTTGGTTTCTGAGAAGTTGGAAGTGATTCTTCACTTTGTCCATATGTAAAGTTGAGTTTTTTCCTCTGACTTCTTTCAGCGTTTTTTCTTTATATTTGATTATATGTAGCTTCAAAGTGACAGGCCTAAGTTTAGTTTTTTTTTCTTTTTTTAATTTATCCTGCTTGGTGTTCTCTGGGTTCCTGGATCTGTAGTTTGATGTCTGACATAATTTGGGGACATTCTCAGTCATTATCGTTTCATGTATTTCTTCCGTGCTTGTGTCTCTCCCTTCTCCTTCTGCTGTTCCCATTACACGTGTTACACATTTTGTAGATAGCCCACTGTCCTTGTCTACTCTGTACTGTTTTGTCAAGTTTTTTCTATTTGTTCTTCAGTTTTTTGATGTTTCTATTGTTGGATCCTCAAGCTCAGAGATTCTTCCCTCAGCTGTGTCCAATCTACTATAAACCAGTCAAAGGCATTCTTCACTTCTGTTACACTGTTTTTGATCTTTAGCATTTCCTTTTAGTTCTTTCTTAGGATTTCCATCTCTCTGTTTGCATTGCCCAACTGTGTTTGCATGCTGTCTACATTATCGGTTAAATCCCTGAGCTTATTAATCAGAGCTGTTTGAAATTCCCTCTCTGATAAGTCCAACGTCCCTGCCATGTCTGGTTCTGATGCATGCTCTGTCTCTTCAAATTGTGTTATTTTCCTTTTAGTATGTTTTGCAATTTTTTCCTTATAGCCAGACGTGATGTGCTTGGTAAAAGCAACTGCTGTAAATAGACCTTTAGTAATGTTTTGGTGAGTTGTGGGGAAAGGGGAGGTGTTCTATGGACCTAGAAGTAGGGCTTCATCTGTCAGTGAACCTGTGCCTCTGGACTTCAAACTTGGCAAGTGTTTCTCAGGTTTTTCGCCCCCCTTAGGTGGGACAGGATGAGTAGAGTGGGCTGGAGTTGGGTACATCCCTTCCCCAGGTCAGTTGGGCTCTGACAATACCCCAGCAGGGTAGGCTCCAGTTAACCCCTTTCTCCTGAGGGCAGACCTTGTTCAGAAGAACACAGGGCTCTGGTGTGTTTCAGAATGGTTTCTTGTCCTCTCCCCCTGCCACAAGCACAAGGGGATTTTCCTCTGACATTTACTGAGAGAATGCGGTCAAGCTGCTGGAGGTAAAATTCATAAATGTGTGGGGATCCCCCTATAACTTGGTCTGTCTGGAGTTTATCGCTCTCAGACTTGTCCACAACAACCGCTATCAATCCATCAAATATAGGGCAGGTTTTTTCCACCTCAGGTCTCATTCCCATGTGCTTTCTGTTATCAGTCTCTGCTCCAGTGAGCCTGGATTCCCTGTATTCACCTGTCCCTCTCTCCAATCTTGGAGGCAGCGATGGCCCCTGTGTCCTCACTCTCTTAGGGATCCAAGAATTTTCAGCCTATTAAGTTTTTTCTTGTTGTTGGACAGAGTGGTGACGTCGAAACTCCTTAACTGAAAAGCTGGAAACTAGACGTCCACAAATGATTTTTTAACTCCTTAACTCAGATGAATTATGAGTCCTCAAACGTGGACAACTGATTCTCTTGAAACAGTATTAAAATTAGTTATATAATCTTATAATCTCAACAATATTTTTGCATTTTACATTTCATTTTCTTAAGTTAATACATTCTTATAATAAGCAGGAGAACCGTGAATTTTAAGGGAGGTAGAGTGCTTTCTTTGTCTCTTGTAACTTACTCATATACTCAGCACATATCATTTACCACCTATTCTTTGTCAACTGTATTGTTGAACAAGAGAAGCATGGTTCCTAAGTTCATGGACCTTACATTCTGGTGGAGAATCAGATATGAAAGTGAACAGAAATAAATATAAAATAATAATGGTGAAAAGTATACCTGGTGTCTGGTCTGTGTTCTTGAGTTTGAGTCCCTCCTGTGGAGTATGACAGCATCTCCTTTCTCAGCAGAAAGAGCAGGAAGCCTTTTCCAACATTCGCTATGTGGGAAGACTACTGATGTCATCACTGGCATGAGCACCTTTTGCTCCAGGCGACTCTGAAGCCATCTCCATGTCTTATCAGAAAGATGTCCTAAGAACCACAGGGAAGCTGGCTGTGAAAACCAGCGCCCTCTTACAGATTGGGGTTGGGACTCTGGCCAATATCATTCTCTTCTTCTATAATGTCTCTTCAATCTTGCTTGGCCACAAGCAGAGGCCCACACATGTGATTCTCTCCCACATGGCTGTGGCCAATATCTTGGCTCTTCTCTCCAGTGGAATTCCCCACACGACAGCTGCTTTTGTTTTGAGGAGCCCCCTGTCCTCTCTCGGGTGTAAATTTTCGTATTATATATACAGAGTGGCTCGAAACACCACCATGTGTTCCACCTGTGTCCTCAGCACCTATCAATTCTTCACTCTCATTCCCGGGAGAGTGGAGTGGACGATGCTCAGAGGAAGAACACCTAAGGTCATTGGTCCATTCTGTTGTACCTGCTGGATGATCAGTTTCTTAACGAATGTCTTTGTTCCTGTGAAAGTCACTGGTCCACAGGACATGGAAAATGATACTGACGTCCAAGGGAAGTGGTTCTGTCCATCCTCAAATTTCACTTCACGCATGGTTATCTTGTTGTCCATCTCTGATGTCATGTTTATTTTCCTCGTGGTCTGGCCGGGTGGTTCCATGGTGCTTCTCCTGCACAGACACCACCAGAGAGTGCAGCATGTTCATACCCCCAATGGCTACCACAAACGCCCACCAGAGACCAGAGCCACCCACACCATCCTGATGCTGGGGGTCACTTTTGTCATCCCTTACTTGCTGAATTCCATTCTTGCTTTTTATATCACTGCCTTTTTAGATGCTCGTCCATGGTTGATGCAGATCTCTCATATTTTGGCTTTATGCTTCCCCACTTTTAGCCCCTTACTGCTGATCCTTAGGGATCCTAGAGCTCCTAGTTTCTGCTCCTGAATTGTTGAAAACACAATTGAAAAGGTAAATAAATAGAAGTCAGTTTCTATACCATCTATGATTATTGTATTTTGTATCATTTACGAGTTACCCATTTTCATAAACTTTTTAACATATACATAATAGCACTTATTATTTTTAACCATTGGTAAGTGCACAATCCAGTGGCATTAAACACATTCACAAGTTGTGCAACCATCTCTACTATCTATACCTAACACTTTTTTGTCATCCCCAACAAAAACACAGTGCCCAGTAAAAGAATAACACCACTTCCTCTCTCCTACCAGCCGAGACATCCTCTGTTCTACTTTAGGTCTCTATGAATTTACCTGTTCTTGATACTTCATATAAGTGGAATCATATAGTATTTGTCCTTCTGTATCTCCCTTATCTAAGCAAAATATTTTCAACATCATTTCATGTTGTAGCATTTGTCAAAATTTCATTCATTTTTATGGCTGAAGGCTATTCCATTCTACGTGTATACAACATTTGGTTTATTCATTCTTCTGCTGACGGATACTTGGGTTGTTTCCACCTTTTGGCTATTGTGAGTAAAACTTCTATGAACATGAGTGTACAAATATCGGTCGCGTCCCTGCTTTCAATTGTTTTGGATATTTACCTAGAAGTGAATTGCTGTGCCGTATGTTAGTTCTATGTTTATCCTTTTGAGAGATCACCAAACTGTTTCTACAGCTGCCACATCATTTTACATTCCCACCAGCAATGCACAAGGGTTTCAGTTTCTCCACATCATCACCAACACTTGTTCTTTTCCATTTTGGGGATTGCTGTATATCCACCATAGCAAGTGTGAAGTGAGATCCCATTGTGGTGTGATTTGCATTTCCCCCAAAGACCTATGAGGTTGAGCATCTTTTCACAGACTTATTGGCAGTTTGTATATCTTTAGGATAATGCCTATTCAAGTCCTTTGCCCATTTTTGTATTGGGTTGTCTTTTGTTGTTACTTTGAGGAGTACTTTATATATTCCAGGTATTGATCCTTTATCAGTATTAGATTCACAAAGATTTTCTCCCATTCTGGAGTTTGTCAGAATGTTGCTGTCAGCCCAGGGCAGTTCTTTAGAGACTGGAGAGTCTGTCACTGCAGGTGGGGCTGAGGGCACCACCCAGGTAGAGGGGATCTGAGTGGAGATACAGCCACATCCACCACGGGACCATTTTTAACATTTCTGTTTTGTTAACACTCTCAAATGATCACTATTTTCCTTACAATGCTTGGAGTTAGTGATGCTTAATTAGGTTTGGTGTGCAGTTAGAGGGGGGAAATTTGAAGTGGTCTGTTGGAACATTCCTCAAGGAAACACAGAAGCGATTCTGCAGGAGTCATACCATGAGCTCTGCCCCTAGTGTTAATTCCCCTTTGAACGCTTTGGGTTAATTGCTGCAGGGTTTTCCCCCAGAAATGCATCATAGTCTATCTTGTAACAATAACACCCCACTGTTCCTAGCCAAGGTACATTATCACTTAAAATTATCCAGGGAGGGGACTATGACGAGGTTTAGACAAAACTAGATCTGCTCAAAGTAAGTGATGGTTGAAAGCCGATAAGTTTGTTCCCAAAGTGTGTGGGTGGGGTGATGATCTTATTGTCTATAATTTTGTGTGCTTGAAAATGTTCATTAAAGTTGTATTTTAAGGAGAAACATTAAATAGTGTTTTTTGAAATTATTAATATGTAAACTGAATTAAAATAATATAGATGATGCATAAAGTTAAAGAATTAGCCCTATGGGGTTGGCCCGTGGTCTAGTGGCGTAGTTGACAAAAAACAAACAAATAAAAAAAAAGAATTAGCCCTAAAAATAGATTAAAAATATGAAAGACATACTCAATGGAAAACAAAAGACAGCAAAAAAAAATTTCTCATTAAAACCCTTGGAATCCCATGGGGAGTGTGTGGTTGTCCCAAAGGTTGGGGGAACTACAGGCTCACAGACGGGGTGGGTGATGGGCACCACAAGTCCCATAGAGTACAAACTTTTTCTTAAAGAGTCAGATAGTCAATACTCTAGGCTCACAGGCCATAAGGTCTCTGTCACACCTACTTAATCCTGTCTTTGTACGTGGAAGCTGCCATAGACAATATGAAAATGAGAGCGGCTGAGTTCCAGTAAAACTTTATTTACAAGAAAAGCGGTGGCCCACAGGCCTTAGTTTGCTGACCCCTTAGTTGGGGCATCATGTGATGTGTGGGTGGGTTTCCCTTCCCACATGTAAAGGGCACGTTCTACAAAGTGGCAGGAAGGGGGTGGTGGGTCCCACATGACAAGAAGGACAACACTAGCGGACCAAGGTATAGGGATCTACAAAGAGAGAGCAGACTGTCTGAAGGAGAGAAATCATTTCTGTTCTAAGGGAAACGTGAGGCAGAGAAGAAGCTGGCTGGGGGGGGGCGATGTGTCTGAGGTGGAGTTTCTGTGTGAGAAAAATGGAGAGACAGGGTGAGACTGAAAACCCATGAGTGTGTGCAACTAGGGGCAGTCACTACAAGTGTGCACACTCACATGAGAAGGCGCATGTGTGTGCAGCTACATGTGACAGAACACTCTAGAACACGTACGTGAGAGAGAAGGTCTGTATGAGAGCGTGATGGCGCATGTGAGAGTGTGGATGGGGTGAGCGAGCTCACGTGTGTCAGTGTGTCCTGTGGGAGTAAAGGACTCTGGAGGCCTGTCCAGTGCTGGTGGCTGAGATTTCCTGAGCAACAGCCAAGGCCACTCAACCGGGGAGATGGGGACCAGGCCTTCATCTCTGGCACCACCTACTGGTCCCAGACGCACAGGCTCCCTCCCTGCCCAGCTCCCAGACCCTAAATCCAGGCAGAACCCAGAGGCCCTCCCGCCATGGCCTCCAACAGAAAATCTTGGTAGAAGCTTGTCCACTTCAACCCCCAGGAACAGATGCCCCGGTCAGAATGGCGCCCACAGGGCCCTCCCCAGCACCCACAAAGGGCCCAAGCAGCTCAGCCCAGAGCCCGACATCTGACTCCCAGGGCCCTGGAGACACATCTGCCCTTGAAAGAAAACGTTGAAGCGGGGCCAGCCCAGTTGCCTAGCAGTTGAGTTTCTGCGTGCTTCACTTCAGTGGTCCAGGCTTCACAGGTTCGGGTCCCGGGCGTGGACCAACGCACCACTTATCAAGCCAAGCTGTGGCAGCGTCTCATATAAAGTAGAGGAAGATGGGCACAGATATTAGCCCAGGGCCAATCTTCCTCATCAAAAAGAGGAGGATTGGAAGTGGATGTTAGCTCAGGGCTAATCTTCCTCACCAAAAAAAAAAAAAGATTGAAGCATATACAGCAGAGTGGACCAATGAGGCAGGAATGCATGACTGTATTCATTCAACATTCAGTGATTGATGGGTCACTGCAAACCCAGGTGCTCAGGTTTAATGGGGAGGGGACCCTTAAATGGCAGCTCCGGTTGAGAAGTGGTGACCAGAATATTCTGGAAATAACAATATATGAGGAGACTCAGGGTTTCTGGAGCTACTGTGTATTTCATACTGTTGGATTGAAAAGGAAGAAGTCTAGGATAGAGTGCTGAGATTAAGCCTCTAATTTAATTTATGTGGGTGCTGGTCTGAGTTTTGTTGTTTTTTATTGTCTTCTCCATTTGGAAAAATAAGGAAATTGAGAAGAGAATTAGTCTCTAACCCTTAACTCTTCATAGAGGAAACCAAAGTAGGACATTTTATGTTATCGTCCTCCTCTGCTTCTGTTGACACAAGTGGAAGGAAGGCTCTGAGGCAAGAAATAATAAAACACGTACTTAATTCAGTGAACTGAAGGTCTGACTTACAGTCTGGAAGGGGGAGGGTGCCCTATCTGCAGTACCCAGGAGCCCAGTTCCCTGAAACTCCACCCAGAACCATCCTAGGGCTGGGCCCTGTGCCCAGGATGCCCCAGCATCAGGAGCAGGGCTGCCTAGCTGCAGGGCTGGACACTGGCAAAGCCCCACTTTCACGCTGGCAGTCTCTCACTCCCACAGGCCAATCAGGGCACCAGGAAGGAGGCCACCAAGAGGCCACCACCCCTCCCCTATGCTGTTGCACTCTTCTGGTATCTTGAATCCTGAACTGACCCCATGTGGTTCCAGCGTCCCTGGGACCCTGTCCTCCTCTGGGCAGAGTGGGCGACCACTCTTGGTCTGTCCAGCCCCTCAGGTCTCCATCACCCTGGTCTGCAGGGGCGGACCCACTGTGACTCATCCAATCCCCACATCAGCAGGGACAGGAAGTCTGACCATCACCGTCACCCATGCACATCCACTCTTGCTCTACGATCTGTCTGGGGGCCACCATCCCCATGGCCACCCCCCTCAGGTGAGCCACCTCCCCCAGAGACGTGGTCAGCCCTGATCATTGAGAGAGGGGGCTCCTGGAGCAGGCCTCGGTGCAGCCTCTGGGCCCCTGTGACTTGGGGTTCTGCACCTGCCTGCCCCTCGCCTCCTGCCCACAGCAGTTCCTGGGCAAGAACAAAGCCTGGCTGACCCAGGGTGCCCAGAGCCCAGCACAGCCTTCCCTGCAGGGCCTGGGATTCCGAGGTGTAAAATGAGGCTCTGAGGGAATGAATCCTACAGTCAGGACCTGACTCCAGGCACGTGGGAAGGAGGCCCCGCACAGAGTTGTCCTCATCACCAAAGCCCCTGGACTGCAGGGCCTAGAACAAGCTGATGTCCAGCTGTTCATGGGGATAACAGCAGCACCCACCTTGCTGGGGGGTCTGTGGATTCACTGGGGTCCAGCACAGAGAAAGAACACAGATGACAAACAGGTAGCCCCTGGTGGTCCTCTCAGCTCCACCAGCAGAGGCTGACTGAGATTTCCAAGGATACTGGGTGGACCAGCGGCACCTGCAGGGGATGTGGGTGGACGAGGGTCCCACAGTGGGCACAGTGAGGACAGTGGTGCTGCGTGTGCTGAGTACACACCACCTCTCAACAGCCACTCTTATCACCATCCTCATGGGTGTCTCACTGGACCCCCTGGCCTCAACGTGGTATCCACTGCCCACAAACATCTGTCTGAAGCCCCCGAACCCAAGGACCTCATCAGCTCTCCAGTGGGCCCCCTGAATCCCTAGTGTCTGGGCTGGCTCCTAACCCTCCTAAGGGGTGAGTGTCTGGCCCTGAGCAGGCTGCAGCTGGGACAGGCTCTCCTCCTGCCCCCAACACAGTTCCTGGGAGCTCTCTGTGATGTGAGAAAAATCTCACTAATGCCAAAATCAAATCAAAACCTGATTGGATTAAAGAGGAGAGGTGGGATGTGAGTGAGGTGGGAGGAGGGACCCTGTCTAATAAAAGGCCCTGTAGGTGGATCTTACTCCACATCTGAGCTGTCAGGACAAACAGCTGGAGACCGGAAGAGGACCTAGTGGAGGACATGTGAGCTCAGTCTTATGGGATTTCATTTTTACTTCTCAAAATTCCACAAAATGCAGAGCTAAGAAAGCAAGGTCTCACACTGGAGTAACTCATTAATTCAGCAAGGGCTGTCTGAGGCCAACTGAATGCCAGCACAGTGTGTGCACCTAGGAACACAGGGACTTCCAATGGGGGCTGTAGGCAGAACTTAGATGTTCAATACCCCGGTTAGAGAAATAATATAGTCTTCCCATCCTGAGTCAAATCAGAGCTTGGCAGACTCTGTGAGATGGTGAGTGGAGTTTCAGCTACTGACTTAATCCACCTCTCAAATTCTGCTGTGGGTTTTTGCCACATGCCGGTTGGACAGCTGAGGGAGGTGGAGGGTTTCTGGGTCTAGATCAGTGCTGTCCAGTAGAAGGTGACCCACATATGTCATTATAAATTTATTTTCTAGTAGCCACACAAAGTAAAATCAAACAAATCTAATTTTACAGGAAAAATGTAATCATTTCAAAATGTAATCAGTTTTTGAAAGTTCTCAATGAAATAGTTTATTCTCTTTTTCTCATGATGCCTTCAAAATTGAGTGTGCATCTTATACTCACAGCACATTTCTCTGTGGATAAGCCCACCTCTGGTGCTCAATAGCCACTTGTGGCTGGTGGCCACCATAGTAGACAGCTCAAGTATGACGTAGACCCTTTCACCATCTAAAATAAAGCCCAAAAATGAATGGTGTCCTTCATTCCAACCAGCGCTTTAAATATCAGGAGTTCAGGGCTATGAGTCAGTTATATTTGTACTTATGTTGTCTCTTTATTATCTAGTAACAGTGATTGCAAATCACTACTCATGTAAAGATGAAAGTGTCCCAAAGACTAATATCCACCCAACCAATGGAAATCCCAGTATCACACACATTGTTCTCCAGACAGTGGCCATGGCTGAACACTTTAAAGAAGCAAGCAATTGGATTGGTGGTTACCAGAGGGGAAGGGGGAGGAAGGAGGGCGAAAGGGATAATTCGGTACATGTGTGTGGTGATGGGTTGTAATTAGTATTCTGGTGGTGAACATGATGTAATCTATGCAGAAATAGAAGTATAATGATGTACACCTGAAATTTTTACAATGTTATAAACCAATGTTACTGCAATAAACAAAAAATTAAAAAAAAAAAAAAAGAAGCAAGCAGATGTGGTGGTTGCATGATTTATCTTGAAAAACCCATGTACCTGAAATGTGGGTATGGCTGCTGCCTCCAGTGCGTCAATTCACTGTAGAAGAAGCCCCTCGGGGAGGATTTATATCCCCCTTCTTTTTTTTTTTTTTATAATTTTATTTATTTATTTTCCCCCAAAGCCCCAGTAGATAGTTGTATGTCACAGCTGCACATCCTTCTAGTTGCTGTATGTGGGACGCGGCCTCAGCATGGCCAGAGAAGCGGTGCGTCTGTGCGGGCCCGGGATCTGAACCTGGGCCGCCAGCAGCGGAGCGCACGCACTTAACCGCTGAGCCACGGGGCGGGCCCTATATCCCCCTTCTTCTTCCTTGTCTCTCAGAAGAGGGACATCAGGCCTGGTAGCCAGCTGTGGGTGCTGGTTTCAAAGATCAAGGAGTTATCTCCAGGGCTAGGGGGAGGGAGAAATTAGGAGTTATTGTTTAATGGGTACAGAGTTTCAGTTTGGGATTATGAGAAAGTTCTGGAGATAGATAATGGTGATGGTTACAAAATAATGTAAATTCACTTAATGCCACTGAATTGTACACTTAAAAATAGTTAAAATGTAAATTTTATGTTATATATACTTTACTACAATAAAAAAAACTTATTGAAAAAAAAAAAAAAGATCAAAGAGTTAGAGCCCCAGCTGAGAGCTGTTCTCCAGAGGAACCCAAGGATGAGGAATTTCCAAGGTAAGGTATCTGTACAACCTGCGCCAACCCATAAAGGGCCCTGGAAAAAGCAACTTTTCAAAAATTCTCCATTAAATAAGGGTGTTAGCTGAATTTAACACCTGAAGGTTTTTATTTTTTCAAAGCAAAAGTTATTCTCACCTATAAGTATAGATTAGAACCATCTGTAGGTTTTTAAGAAAATATTATATTTAGGTCATGCCCTAGACCTGTGCTACCCAATATTTCTAATAGCCACTGGTACCTATTGGTGACTTGAAACTTGGTTATTGAAACAAGCAGAAATCAGACTTTGGATATACTGGATTCAATAAAATGTATTATTAAAGTCAATTATAGGGCCAGCCCCGTTGCTTAGCGGTTAAGTGTGCACGCTTTGCCATTGGCGGCCCGGGTTCGGATCCCAGGCGCACACTGACGCACTGCTTCTCCAGCCATGCTGAGGCCGCGTCCCATATACAGCAACTAGAAGGATGTGCAACTATGACATACAACTATCTACTGGGGCTTTGGGGGGGAAAAAAAAGGAGGAGGATTGGCAATAGATAGCTCAGAGCCGGTCTTCCTCAGCAAAAAAAGAGGAGGATTAGCATGGATTTTAGCTCAGGGCTGATCTTCCTCACACACACACACACAAAAGTCAATTATACCTGATTCATATTATTACTATTTTAATGTGTTTGTAAGAAAATTTAAAATACCCAGGGGGCTCACATTGTGTTTCTTTGGGTAACACTGGCCTAGAACAGTGATTCTCAAACTTAAATGTATTTAAATCCCTGTGGATCTTATTCAAATGCAGATTCTGAGTCATCCCACTGGGCTGGGCTGTGAATCAGGATTTCTGACAAGAGCTCTGGTGGTGCTGAGTCTGCTAGTTCATGGGCCACACTTTGAGTACCAAGGCCCTGCACCCACTGAATCTGACCCACTCTGATGGTGAGGCCCAGGAATCTGCAAAGTTTAAAAGCCCCCAGGTGATTCTAATCCACAGTGAGTGTGGGCAATGAATGATCCCCAGAGCTGAAGCCCCAGGCAAAGGGTCATAACAGTGAAAGTGGTTGTGCTGTAGGTTGAGCTCCTCCGCAGACTCTGAAACTGAGCACTGCAGTCTGTGCTTCCCTCCCTGACCTGGAACTTGGAGAAATCATGCCTGATTCAGTCTCACTACCCTGAGTTAAGGTGAATTACCACAGCTCAGCTGCATGTCTAATGTGCTCAACTCAGGACGCCAGACCACACCTCCCAGGCTCATTGTGAAAGAAACAAATTAGTTTGTTTTCTAAGTGAATTTACTTCTTGCTCCATGCGAACTTGAATTAGGGATGGTGAAACCTGTCCTAGACACTTGACAAGTCTTGACAATTCCTCTCTGATGGTCAGAATGTCTGAGCATCTCCCAGAGAGCCATGTTGTAAGGGAGCCAGGTAAAGTATCCGTCTTTGGTCCAGAGGGTTGATTTCTGAGAGTCCATTGACTCCATCCACACAGTCATGTTGGGACAAGCATCTCTCTTCACCCATCCTCATAATTAGGGTTACTTGGAGATGTTGTCAATACACACAGTCATTCTCCAATTAACTTGCCCCTCTGAGCACTGCTCCATTAAGTTCTGGGTCTAAGTTGCTGCCAAGATCCCAGCACATCCCTACTCATGTCCAGGAGAATCTCTTCCTCTATCTTGACTGTCCAGAGTTACCCATCTCATCTCAGGACTCCTGGCACTTCTTCTTAATATTTTAGTACAACTCGAGGAAAGAAAATAAAAGCTCTTGAATGCAATTGCATATTCAAGAACACTAAATGAGGAAGGTAGTTGCAAAAGAAAAACTTTAATATTTCAATTGTTTATAATACGTAAAATTTTTTCCATCATTCAAAATTTTTATTTCCTGTCTATATTTTGACAGAATCTGTGTTACTTGTCTAATTTGAGAACAAACAACAGTCATGGCCTCTTTTTTCATGTATATTATGTACCATAAGGAAGAAAAAATTTAATGAAAAAAATCAAACAACTTAATGTAGAGAATACCTATGATAAATAAGGACTAGTTTTGACTATAATCATTCATTCTATGTGTAAAATTTGATCTAATCAAGGGATCAGGGAAGTTTCCTCAGGGAAACTCTTATTAGGAAAGAACTTTAGAGTTAAAGAAAGAAAGTGAATGAGAGATTTGGGCCTTTGCAGCAGAGGGTGAAAAGTGGTATATAGTGTATGTACTTGCTGATTTGCTTATGTTTCCACCCACAGTGGATATGACCTTGGATGTTGACACAGCCAATAACCACCTCATCATTTCTGAGGACCTAAGGAGTGTCCGCTGTGGATATTTCAAACAGTATTGGAGGACCCGTCCTGAGAGACTCATCTATGAAATTTTTGCCCCGGGTTCCCCTCGCTTCACATCTGGCCGCCATCACTGGGAGGTGGACGTCGGGACAAGCAAAGAATGAGATGTGGGCGTTTGCAGAGAATCTCTTAATCAACAAGAGTAATTCTATAGTCTTCAGAACTTGGCTTGTGGACTGAGGGTTTGAACAATGAAGATCTCTTCTCAGCCAGCTCTATGCCTTTCACTGTTCTCTCAGTGAGCCCTAGGTTACACCGAGTAGGGATTTTCCTGGATATGGATAGTGGGATCATTTCCTTTTATCATGTTAGTGATGGATCCCATATTTTTACATTCACTAAAATTTCTGCTGCAGTGTCTCTGTGTCCATCTTTTGCTCCTGCAAATCCAATTAAGGATGATCAGGGCTTCCTGAAAATCTGTCCTGTGACAAATCTAGGCATGGCTAGTCCTCGAATGAGATCCAGCGAGGAAAATGAACCTCTGACTGCAGGAAAATTCATAGAAAATTCCTGTGTGCTCATCACCAAGCTAAGAACACTTCCACTTGTTACACATATAGTATAAAACTGTAGCAAGAAGAATATGGCACAGTTCATGGATTGTGAACACAAGTTTGTTATATTTATTATGGAATATTACATTTCAAATATTTCATATTTTCATGGTTGTTTCTTTTGGGACTCGTATAAATTTCTGTTCCAATTAATATGTTCTGAACTTTCAGACCAATTTCCAAATGTTTTCCTTTTTATTTTCTGTAGGATAAACTTACTGTGTAACAGAGGTTATCAATTAAATGAAAATTTCAAGGTGACCCAGTAGATATATTGATTTTATAAATGATAAGGGAACAAGTCCTATATAAACAGAAAAATGTAAGTGTGTATGTACTAAGTTCCATTCAACAACTGAGAAACACACAATCATATCAAATGCACATAAACATTCATGGAACATTGAGGAAGGTAGATAGGGCAGCAGAAGCAGCTTGATCAAGGAGGTGGTTTCAGCTGAAACCTAATCTCAGCCTGATCCCATGGGGGCTCTGAGATATGAATGGCACCACAGTTGTCCCACCCGAAAGCAAGGGGTATGGACTATAGCCACCCTCTCTCATCTTATGAGACATTTGCTGCAGGCCATGGGGTAGAGAGAGTGTTCCCTCCCAGCATTTCCCCATAAGCCAGCTGCTGTCAGCTCAGGGCTGTTCTTTAGAGACTGAAGAGTCTGTCCCTGCAGGTATGGCTGAGTGTGCCAGCCAGGTAGAGGGGATCTGAGTGAAGTTCAAACCTCATCCACCGTGGTGTCATTTTTAACATTTCTGTTTTGTTTACATACTCGACTAATTGTTATTTTCGTTTATAATGTTCAGAGTCCACGATGCTTATTTAGGTGTAGGCATGAAGTAGTGAGAATTGAAATGGTCCAACAGAACACTCTTTAAGGCAACCTAGACGTGATTCTGCAGCAGTCATGTCATGAGCCTGTCCTCTGTTCTTCATTCCTCTTTGAATGTATTGGGTTAATTCCTGCAGGGTTTTCCCCCATAAATGTGTAAGGGAGTAAGAACTACTCCTCTACCCTCTAGGTTCTTCTGGCTGGTCCAATAATTACACTGACGTGAGACAGAATAACAGGACAAAATCAAATAAAATTTAATAACGTATACATGGGAGAAACCCAGGAAAATGGAGTAACTCACCAAAATAGCCAAAGCCACCACGTGGAATACAATCTTCAGCTAAAACATAAAGGATTTTGGGGGAAGTTGTTTGGGATGGAAAAGGAGAGGCAGGCAATACACGTGGAGTTGGAAAAGAAAATGTTTGGTAAACAAATGTTTGATATAACTTGCAAAACAATGGGACATGAGGAGGACTTTGACTAGCTGGGCCTTGCTAGGTTCCTCCCAGTAGACCACACCTAGTTTATATTACACTATAGTTACCTTATGGTATTGGGTCCTTCCTTGGTATAGGTTTTCTATATTAAATTCTTTTAGGCAGCTAGGAGGTAGGTCAAAGTTTCTTTCTTAGTCTTTTGTTCTTAAAAATAATCAAGACAAAGAGACACATTTTGGGGCAGAAAATTCTGATCACCCACAGTCCCCTCTTTGAAACTTCAGGAAGTTTCACAGTCCAGAAGCTGAGTCGATAGATTATTCCACCTCACTGAACACCAATCAGTATCTCAGTTCTGATAATAGGTCAGTCCAACTAAATTCATTTCAGGAGGCAGTGATGCAGGTGGGCTCCCCATATTAGGCCTATATGGTGTAAGCAAGCAATCAGGTATTTAATTAGAAACACTTCTATGGAAAAAAAGAAAAACAAGGTTAATGGTTGGAGCCAGTTTAAGCCAGTTTCTGAGCCAAGAGCACAGCCACTCAAGAAGATTTCTAGATGTCTCAGTCAAAGCACCTTTTGCAGTTTGAAACGTCTCTGATGATGTCATTGGGTGTTCAGGTATCTTTTTGAGTGGCTTACACAGCAACAGGCATGAAGAGTGTCTAAATATGGGCTATCATGGTGATCTCTCTTAAGTTTATATCAAGTTGTTAAGCTTCAGTTTGCTTCAGGAAAAAGGGTGGTTTCAGTTCTCAATGATTCCAAATGAAAAGGATGGAAAAAACTTGAAAACCTGAATTTGAAGATTTTTAGCCAGATATTGCAGGAAACTGGAAGAATTCAGGATTCAGTCCAGTTGACAGGTAGAAAATAAAAACCTGAAATACAATTAACAGAACTAGAATCTAATATGCACCAGTGTGTATTATAGTTTCTACTGAAACATAATTTTTCTCTCTAAAATCACCCTCATTTTTAACAAAGATAGCCAGATTAAGACTACTTGGTTTGCAAAATAAGTCACTTTAATAAACTTGGCCTGATTATTTACATAAGTATAACAAGAATAGCAATTGCTCATATAGGCTCTTGTAAATCTGCTTCCCTGAAACTTTTCATGAGGACTCTCAGATTGAAATTTAAAGGCCTCTTGAGGCCAGAAAAGCCAAGCCAAGGACTTGTAATCAGATTTGGCCACAACACCTATAGATTTGGGTGAACTCCTCTCTTCTCAACGTTCCCAAAATATCCTGAGGTTCTTGCACCTGCCAGGGAAGTTGCTGGGAACCCTGTAAGCAAGATACAAGGACATTTCCAAATGGCTTTATTTGTTCCATAAAGTCAACTTTTGTTCCTTAAAGCTGTCTGGTCATATCTGAGTCTATATATGTCTCTCTCAAATACGACATTCCAGTCAAAACCTTGGTAATATAACCAATGTTTCCACTTGTGTCCTCTTATAAGGAGAACAAATTCTTATTGAACTGATACAAACAACTATATTGCCATGAAAATAAAAATATTCACTCATCAAGAGTTTTTAAATTCTGGAGGGATCAGGTAGGAAGAAAAAGATAAATGTTTTAATTCTCTTACAAAAGTATAATTTACCAAATTGCTATAAGTCATAGTTACCTTAAGAGAAAACCAAATTTTCCTTAAATCTGGAAAACACAAAACATTAAAAAAATCAGCAATATTTCATACAAAAAGTCATAAAAATTATAATCATCCTGATCAGTTCATTCAGTCCCACATAATCAGCTCAATTTCACTCTTTTGTTAGCAGTTTTATGCAGTGTTCTGTAATTTCTTACCCAGTTCAGTTTTCTGATCTGAAAGTTTATTAAAAACCTGTGTTCTAGAGTAAATGTCAGAGTCCTTTCCATGAATGTCTCTGAAGGTGAAATATACTTGCAAAAGAATTATTGCAAAACAATAACTGTATGTAAATGACAAAATACTTAAAAATGGCAATTGACAAAGATTTGGTTATTTCTGTGACATAACATTTTAAGATAATAACTGTACTATGACATAATCAGGACATATCAGAATTTTAGGAACGTTATATAATTATTTAAAAACTTATATTAATAAGATTTACCCATGCAACATAATCAAATAAGGTTTATCATCATTATTTGACAATGCTTCTCATGCAATTTCAAACACCAAATAAGCCTGATTAGTTTAATATCTCCCTCTTTATAGGAAGAGAGAACAGATGCTTTGAAAAGTCCAAGGAACCTACTGGAAATTATCAAAGTCAGTTTCAGGTCAAAAGAAATACTTTATTTAGAATTTGAATTTTGAGCAAGTTTGTCAAAAATATCAAACACATCATGCATTACTGTGAAACAATGCTTAGTTATCCAATTAACAAAAGTGACAACAGAAGATGTTAAAGGCAAACAGAGAGTTAAACAATTAAAGAAAATCTTTAGCTTTAATAGAGAGACTTCAGCTTTTTAACAAAGGAAATTATTTAGACAAAACAGAATTTCTGCCTCTAAGGTAGAGTTACTCAAAGTTAAAGAAAAATCTTTCATAATCTTTTTACCAAGAGTAGACTAAAAGCTCAGGAAAATTATCCATTTAAAGAGAGAAAACCAAATTCTAATTTAACATCAGCTTACTTTTGATATTAAAACTTATTTACTTAATTATATTCATTCCAATCTTAGCCAACTTGGGACCATACACAAAACTCTTTTCTCAGAGTTGTTATTTAACAAATCATCTATACTTTTCTTTTTTACATTTAGAATTTGCCTCATGTCTTCCATTCTTTTTAGCCTCTGCTTAAGACAAAAATTACTATTTTTTCCTTATAACCAGTTTTATTTAGGACAAATTTACTATTGTTTTAACAAAAGAAAGAAACAAAAATCTCTCCATTCCTTATACCTCCTTTACTGAAAATATACAACTTACTTTCCTTGTATACAGAGATGTTTCCCTTTTTAACTTTTAGTAGCTTTAGTCGCATGTATTAATTAGAATTCCTAACCCTTAGAAATCTTAATTTTTAGTAAAACTAAGAAGTAAGCAATTATGGACTGTCTTTTACATTAGCATTCTGTGGCTTGGCAAAATGTAAATACTTTCTAAGTTCTAGAAACATGGTACTTTATAGTGAAATCTTTTAATAAAGCACAAGACATGTTTATTAATAGACCTGAACAGTTTCAGTTTCGTTGTATTGAGAAGTCAAAAGTAGGTAAACTTAGACTTGTTTAGCAATTGTTTTTGTATTTTATCCTATTTGAAAATGATCTATATATTCAATGAATTGTCTATCATTTAATTTGACCTAGCAAAAGTTCAAAATTTCAAGTTTCCAAAGAAATTTTGGAAGTTACTTTAAAGACTCATGTTATAAATATAATTATTGCTTAAAGTTTATCTATATTTTTATCTCATTTACACCTATCTAAATCATTTCTTCCCAACAATTATGTTTAGATTGCCCATGAAAACTCTATGAGACAGACAAAATTAGCTACCATTCTAAGTTATTGTTTTTGCTGACAAATTTGTAACAGAGACAACATGAGCTTATTTGACAAGGAAACCCAGGCTATATGTCTACATCATCTCCAATGTTGGTAACTCTGAGCACATGCCTGTTTCAATCAAACCAATAAATTTAAATAACCTTTTATTTACCAAAGATTATTTTATATCATGTTAACTTGAAAAACATTTGGGTTGGCTTCTGTTTTATTTAGAAATAATTTATACAAGTGCTTACTTTAAGCCAGTAAAATAGAGCTCTTAGTCATTGTCGTACCATCCAGAGGTAGAAAAATATCTCATATTTACAACATATATCTATAGACATGCATGATCACACAAGCAGACACAGACCCTGTAGCTTCTGTTAAACATTTGCTATGAATTAGGTACAATACAAAACTCACTAGTTTATAAAAGAATCATCAGACCCAAATTTTGTTTTATCAACTGGAAAGAGTTAAGTTCATATGCTAAAATCTTTTTACTAAAGATAAGAGGAGACATTTAAGATCCTTTTCCATTTTTTGTTGTTTGTTTGTTTGTTTGTTTTCTTTTTTGTCAAATGTCCAAATATTTCTTCTCCCTTTTTGTAAGACAAAGATAGTTTAACTTTCTCAGATACTTAGGTTGTAGCCTGAATGATATCAAAAGGCTGATTAGCTAATCCAACGACATTTTCTTTAATTTGATTCTTTATGGCAAGGAGATTTTTGTGTGTGTGTGAGGAAGATCAGCTCTGAGCTAATATCTGATGCCAGTCCTCCTCTTTTTCTGCAGAGGAAGATTGGCCCTGGGCTAACATCCATGCCCATCTTCCTCTACTTTATATGGGACGCCACCACAGCATGGCTTGACAAGCAGTGCATCAGTGCACACCTGGGATCCGAACCTGTGAACCCCAGGCTGCCAAAGTGGAGCATGTGCACTTAACCGCTGTGCCACTGGGCCAGCCTCACATCAAGGAGATTTTAACTAAGATTTAAATCAAAATACCTTTATGTTTTAAAACTTCATAACAACATACCACACCTTTAAACAGTCTGCACAAAATGTTTAACAAAGGCCCCTTTCTAAGTGCACAATTAAACCCCAGACAAATTCACCCTGGGGGTTCCATTATCTTTTCTATTAATCCCCCCCTGCATATCAGCCTCTAGTTCCCATCTCACACTGTGTGTGTTCAACTCTGTTGACTTTTCTTTAGCATGTCTAACTAACGTTGAGTGAAGGGTGGATTTCTTCACCCTCTATTTTATAATATCAAGCAGGAGAAATGTTCCCCGGTGAGACACAATGTCCATTCCCACAATACAATCTATAATACAATTAGGCAAAAGAGACGCAATCACTTGACATAAGGCCTGTTTAAATATACCAATTCTCCTCCAAAATTTTATGTAATTTCATCAACTCTTATACTCCAAATCAGAGCTTCCATTAGGACCCTATCAACAAGTTTCCGTCTTATATAATATTGGGTAGGGCAAGTATTCCCGGCCAGAGATAACATTCATTTCCCAAAAAATGCTCAGGCAAAGTTGACATATCCTCATCTTATAATATTAGCTCAAACATTCCAACCTTTACAATCCTACCAACCCTTACGCTCACATTTTCTCAATCTAATTGCAGCCTGAGTCGGGTCCCATCAATGGATTTTGGTATCACAGCATGTGGGGTTCCTACATCAAGGAGTATAAGAAACTTCTGTTCTTCATCTCCTGGTCATTTTACCCATTTCTGTGCAAAAGGATTTGAGTGTCCAGTGAGAGGTCAGGAGAAGGTAACCTGTATCATCCACACCTAGTTCATAGTTATCTACGATGATAGCTCCTTCCTGGAACAGGCATTCTATCTTAAATTGTTTTAGACAGTTGGAGGGAAAGTTAAAGTCTTTCTGAGTCTTTTGTTCTAAAAAAATCAAACCAAAGAGACACATTCTGTGGTGGCAAATTCTGAACCCCCTTAATGTGAAAAACAGAAACAGTTTTGGACAAGTGAAAGAGTGTGAAGGAAATACCCAATGGGAAACATGGTAAAGATAGCCCTTGTGGCATTTTGGAGTGTCCCTTACACCCCCAATTATGACTTTTATTCTAAACTTATTCTTCCACAGGGAACAGAGAAAACTTTCTATGCCTTCTGCTCAGCTGCTCATGTAGATTTTCTCAATAATTGCCAAGAGTTGTCATTAATCATGAGAAGTTGTTGTGGGGGATTTTCTCAAGGGATAACATTTGCTCCTCATTGCAGATGCCCCAGAGTCTCGCAGACAGCGAGACGCAGACAGCGTCACCAATACTGCAGATGACGTGATAATGGCACCTCTGTGGGGAGAGCAGGTCCAGGAACCGTCTCTATAGCTATGGCCCATCCTGATTGACACTTCCCTGCACAGAGCTCTGGAGCAAAGACCAGCCAGGTGAGTGCTTCTTTTTGTTCAGTCTTAGGGCAGAGAACAGAAGGGAGGGTCTCCAACAGGAGAGGAACTCAGAGCTGTGGTTGTGCACTAACATTGGGCCAGACAGGTACTGACCCTTCCTTGTCCAGAGCTGCCCACTCATGCCCTGGCTGGGGAGGTAGAAGGTGGAAATGTGTTGGAGTGTGTTCCAGAGTGGGACCAGAGTCACGAGTTTCACTGCAAATCCCTGTGCCCTGGAGTCCCTGACAAGGAGAGAAAGAGGGACAGTTCCCCTTGGAATCTGTGCCGAGCCTTGTAAGTCCAGAGCCACTGAGCTCCTCAACCATGTACACAGGAGTCTACCCATTTTCTCAGACCTAACAGCTTGGCGTTTGGTGTGAGTATAGGACAAATTGATGTGCAGAGTTTGGGTTATGACTTAAAAATCCTGAAACATGAAATGAAATCCAATGACAGACACACACAACAGACACAAGTGAAAATCCACAGAGAGAAGTAGTCTGCCCTCTAATGACACACATTTTTCCTTTTTCAAATCCCACTTCAGTGGGATGCAGTCCTCTCAGTAATTCTGTGTTGCTCTTCTGTGTGTTATTTGCATTGTGTGTGCAAGTGGGACTCAGATTTATACCTCTCTAACTGAGTGGGGGAAAGTTCCTCTGTCCTTCTCTAACTTGAGGCAAGGGAAGGGAGAAAACAAAATTTGTAATGAGATGAAGTCCAGTTAATTTTCAAGTCCACTAAAATGGTGTGAATGTTGGAAAATAAGGAATGTACGCTGTTTTGAAATTCAGATTAGGAATTAGAACAAAACCATCTGTGACAATTCAACAATGCATTTTTTGTTTGCAAATATGGTGAAATGTAACTTGGGCCATGCTATGGTCTGAATGTTTGTGTCCCCTCAAAATTCATATATTGAAATCATAACCCCCAAAGATGATAGTACAAGGAAGAGGGTCTTTGGGAGGTGCTGAGGTCATGAGAGTGGAGACCTCATGAATGGGATTAGTGTGTCATCAAAGAGGCTTCAGAGAGATCCCTATCCCCTTTCTGACATGTGAGGTCACTGTGAGAAGGTGCCAGCTACGAACTAGGAAGAGGGCCCTCCCCAGAATGCAAGCAGGCTAGAGCCTTGATCTTGGACTTCCCAACCTCCAGAACTGTGAGCAATAAATTTCTGTTGTTTATAAGCCATCTAGTCAGTGATAATTTTTTATGAGCAGCCCAAATGGACTAACACAGGCCAATATTGAAACAGTGTCCAAAAGTGTCAGTGATGGCTAACACCTAGACACCATGAGAGGCAATTTCTTCAAACAGGTTTAGTGATTCTACATTGGAAGCAAAGTCCTTGCACCTTCCCCAACTCTCACTGTATCCCTCCATTCAGGTCCTAGTCCAACTCCTTTGTCCATTCCCCTCAGCACATGATGAGCTCTGTTATCTGGACTTTCTCCTTCTCTCCCAGGAGGTCTACAAACCAGTTCTGATCTCTGTGCTCACCTGTGATGAGTGACACACTTTTCTGCTGATTCAGCATCAGAATTGATTCTGGCTGCTTCCCCTGCATTGTATGCATTCTCAGTCACAGCAGATACAAAACCCCAGAAGGTTTGAGGAAGCTGGTGGAGCAAAAAGTGCTCAGGCACGAGAGAGACACAGTGCCTCTCCATTTTGTTAAGGAAAGCAGACCTGTGTCACCAGAAAAATGGTTGGAAATAGGGCTTCAGGGTCCTCTATCTATCTTTTTTTCAAGAATGGTTTGTACCAGTTTGTCCAAATACATGAAGAGTGAGCTGCCCTTGCTGGCCCTTCCATGCCTGTGGGTGAAGAGAAGTTCCTGAGGAGGGGCAGGCACTGGCATGTGTGTTTCTGTAACAGCACAGGGCACCTTTTGGGGTTTTGTTTCTGTCTCTGGCTGTAGTGGTGCCCTCATGTGTGACTGTATGGGGATGGTGGTCACCGTCTGTGCAGGGACAAATGTGTCCTTCTGCATTCTGCCTGGTGATTGTTGGTGAAAGGGTGACAACCGGCCCATGGGATTGCTCTCTGCAGTGCCCCAAAGAATGTAACCAGCAGGCCTGACCTCATCACCCATCTCAGTAAAACCTCAGCCACGTATGAAGGAGGCCATGAGCCGTGTGTGTGGAAGAAGGCTGCAAGGTGATGAAGGGACCTGCACGTACTGGCAGCCACATCACTATGTGTGATCCAGGGGATCATATGAGGACCTACGGGGCATGAGACTCAGGTCAGCCCTTTCACCAATAAACAAGGGTCCATGTGATTCACTGGGGCTAGAGTAAAATTTAACCCACCAGAGAACCAGGGACTTGTACAGGTAAATTTACCTCAAAAGAGAGATCTGGATAATTACAATTTTTGTTTAGAATTTTGTATAGTATAAATTTATCAAAGGAACTGCAGGGAAGGATAACTGGGTGGCATCAATGAAGGATAGGGTGGGACATATATATACGCATATATGTGTATATATATATATATATATATATATGTACAGATACATTATTGCTATTATATCTTGAACAAATTTATCTCTAAGTTTAAAAGTAAGAAAAATAAATATTATTTTACCTACAGTTATTCCTTCTCTGTAGCATTTCCTTTCTCTTTGTAGATCCAAGTGTCTGATCTATAACATTTTCCTTCTCTCTAAAGAACTTCTTTTAACATTTCTAGCAAGGCAGGTCTACCGGCAACAGATTTCCTCCATTTTCCATTGTCTGAGAAAGTCTTTATTTCTCCTTCACTTTTTAAGGATAATTCCATAGGATGTGGAATTCTAGGTTGGTGGGTTTTTTTCTCTCAACACTTTATTTCTCCCCACTCTGTTCTTTCTTGCATGGATTCTTAGGAGTATTTTGAAGAGATTGTTAAATTTGTTCCTCCATAAGTAAAGTGGGGTTTCTCCTCTGGCTTCTTTAGGGCTTTTTTTAGTATTTGATTATCTGTAGCTTGCAAGTTACAAGCCTCGGTGTGGTTTTGTTGTTGCTGTTGTTGTTACTGTTGTAGTTTTTTTGGCATTTATCCTGTTTGGTGTTCTCTGAGCTTCCTGGATCTGTGGTTTGGTGTCAGACATTAATTTGGAAACATTCGCAGTCATTCCTGTTTCATATACGTCTTCAGTTCCTTCCTCTCTTCTCCTTCTGTTATTCCCATTACACATATGTGGCTAATGTCCTGCAGTCCTTGATTGCTCAGTTCTGTTTTTTCAGTGTTTTTCTGTTTGCTCTTCAGTTTTTGGAGGTTTCTATTGAGAGATCCTCAAGCTCAGAGATTCTTTCCTCAGCCATGTCCAATCTACTAATAAACACATCAAAGGCATTCTTCATTTCTGTTACCCTGCTTTTGATCTCTAGCATTTCCTTTTGGTTCTTTTTAGAGTTTCCACCTCTCTGCTCACATTGCCCATGTCTTCTTGCACGCTGTCTACTTTATCCATTAGAGCCCTGATAATATTATTCACAGTTGTTGTAAAATCCCAGTCTAATAATTCCAACAGCCCTGCCATGTCTGGTTCTGATGCTTGCTCTGTCTCTTCAAATTGTGTTTTTTGCCTTTTAGAATGTCTTTTAATTTTTTCTAGATAGCTAGACATGATGTACTGGGTAAAAGGAACTGCTGTAAATAGACCTCTAGTAATGTGGTGATGAGGTTTAGGGAGAGGGGAGGCTTTCTATAGTCCTAGGATTAGGGCTCAGTCTCTCAGTAAGAATCTGTCACAGGACTATAAACTTTGCAAGTGTT
Organism: Diceros bicornis minor; assembly: GCF_020826845.1. Classification (NCBI taxonomy): domain Eukaryota; kingdom Metazoa; phylum Chordata; class Mammalia; order Perissodactyla; family Rhinocerotidae; genus Diceros; species Diceros bicornis. The sequence goes on from NC_080773.1 coordinate 33,986,234, forward strand.
TCTCAGGTTTTAGTGTCCCTCTTTGGGTGGGACAGGATGAGCAGAGTGGGCTGGAGTTGGGTACTTCCCTTCCCCAGGTCAGTTGGGTTCTGACAATACCCCAGTAGAGTAGGCTCCAGTTAACCCGTTTCGCCTGAGGGCAGACCTTGTTCAGAAGAACACAGGGCTCTGGTGTGCTTCAGAATGGTTTCTTGTCCCCTTCCCCTGCCACAAGCACAAGGAGATCTTTTGCTTATATTTACTGAGAGAACCTGCTTGAGCTCGTGGAGGTAAAACTCACAAACTTGTAAAGATCCCCTATAACTTTGTCTGACCAACGTTTCTAACTCTCAGACTTCTCCACACTGACCTCTAGCAATATGTTGATTCAAGGGCAGGTTTTCCCACCTCAAGCTTTACTCCTGCTTGGTTTCTGCTCATGAGCCTGGATTCCCTGTATTCACCTGTCCCTCTCTCCAGTGTCAGAGGCAGCGATGGCCTCTATGTCCTCACCTCACTTATGGATCAAAGAATTTTCAGTCTATTCAGTTTTTTCTTGTTGTTAGGATGGAATGGTGACTTTTAAGCTCCTTACCTGAAAAACTGGAAACTAGATGTCCACGACAGATTTTTTTAACCTGTAACTCTGATGAATTATGAGTCCTCAAATGTAGACAACTGATTCTCTTGAAACAGTATTAAAATTAGTTAGATAATCTTATAATCCCAACATTTTTGCATTTTCCATTTCATCTTCTTAAGTTGATATATTCTTATATTAGGCAAGATGACCATGAATTCTAAGTGGAGTACAGTGCTTTTTGTCTTTGTCTTCTGGCACTTACTCACATGCTCAATATGTATCATTTAACACCTCTTCTGTGTCAACCATATTGTTGAACAAGACAGACATAATTCCTAAGTTCATGGACCTTACATTCTAGTGGAGAATCAGAATATAAAAGTAAATAGAAGCAAATATAAAATAATAATGTTGAATACAATAACTTCTGTCAAGTATATGCTCTCCAGGTTGAGCCCGTCCTTGGAATATGATGGCATCTCCCTTCTCCGGAGAAGAAAAAGCGAGAATCCTTTTCCAATGTTGGTTACAGAAGAAGACTGCTGATGTAATCACCAGCATAATCTTTTCCTCCAGGACACTGTGAAGCCCTCTCCATGTCTTTTCAGAAAGATGTCCTTAGAACCACAGGGAAAGTGATGGTGACCACCATCTTTCTTTTACAGATTGGTGTTGAGACTCTGGCCAATGCCATTCTCTTCTTCTAGTGTATCTCCAATATTGCTTGGCCACAGGCAGAGGATCACACACATGATTCTTGCCCACAAGTGTTTGGCCAATCTCTTGGTTCTTCTCTCCACTGGAATTCTCCACACAATGGCAGCTTTTGTTTTGAGGAACCCCTTGTCCAGTCTTGGGTGTAAATTTGCATATTATATACACAGAGTCGCTCACAGCACCATGCTGTGCTCCACCTCTGTCCTGAGCACCTATCAGTTCCTTACTCTCATCCCTGGAAGAGTGGAGTGGATGACGCTCAGAAGAAGAGCCCTGAAGAACATTGATTCTTCCTGTTGCATCTCCTGGATGGCCAGTTTCTTAATGAATATCTATATTCCTGTGATACTTACTGGTCCACAGGACATGGAAAATTATACTGACTCCCAAGGAAAGTGGTTCTGTTCATCCTCAGGTTCCAGTGCATTCATTGTCATCTTGTGGTCCATCTCTGATGCCATGTTTATTGGCCTCATGGGCTGGTCCAGTGGGTCCATGGTGCTTTTCCTGCACAGACACCACCAGAGAGTGCAGCATATTCACACTCCCAATGGTTACCACAAATGTCCCCCAGAAACTAGAACCACCCACACCATTCTGATGCTGGTAGTCACTTTTGTCATCTTCTACATGCTGAATTCCATTTTTGCTTTCTATATCACTGCCTTTTTAGATACTTGTCTATGGTTGATGCAGATCTCTCATATCTTGGCTTTATGTTTCCCCACTGTTAGCCCCTTACTGCTGATCCTTAGGGATCCTAGAGCTCCTAGGTTCTGCTCTTAAATTGTTAGAAATCAGTGTTGTAGTGTAGCTTGGATAATAACCATAATTACTCTACTCATTAACCATTTACTGAGTACCATATTTTTATTGAGATGTAATTGACATGTAACATTATATTGGTTTCAGATGTATGACATAATGATTTGATATTTGTATATATTGCAAAACAATCACCACAATGAGTCTAGTTAACATTCATCATCGTACATAGTTATAAAATTTTTTTCTTGTGATGAAGTCTTTTAAGATTTACTTAAATATTGCAAATATCAAATATTACAATACATATTTGAAAATTCAATATTAACTATACTCCATATGTTGTACATTACATCTTCATGACTTATTTATTTTACAACTGAAAGTTTGTACCTTTTGATGTTTGTACACAGTATCAACTTTTTACATAAAATCCTATGAAGTTACTTGTCATAATGCAAATTTGATACTGGTGCTGCATTGGGAGTTCTAGAAGTCAATCCATCAAATTATCATCTCATAAAAAATACATACAAGTATTGAAGAAACCATTTCCCCCCTTGACCACTTCACCCTATGAAATATTCTCCATTTTTCAGGAGTGTTTGAAGTGTTTCCACAAATTTTATCTCAGTGAGGGCATGGCTAATGCCTGGCATACATTGGCGCAAAATCCAATATTGATCTAGATAAACCTTACTGCAGAGTGGATGGAGACTTTATTTCATAGATAAAGATGAGAAACGTGGCAGAAGGAGAATGTGTTTTTCTAGATTATTTTGTATCTGTTTTCATTCATATTTCTCTAATATGCTGTAGTGTTACACAAAAAATCGATGTGGTCCAACAGATTGCTTCTCTTTTGTACATGGATTTTCTTTACATGGTTGACACTCAGTAAATTTGGTTGATTGTATGGATGACATCATATTAACGAGGGTGTAGAGCTTCCATCTTTGTATTTGTTACTTGGATGTTTAGTTTTCATCATTGAAACAGAGAAACTGGGAACTTTTTTTCTCTTTGTCATATCTGTTTTTTTCTTTGCTTTTCCTTTTGCCTTCTTTTGAGACAGGCTAGTATTTTTAATATTCCATTTTTAATATTAACTGTGTTGAGGTATAACTTCTTTTTAGTGGTTATTGTAGCCATTATAAATCAGATTTCCAAAGTATTATATTCTAGTTCAAACTACTGTTGACCATTTCACAGAATATTTAAGAATCTTACATTAGTATAATTCCGTATATCTTATAATGCTTTAAGCTATTGTTTATAAATTTTTATTCTGTATATGTTATTACTCACAATTAATGCTATTATTTTTGCTGTTATGAGCTAATTGTCTCTTATAGGAAATAAGAAAGGAAAAGAAAGTATAGGTTATGCATGTATCTTCATTATTGCCATTTATGCTGCTTATAATTTTTTTTGTACATATGTTTTCCTCTGGTATAATTTGCCTCCATTATGAAGAACTTTTGTTAACTTTTAGGAGTGTAGATATCCTATGGTTGCATTGTTTTCATGTTTATTTATTGAAAAATGTCTAAATTTTACTTGCTGTTTTTCCTACTAAAGTGTACAAAATTATCTTTGTTTGAAACAAGGTAATAAAATGTGATAAAAAATAACGATATATTTAGCAATATGCAACCTCATTTTAAAAACCGAGGAATTCATGCCTGTAAATTATTTTTATTTTTCAAATAAGTGATTTGAAAAAATTTCAAATATACTTAATTTTCTCCCTTACCCCAATACCCCAACTGTTAACACTTTACTACATTTGCTTTATGAACTAATTTCTCTATATTCTATCCATTATCCCTAGTCTTTTTTCTCAACCACTGGAGAGTAATGTATGTACATGGTGCCCGCCACCCTAAACTCGCTAGTGTGGTTTTCCCTATAACGGAGACACTCTCCTACGGAACAATCATACTGCCCTTCGAATTAGAACATCAATGTAGATACAACCCTGCTCTCTACCCATAGATGTTGTTCAAATTTTCAAACTAATCCAAAACATCTCCTTTTCTTTTCTGGTTGAGGATCCCAACCAGGAACTCGTGTTGCATTTAGTTGTCACGCCTCTTCCTTCTGCTCCAATTCAAACTGTTCCTCTGTCATTCCTTTCCTTTCATATCCTCAACCTATAGAACAGGTTCAATAGAATGACCATCCCCTGGGTATCTCTGATGTTTCCTCATGTCCAGACTCAGTTTACACTTTCTTGGCAGAAGGATCTTGAAATCACTATCTCAAAGAGATAACTGCATCGCCATGTTCATTGCAGTGTTATGCAGAATAACCAAGATATGAAAACAACCTAAGTATTCATCAATGGATGAATGGATAAAGAAAACGTGTATATATACAATGAAATATTATTCAGCCATAAAAAGACAAGAGTCCTTCCTTTTGCGACAACATGGATGGACTTTGAGGGCATTATGTTAAGTGAAATAAGTCAGACAGAGAAAGAAAAATACTGTATGATCTCACTTACATGTGGAATCTTAAAAGCCTAACTCATAAAACAGAGAGTAGAATACTGGTTTCCAGAGGTTGGGGTGTACAGGAAAATGGGGAGATGTTGATGAAAGTGTACTAACTTCCAAGTACAAAATGAATAAGTTGTGGGGATATAATATACAGCCTGGTGACTACAATTAACGATACTGTACTATATACTTGAAAGTTGTTAAGAGAGTAGATCTTAAATGTTACTAGATTGCACACGCACACACACACACACACACATACACTTGTGAGGGGATGGAGGTGTTTACCTTTTGTGGTAATCATTTCACAATACGTGCATGTATAAAATCAACACGTTGTACACCTTAAACTTACATATCTTACATGTCTATATTATCTCAATATAGTTAGGAAAAAAAGAAAAATGATGCTGTGTTTTTCTCAGTGCTTCACACCAGGGCACAGACTATGTCTATCTATCCCAACGGTGGTGATGTTCACCTTGATGACCTGGTCAGCTTGGCATCCGCCAGATCTCTCCTTCTCACCATTACCATTTGGTGTTTGTAACTGATTAGGACTTTATGAGGGTGATATGCTGAGACTGTTCTTTTTTTTTTTTACAGTTTTATCAAGGTATAATTTACATACAATAATTTACCCATTATAAATGTACAATTCAGTGATTCTTAGTAAATTCGTCGAGTTCTGCAGCCATCACCACAATCCAATTTCAGAACTTTTCCATCACCCCAAAAAGTTCTCTCCCTGCCCATTAGCAAGTGGTTCAATGAGTGTGCTTTGGTAGGTATTCCAGTCTGTAATGTCATTGTGAAAGAAATGAATTGCTTTGTTTCCTAAGTGAGTTTACTTCTTACTCCCATGAAAACTTGAATTAAGGGTGGTAAAACCTGTCCCAGAAACTTGACAAGTCTTGACAGTTCCTCTCTGATGGTTAGAAAGTCTGAGCATCTCCAAAGGGCTGTGTGATAAGGGAGCCAAGTAAAGCAATTGGTGTTTGGTCAGTTGATTTCTGAGGCCCCATTGGCTCCATACACAGGGTCATGTTAGGACAAGCAGCTCAATGCACCCATCCTCACAATCACGGTTACTTGGAGACGTTGCCACTACACACAGTCATTCTTCTCCATTTTACCTACCCCTCTGAACACTGCCCCACTAATAACTAGATATAAGTTGCTATGAAGATCCCAGCACATCCCTACTCATGTCCACGGAAATCCCTTCCTCTATCCTGACCATCCAGAGTTACTCATCTCATCTCAGGACTCCTAGCATTCTTTTTATATATTACTACAACTATAGAGAGAAATGAAAAGGCCCCGAATGCAACTGCCTATTCAACAACAGTAAATGAGGAAGGTAATTGCAAAAGAAGAAAAAACGGAAAGAAAAGCTTTAGTGTTTCAATATTATTATTCTATAAGTAAAATATTTTCCATCATTCAAATATTTACTTGCTGTCTATATTTTGACAGAATCTGTGTTACTTTGTCTAATTTGAGAACAAACAGCAGTCATTGTCTCTTTTGTCATGTATGTTACCAACTAAAGTGAAGAAAAATCTTTAAACAAATGATCAAATAACTTAATGTACAGAGAATACCTGTGATGAATAGGAAGAACTAGTTCCAGTTATAATCATTCATTCTACATATAAAATTTGATCTAATCAAGGCACCGGGGAAGTTTCTCCAGGAAACTCTGATTAGGGAAGAAGTGTAGAGTTAAAGAAGGGAACGTGAATGAGATATTTGGGCCTTGGCAGCAGACGTGAAGAGTGATATATAGTGTAGGTACTTGATGATTTGCTTATGTTTCTGCCCACAGTGGATGTAACCTCGGACATGGACACAGCCAATAACCACCTCATCCTTTCTGAGGACATAAGGAGTATAACCTTGGGTATTTCAGACAGTATTGGAGGACCCATCCTGAGAGATTCATCTATGCAGTTCGTGTCCTGGGCTCCCCTTGGTTCACGTCTGGTCGCCATTACTGGGAGGTGGATGTAGGGACAAGCAAAGAATGGGATGTGGGTGTTTGCAGAGAATCTGTTAATCAACAAGGGGTAATTGTACTGTCTTCAGAACTTGCCTTCTGGACTGTGGGTTCAAGAAATGGAGATCTCTACTCAGCCAGCGCTGTGCCTTTGACTGCTCTCTCAGTGAGGCCTAGGTTTCATTGAGTAGGGATTTTCCTGGATATGGATATTGGGATCATTTCTTTTTATCACATGAGTGATGGATCCCATATTTTTACATTCACTAAAATTTCTGCTATGGAGCCTCTGCGTCCATTTTTTGCTCCTGCAAAGCGGATTAAGGATGATGCAGGCTTCCTGAGAATCTCTCCTGTGATGAATCCAGGCATAGCTATTCCTCCAGTGAGTCCAGGTCAAGGCAAATGAACCTCTGACTGGAGAAACATTCATAGAAAACTCCTGTGCGCTCATTGCTTTAGCTATGAAGTTTTCTGCTTGTTACATGTATAGTCAAAAAGTGTAGCAGAAAAATATAGAACAGTTCATGAATCAGAACCACTAATTATATTTATTAAGGAAAATTACATTTCCAATATTTCATATTGTTGTGGTCATTTCCTTTGGGACTTGTTTATATTTCTGTTCCAATTAACATGTTCTGAACTTTCAGATCAATTCCCAAGTGTTTTCCTTTTCATTCTCTGTAGGATCAACTTAGCATGTAATGGAAGTTATCAATTAAATGAAAATTTGGTTGTGACTCAATGGATATATTGATTTTATAAATGATAAGGAAACAAGACCTATATAAACAGTAAAAACATAGGTGTGTATGTACTAGTTCCACTCAATGACTGAAAAACACACATTCATATCAAATGCACACAAATATTCACAGAACACTGAGGAAGGTGGGTAGGGCAGCAGAAGCAGCTTATTCAAGCAGGTGGTTTCAGCTGAAGCCTAATCTCAGCCTGATTCTGCAGGGGCTCTGAAGTGTGAACGGTACCATAGTTGTCCCACCTCAAAGCAAGGGGTATGGACTATAGCCACTCCCTCTTATCACTCTGACATTTCCTGCAGGCCATGGGGTAGAGAGAGTGTTCCCTCCCAGCGTTTCCCCATGAGCCAGCTGCTGTCAGCCCAGGGCAGTCCTTTAGAGACGGGAGAGTCTGTCACTACTGGGGGCACTGAGTGTGATGGAGATGTGATGAGATCTACCCCTTCCCAATACAGTACCATTTTTAACGTTTCTGTTTTATTCACGTGCTCAACTAATCATTATTTTTGTTGATAATGATTAGAGTTAATGATGCTTAGTTAAGTTTAGGCTTAGAGTCATAAGAATTGAAATGGTCATTCAGAACAGCCTGTAAGGAAATATAGAAGGGATTCTTCATTAAATGGTGCTCTTTGAAATTATCAACATGCAAACTAAAGTGAAATAAATCACGTGATGAAAAATAAAGTTAGAGGCCGGCCCCATGGCTTAGCGGTTAAGTGCGCGCGCTCCACTGCTGGTGGCCCGGGTTCGGATCCCGGGTGCTCACCGACGCACAGCTTGTCTGGCCATGCTGAGGCCGCGTCCCATATGCAGCAACTAGAAGGATGTGCAACTATGACATACAACTGTCTACTGGGGCTTTGGGGGGAAAAAAAAAGGAGGAGGATTGGCAATAGATGTTAGCTCAGAGCTGGTCTTCCTCAGCAAAAAGAGGAGGATTAGCATGGTTGTTAGCTCAGGGCTGATCCTCCTCACAAAAAAATAAATAAATAAAAAAAATAAAGTTAAAGATTTAGCCCTAAACGTAGAAAAAAACACAAAGACATACTGTATAAGAAACAAAAGATAGCAAAGAGAACATTTTCTTGTAGAAAGCCTCTTGGAAACCCATAGGGAATGTGTGCTTGTCCTAGAAGTTGAGGTCACTATGGACTTTGAGATGGGGTAAGTGGTGGGCACTGGAAATCACACAAAGTACAATGAGTGGCAGCGTTCAGCAAACTTTTCTTCGAGAGCAAGATATGAATATTATAAGCCAATAGGCCATATGGTCTCTGTTTCACCTATTGAGTGTGACTATTGTGAGGGGGAAACAGCCATAGGGAATATGCAAACAATGTGCGTTCCAATAAAACTTTGTTTACAAAAATGAGTGTCTGGCTGGGCTACAGGCTTTAGGGCTGACCCCTGTATTAGGGCTTTATGTGATGTGTGGGTGGGTTTCCCTTCACACAGTAAAGGGCATGTTGGATGAACTGGTGAGAAATGGGTGCTAGGTCCCACAATGTGGGGAAGGTGGCACTGGGGGACAAAATAGGGGTCGATAGACATCTGCAAAGAGAGAGATGACAGTCTGAAGGAAGAAGGCATTTAGGTTTTAAGAGAAATGTCAGGCAGAGGCAGGTCTGGTGAGAGGGTGTGTGTGTCTAAGGTGGAGTTTCTGTGTGAGAAAATTGGAGAGACAGGGTGAGACTGAAAACCTGTGAGCTTGTGCAGCTGGGGCAGTCACTACAAGTCTGCACCCTCACATGACAAGGCACGTGTGTATACAGCTGTGTGTAAGAGAACACATATTCTAGAACACATATGTGAGAGGGAAGGCATGTATGAGAGAGTGAGAGCCCGTGTCACAGTGAGGATGGCGGGGAATGGTTTTGGGGCTTATTTCCCAATTTTTTAAGATGATTTCCAACCACAGAGAAAACACCATTTTGAAGAAATGATTGTGATCCAGTGAGTGTGAAAGTAGGAAATATTTATGAGTAGGTTTAATTAATTTCCAGATCTAAATATGAGGGGCTTTTACATTTGTGAGCAAAAAATATTTGAAACCAGCTGTGTTCATTTCTCAAGGATTAAAATTGATGCCCAATATTTGGTTTTAAAAATTTCTGTCCTCATTCCAAATCAACAGTCATCAACAATCATAATGTTCCAGATCTAATTCAGAATGATTAAACAATATTTCATCCATACTAATAAAAATAAAACCATTCTCAGGATAAATTGTTCTTTTTAAGCGGTAAGTGGTCAAGGTTCTCAGTAAAAATTTCATATGCCAGAATTACATCATAATCTGGTAAAGAGGAGAGGTGGGATGTCAATAAGGAGGGAGGAGGGACCATCTCCAATATAGGCTCCTTGTGGGGAATTCTCATCCAGAACCGAGCTGCAGTGGAAGCAAGTGGAGGCCGCAAGAGAACCCAGTGGACTTGAAGTGAGTCCAATCTGACGGAATTTCTTGTTCACGTCTCAGAGTTCTACAAATATCAGATATGACAAGAAAGGTCCTAGGAATGGAGTGATGTATTAATTCAACGAGTGCTGTCTGAAGCCAGCTCAATGCCAGCACAGTGTGTGCACTCAGGGACCCTGGATTGGACGCTCTGCCCCAGGAGCAGTGGGCAGACTTCGATTTTTACACACAGGGTGGAGAAGTGACAGTGTTTTCCTTCTCTTTAGTCATCACAGCTTGACAGACTCCATAAGATGGGGAATTGTGTTCTCCCACTGACTTATTCAACCTCTAAGTTTCTGCTGAGTGTTTTGTCACAACCAGATAGGTCCAGCTGTGGAGATTGAAAGGTTTCTGAGTCTACACCATCAATATTCAACAGAAATGGAACATGACCCACAGGTGTAATTATATTATAAATTTTCTAGTAGCCACATTAAAGAAAGTGAAAAGAAACAGTTTAAATTATTTTAATATCCTAAATATTGTCATTTCAAGCTGTAATCAATTCTGAAAATTTCTGACAAAATAATTTGCAATCTCTCTGTCTTATTCTATGTTTGAAATCCGGTGTGCATTTTACACCCACAGCACCTCTCAGCTCAGATGAGCCCATGTCAGGTGCTCAGCAGCCGCATGTGACTGGGGCTCCCACAATGGACAGCCCACACATAAACCCTTTCGCCACCTCAACTGAAAGGTTTAAGATGAATCATGTCTTCTGTTCCAACTAGCATTCAAATATCAGAACCAGGGCCATGAGTGTTTCTGTTTGTATCTTCATTACCTAGTCCTAGGGATGGCACACAGTAGGTCCACAGTATCTCTATGAGTTTAAACGTGCAGGGACACATCCCCATGATGAACAATCACTCAAAAGATTAAAACCATCATCATGCACATTTTTCCAAAGAGAGGGGCCATGGTCGGACACTCTAAAGAACCAGTAGGTGTCCCATCTGCTGGATCATCTTGAACATCACGTGTACCTGAAATGTGGATGTGCCTGCTGCCTCTAGTGCATCAATTCACTGAGAAGGAGCCCAATGGGGAGGGTTTATTGTGCGCCTTCTGCTCTGTGGTATCTCAGAAGAAGGACATCAGCCCATTTGCCCAGTGAGTGCGCCTGTTTTGAAGATCCGATTATCAATTGAAATTTCCAATTATGAGTTGATAATTCCACTGATCAATTTTAAAGCAGTAATTAATTTTTTATCTCTCTGTATTTCCTAATCAGTGCTTTTTCCTAATCCCTGTCTGTGTCTCCAGGAATGCTTCTTCCAGCGCTCACAGTCGGGAACACAGGACAGGCTGGTAGTCCAAGGAGACACTCAAAGAGCAGGGCTCCTGGTGTGACTTAGAGCAAATTGTAATCTCTTTGAAAAGTCATGTGCCCCTGAGGGTCACCCCAGGATTCTGAAGGGGAAACACTGCCTTCAAATGGGGGATTTTCCAGGTTAAACAGACCTGAGGCTGAAAATAGCGACTGTTATGGAACTTAAACTTGTGGGAAAGACCAGCCTCCAGATCACATGCTGATGATCAGAGTGAACAAAATTTGGACCAGTTCAGAAAAAGTGAAAGAGCGTGAAGGAAAATGCCCAACAGGAAACACAGTGCAGGGAGCCCCTGATGCACTTTGGAGTGTCCTTTCCACCCCCAATTAGGACTTTCATTCTAAACTTCTTCTCCCACAGGGAACCTAGAAAACTTCCTCTGCCTTCTGTTCACCTGCTCATGGAGATCTCCTCGATAATTGCCAAGAGTTGTCACTAATCACCAGAAGTGGCTGAGGGTGATTTACACAGGGGATAATATTTACCCCTCATTGGAGACACCCCAGACTCTCCATGCAGACACTGACACCCATACTGCAGATGACATGATAATGGCACCTCTGTGGGGAGACCAGGTCCAGGAACCCTGTCTCTATAACTGTGGTCCATCCTGATTGACACTTCCTTGCACAGAGCTCTGGAGCCAAGACCAGCCAGGTGAGTGCTTCCTTTTGTTCAGTCTCAGGGCAGAGAACAGGAGGAGAGGGGTCTCCAGCAGGAGAGGAACTCAGAGCTGTAGTTGTGCACTAACCTTGGGCAGGACAGGTGCCGACCCTGCCTTGTCCAGAGCTGCCCACTGGTGCCCTGGCTGGGCAGGTGGAAGGCGGGAACGCATTGGAGTGTGTTTCAGAGTGGGACCAGAGTCATGAGATTCAATGCATGTCCCTGTGCCCTGGAGTCGCTGACAACGAGAGAAAGAGGGACAGTTCCTCTTAGAATCCATGCAGAGCCTTGTATGGCCAGAGTCACTGAGCTCCTCAACCAGGTACGAGGGAGTCTACTGATTTTCTCAGACCTAACAGATTGGGGCTGGGTGTGAATATAGGAGTACAAATTGGTGTGCAGAGTTTGGGTTGTGACTTAAAGATCCTGAAACATGAAATGAGATCCAACGACAGACACACACTCACATACAAACAGAAATACACACAGAGAAATAGTCTGTGCTCTAAGGACATACACATTTTTCCTTTTTCACATCCCACTTCAGTTGAATACAGTCATCTCAGTAATTTCTGTGTCACTCTTCTATGTGTTATTTGTGTTGTATGTGTAAGTGTAGCTCAGATTTTTATCTCTCTAATTGAATGGGAAAATTCCCCTCTGTCCTTCCTTAGCCTGAGACAGCAGGAGAAAAAAAAAGAGAATTTGTAGTGAGATAAAATCCAGTTCATTTTCATGTCTGCTAAAATGGTGTGAATGTTGGAAAATAAACAGGGTATTTTTTTTTAATTGGAATTAAAAATTAGAAGAATAGCCTCTGTGGAAATTCAACAGTGCATCTTATGATTGGAAATATGGCAGAATGTACTTTGGGCCATGCTATAGGGTGAGTGTTTGTGTGCCTTGAAAATTCATATATTGAAATTGTAACCCCCAAAGATGAGAGTATTAAGAGATGTGTTCCTTGAGAGATGCTGAAATGAAAAGGGTGGAGCCCACTTGAATGGGATTAGTGTGTTTAAAACAGGCTTCAGAGAGATTCCCAGCCGCTCTCCACCATGTGAGGACACAGCAAGAAGCCACCAGCTATGAACTAGAAAGAGGGCCCTCACCAGAAGGCAACCGTGCTGCAGCTTTGCTCTTGGACTTCCAGCCTCTAGAACTGTGAACAATAAATTTCTGTTGTGTATAAGCCACCCAGGACAGGCTAAGACAGGCCGATATTGAAAAAGTCTGCAAAAATGGAGTGTTGGCTAAAACCAAGACACCATCAAAGGCAATTTCTGTGAAAGGTTTAGCAATTCTACACCGGAAGCAAAGCCTTCCACCTTCCCCAACTCTCACTGTATCCCTCCATCTACAGCCTGTTCTGACTCCTTTGTCCATTCCCCTCAGCACACCATGAGCTCTGTTAGCTGGTCTTTCTCCTTCTCTCCTAGGGGGTCTACAAACCAGCTCTGATCTCTGTGCTCACCTGTGATGAGTGACACACTCCTCTGCTGATTCAGCATCAGAATTAACTCTGGCTGCTTCCCCTGTGTTGTATGCATTCTCAATCACAGCAGATACCAAACCCTAGAAGGTACGAGGAAGCCAGTGGAGCAAAAAGTGCTCAGGCATGAGAAAGACACAACCGCCTCTCAGTTTTGTTTAGTGAAAGCAGAGCTGTGTCTTCAGAGGAGTGGTTGGAAAATAGGGTCGGTCTTTTTTTTTCAAGAACGGTTTGCACCAGCTTTTCTGAATACATGGAGAGTGAGCTGCCCTTGCTGGTCCCTCCATGCCTGTGGGTTAATCTCTTCACCTCGGTTCCTGAGGGACAGCAGGCACTGGGATGTGCTGTCTTATGACAGCACAGGGAACCTTCTGGGATTTGGTTTCTGACTCTGGCTGTGGTGGTGCCCCTGTGACTGTGTGGGGTTGGTGGTCATCCTCTCTGCGGGGGCAGGTGCATCCTTCTGCATTCTACCTGGTGATTGCTGGTATAAGGGAGGCACCTCACCTGTAGGGTCAATCTCCGTGTGCCCCACAGAACATACAACCATATCACCATATCACCCACCTCATTAAACTCTCATCCCCATATGAACGAGGCCACAGGCCATGTTTGTGGTAGGAGTGGTGCAAAGGGATGAGGGGACCTGCAGGCACTAGGAGCCACTGCAGGTGTGATTTAGGGAGCACTGGGTGGGGTTCCAGGGAGTTCATATGAGGATCTATGGGGCATGAGAGTCAGGTGAGCTCTTTTGTCAATAAACAATGTTCTGTGGGATTCACTGGGACTAGAGTAAAACTTAACACACTGGAGAACCATGGACTTGTACAGGTAATAGTAACGCAAAGGATAAATCTGAATAGTTAGTTTCTGATTAGATTCTTTTATAGAACAGGTTTTTTGAAGGAACTGCAGAGAGGGATAGCTGTGTGGAATGGATCAAGGATAGGGTGGGACATTTGAAGGAACACCAGAGTGCACCATTTCAGAAGAATAAACACACATTTTGTTATGTAGGGTTGGGTGTCAAAGTATGTGAGGACATGCTCCCAGCAGCACGTATGCATACACACTCACACACACACACAGGCATATACACACACTGGCACACACACAGGTACATTCTCACAAATACACGTTGGCACCGGATACACTTTTTCCATAATTTTGTTGACATTGGATGTGGAACCATTAAAATGCATATTGGTGAAATAGTGTGTGGACTGCAGGGACATATAGAAATACAAGGAAGGGCACCATCCTCAGCTCTGTGCACAACAGCATGGATCTCCCTCTGCTGTTGTTGGCGATGGTGAAGGTGTAGCAGTGGGTGATGCTCACAGGAGCTCACTGTGCCAGACATGGTTATGGACTGAGGATCTGTCAGTGGATGTTGAGATCACTTCTTTGTCCTCATGTAGCTTTCAAGGTATCAGGAAGAGAGAAGATGAGGAGGAAGAAACAAACAAACAAAAGGTATGAACTTCATTTTGAGAGGAAAGAAGGGAATGAAGTCTGGTGAACAAGGATGATTTAAGGTCTGTGAGCAGCTGACATTCAAGTGGAGCTGAGGTGTGAGAAGGAACAAGCACATGCAATGGTGGGAAGATGGGAATTCCATGAAGAGAGAAGGATACATATTGCTGTGTGAAGCAGAAATGTGTTTCTTGTGCTTCCAATGGAAGTAAGGCAGGGTGGCTCATCTAGTGAGTAAAGCGATAGAGGATTCTAGTGAGGTGGGAATGCACCTGGGTGCCTGACCATGCCTTCTATTGTCTTCCTCACCCTCCTGCCATTGGTAAATAATGAAAACAGAACATTAACAGTATTTACAATAGCAATTGTTTCTACTAATAGTAAACAACAACTTCCTTTGTGCCAGACGTCCTGATCAACAATTAGCTTGAAATCCACACTAAATGTTCACACCAACCTTATGATGCATGTTCTTTTTAGTTTTTACTTTACTTTTTAAATAAGAAAAAATGGTTCGGAGTGGTGAATAAAATTCCTGAGGTTGCACTAACCTAATAAGTGGATGACCTTGACACAGAAGGAGAGCTTTCTGATCCCAGAGTCTAGACTCTTGACTCCCTGCTCTCCTGCCTCTAACCTGAGGTCCTCTTATTGTCTCAATATTACAAATGAAGAGGCAAGGTTGTGCGAGTTCTAGGGTGAGTTCTCATATCTCAGCACAGGCAAGAGGAGAATCTGGACCAAAACCCTGATGGGTGGATCCAAAGCTATTAAGCACTTCACTGTACTGCTTCCTGTTTTCTTTTACTTGTTGTTTTCAAGAAGGACAGTATTATTTTGAAGAATAAGCTGTGTTTATAACTTTGGACTTCAGTTTCCAATTCGTTTCTCCCTTCTGTACCTGACAATGGCTTCTGAATCCTATGATTAAATTAAGGATTATTTCTTCTAGAAGGAACGCACACTTTTCCCTAATCAGTATTTGCCTTGTCCTCTACAAAACCTTCTTCTTCACTCATAGGGCCTGATCAAACTTTACTTTAATGGGACCTCCATGTGGGCTGTGGGTTACTTTGAGCTTAAGGAACTAGAGTGATGCTCTTTTGTAAAATTCAGAAGGAAGCAAAGAGTCAGACAAATGTAGTCACTCAGAAGTAATGAGTAGGGCCGGCCCGGTGGCGCAAGAGGTTAAGTGCACACGCCGGTTCAGATCCCGGGCGTGCACCGACACACTGCTTGGCAGGCCGTGCTGTGGCAGCGTCCCATATAAAGTGGAGGAAGATGGGCACGGATGTTAGCCCAGGGTCAATCTTCCTCAGCAAAAAAAGAGGATGAGTGGCAGATGTTAGCACAGGGCTGATCTCCTCACCAACAAAAAAAGAAGAAGTAACGTGGAATAAAAACAATCTGTCTGAGCATTCAGTCTAACGATCAGGATGCTTAATTTCTGGTGTGGACTGAGGGCAGAAGACCACTTAGGAGAACCTGTCCAGGACCTGACCTCAAAGCCTCATAAGTTAAGATCTGGGGAATTGTTGAGAATTAGACTACTTTTCCCACTGGGGATCTTTTCTATAAAGAATAGAAGATCTCAGTACATTGTGCAGTCAACTTGTGTATTCAGAGGGTGGCAGATTTTTTAAAAAGTATTTTGTATCCAGCAACTCTGATGAATTACTATATGAGTTCTCAACTGTGGACAACTGATTCTCTAGCAATTGTACTAAAATTAGTTAGATAAGCTTATAATTTCAACAATATTTTTACATTTTGGTAAGTTAATACATTCTTTTTCCATCTTTGTTGAGGTATAACTAATAAAATTGGAATATATTTAAAGTGTACAACATGATGATTTGATATATGTACACATTGTGAAAGAATTCCCACAATTGAGTTAATTAACACATCCATCAACTCACATATTTACCGTTTTTTGGTGAGAACACTTAAGTTCTACTCTCTTAGCAAATTTCAATTAGTCAGCACAGTGTGATCAACTGTAGTCACCATGCTGTACATTAGATCCTCTGAGCTCATTCATCACATAACAACAAGTTTGTACCCTTTGACCACCGTTTCCCCTTTCCCCTATCCTCAGGCAATCCCCATTCTACCCTCTGTTTCTATGAGTTTGAATTGTTTTTTAAGATTCCACATGTAAGTGATAGCATACAGTATTTGTCTTTCTCTGTTTGGCTAATTTCACTTAGCATAACGCCCTTCAAGTTCATCCATGTTGTTGCAAATGGCAAGATTTCCTTTATTTTTAAGTCTGAATAATATTCCAGTGTATATATACACCACATTTTCTTGATCCATTCATCCATCAACAGACACTTATATCGTTTTCATACTTTAGCTGTTGTGAATAACGCAGCAACGAACATGGGAGTGCAGATATCTCCCCGAGTTAATGATTTCATTTCCTTTGGATATATACAAAAAAAATACTGAATCACTTGGTAGTTTTATTTTCAATTCCTCAGGGAACATCCATACTGTTTTCCGTAGTGGCTGCACCAGTTTACATTCCCACCAACAGTGTGTAAGCAGTTATCTCTTGGCTTTTTGATGACAGCCATTCTAACAGGCATGAGGTGATAGCTCATTGTGGTTTTGATTTGCATATCAGTGGTGATTAGTGATGTTGAGCACATTTCATGTACCTGTTGGCCATTTGTATGTCTTATTTGGAAAAACGTCTATTCAGGTCCTTTGCCCATTTTTAAATTGAGTTATTTGCTATTTTGCTATTGACTTATATGAGTTCCTTGTATATTTTGGATATTATTATCTTATCAGATATGTGATTTGCAAATATTTTTCCTATTCCATAGTTTGCTTTTTCATTTTGCTGGTGGTTTCCTTTGCTGAGGAGAACCTGTTAGTTTGATGTAGTCCCACTTATTTTTTTGGCTTTGTTGCTTTTTTTAAAATTGAAGCATAATTGACATATAATATCCTATTATTTACAGCTGTGCATCATAGTGATTTGATATTTGTGTACACTATAAATTGATCACCACGAAAAGTCTAGTTTGCTTTTGGCATCGTATCCAAAAAATCTTCTCCAAGATAGATGCGAAGGAGCTTACCCACTATGTTTTCTTCTCAGAGTTTTACATTTTCAAGACTTACATTCAAGTCTTTAACCTGTTTATTTGTATGTATGGGGTAAGATAGGAGTTCAATTTCACTTGTTTGCATGTGGATATCCAGTTTTCCATACATTGTTTGTTGTAGAGACTATCCCATCCCTGTTGTGTATTTTTGGTGCATTTATCAAAAATTAATTGACCCTAGATGCATGGGAGTATTTGTATGCTCTCTATTCTGTTCCGTTGGTCTATGTGTCTGTTTTTTATGTCAATACCACACTCTTTTGGTTACTATAACTTTGTAATATAATTTGAAATCCAGAAGTGTGATGCCTTCAGCTTTATTGTTTTTTTCTGAATATTGATTTCACTTTCCAGGGTCTTCTGTGGTTCCATACAAATTTTAGGATTGTTTTTTCTATTTCTGTGAATAATTCCATTGGAATTTTGATAGGTATTACATTGATTCTGTAGATCACTTTATGTAGCATGGACATTTTAACAATAGTAATTGTTTTGATCCATGTAGATGAAGTATTTTCCATGTGTTTGTGTCTTCTTCAATTTCTTTCATCAATGTCTTAAAGAGTTCACTGGACAGAACTTTCTCCACCTTGGTTAAATGTATTCCTAAGTAATTTATTCTTTTTGATTTGAAAGGATTATTTTCTAAATTTCTCTTTGCAGTAGTTCATTGTTACTATATAGAAGTACAACTGATTTTTGTGTATTGATTTTGTATCCTGCATGTTAACTGAACTTGTTTATTGGTTCAAACAGTTTTTTGGTGGAGTCTCTAGAATTTTCTATCTATAAGACATGACATCTACAAGCAGAGACATTTACTTTTCAATTCTTGGAAGAGTTTGAGGATTGATATTAATTCTTCTTTGAATGTTTGGTAGAATTCACCAGGGAAGCCGTCTAGTCTTGGACATTTCATGTCAGGAGATTTTTGATTACTGATCCAATCTCCTTACTAGTAATTGAGGAGTTCAGATTTTCTTTTTCTTCATGATTCAGTCTTGGTAGGTCTTATGTTTCTAGGAATTTATCCAATATTTCTAGGTAATCTAATTTGTTGGTGTATAATTGTTCAAACTAGTTTATTATGACCCTTAATATTTCTGTGTTATCATTTGTCATGTCTCCTCTTTCATTTCTGATTTTATTTGAGTCTTCTGCCTTTTTTTCTTAGTCCAGCTAAAGTCTTTTCAACTTAGTTTATCTTTTCAAAAAAACAGCTTTTAGTTTCATTGATCTTTTCTATTGTCTTCCTATTCTCTATTTCACTTATTTTCACTCTGATCGTTGTTATTGCCTTCCTTCTGCTAACATTGGGCTTAGTTTGTTATTCTTTTTCTCGTCCTTGAGGTGTAAAGTTAGTTTATTTGGGATCTTTCTTTTTTGTTAATGTACGTGCTTATTGCTATAAACTTCCCTCTCAGAACCTTCTGCTGAATCCCATAACTTTTGCTATGTTGTGTTTCCATTTTCATTAGTCTCAAGATATTTTTATTTCCCTTTTGATTTTTCTTTGAAGCACTGATTGTTCAAGATCATGTTGTTTATTCTCCACATATTAGTGAATGTTCCAGTTTTTCCCTTAGAATCAATGTCCAGTTTCATGCCATTCTGGTCAGACAGATAATTGATATGACTTCAGTCTTCTTAAATATCTTAAGACTTGTTTTGTGGCCTAATACATGATCTATCCTGGAGAATGTTCCATGTGCACTTGAGAAGAATGTGTATTTTGCTGCTGTTGGATGGAATGTTCTGTGTATGTCTACTAGGTCTGTCTGGTCTAAGATGTAGTTAAATCTATGACCCCTTGTTGAATTTCTGTCTGATCTACTGCTGAAAGTGTCCTATTACTGTCCCTTTTTATTATTGTATTGCTGTCTGTTTCTCCCTTGAGATCTGCTAATATTTGCTTAATATATGTAGGGGCTACAATGTTGGGTTTATAAATATTACATGTGTTTTCTCCTCTTCATGAATTGACCCTTTTATCATTACATAATAACCTTGTCTCTTTTTACAGTTTTTGTTTTAAAGTCTATTTTGTCTGATATAAGTATAGCTACCCCTATTTCTTTTGGTTTCCATTTGCATGGAATATCTTTTTCCATCCCTTCACTTTTAGTCTATGTGTGACCATGAAAACTGCTTTTTTTTTGTTTGATATGGTCCTGTGGGACTCTTGACTGCTGAGTGCCGCTGGATGTTGGGGCTGGGTGATCTGAGGGCCCATCCCTTGGGTGGAAGCTGCAAAGATTGGGGCATAGATGTGTGGACAAGATCCTTCCAGGATCTTGAAGCTGAAGACTTGATTTTATTTTTGGAGTGAACCAGAGATAGAATGTGGGGGAAGTGCCCACCTTCTCTTTTAGGATCCTGGGATCATCCAAGTCAGCTGCTAGATTACCAGCCAGACCTTAGGGCAGAAGCTAGTAAAGTATGTAGTAAAGCGCTTTCCAGCAAGAAACGGGGCAGTGAGTGTTTTTGCCTGTTCTCTTTGCACTGGGCCTGCAGGTATAGCCATGGGGAGTGCCAGCAGCCCCATTTGATCACTGCTTTTTACTTGCTATAGTCCTGTAGGAATCATGAATGCCAAGCCTCATTGGCTATCAGAGCTAGGTGGTTTGGTGGCCATTTCTTCTAGTGGCAGCCTTAAAAATTGGGTTGCTAGATGTGTGGTTCAAACCCTCACTTCCCAAGGAGAAGCAAGGAGTTGGGGGCTTCATCTGGATTGTAAGGTTCTGTGCCAGGGGTGGGGATCATGTTGAGGGTGTGGGTCTGACTTTCCTACCCATTTCAATGTGGGTATTTTCTCAGTCATCTGATGTGTAACACTCACTCAACTAGTTTCTAGATTTCTCTCAGAGGGAATTGATTCATATATAGGTATATTCAGTGCATCCATGGGAGGAGGGAAAGTCAGGAGCTTCCTACGTTGCTATCTTGGTAACGCCACTCAATACATTCTTATAATATGCAGGATGACCATGAATTCAGAGGGGGTACAGTGTTTTCTTATCTGTCTCCTGTCACTTATTCACATACTCAGTACACATTATTTAACACCTATTCTTTGTCAACTGTATTGTTCAATGAGACAGACATTAATCCTAAGTTCATGGACCTTACATTCTGGTGTAGAATCAGAATATAAAAGTAAACAGAAATAAATACAAAATAATAACGGTGGAAGGTACAACTATTGTCAGGTGTATGTTCTCCAGGTTGAGCCCCTCCTGTGGAGTATGACAGCATCTCCCTTCTCAGGAGAAGAAAGAACAAAAATCTTTTCCAACGTTGGTTATGTAAGAAAACTGCTGATGTCATCACTGGCATAATCTTTTGCTCCAGGCTACTCCGAAGCCATCTCTTTTCAGAAAGATATCCTAAGAACCACAGGGTAAGTGGCTGTGAATGCCATCCTTCTTTTCCAGATGGAGGTTGGGACTGTGGCCAATGTCATTCTCTTCTTCCATAATGTCTATCCAAACTTGCTTCACCACAAGCAGAGACCCACACACACGATTCTCACCCACATGGCTGTGGCTAATCTCTTGGTTCTTCTCTCATCTGGGATTCCCCACATGATGGCAGCTTTTGTTTTGAGGAACCCTCTGTCCACTTTTGGGTGTAAACTTGTATTTATATACAAAGGGTGGCTCGCAATTCCACTGTGTGCTCCACCTGTGTCCTGAGCACCTATCAGTTCTTCACTCTCTTCCCCAGGAGAATGGAGTGGACGTTGCTCAGAGGAAGAGCCCCCAAGGTCATTGGTCCTTCTTGTTATACCTGCTGGATGCTCAATTTCTTAATGAATATCTATATTCCCTTGAAAATCACTGGTCCACAGGACATAGGAAATGACACTGAGACTCAAGGGAAGTGGTTCTGTTCATCCTCAAGTCCCAGTGCAAGCATTGTCATCCTGTGGTCATGTCCTGATGCCATGTTTATTGGCCTCATGGGCTGGGCCAGTGGTTCCATGGTGCTTCTCTTGCACAGACACCACCAGAGAGTGCAGCATATTCATACCTCCAATGGCTACCACAAACGTCCCCCAGACATTAGAGCCACTCACACCATCTTGATTCTGGTAGTCACTTTTGTCATCTTCTACATGCTGAATTCCATTTTTACTTTTTATGTCACTGCCTTTTTAGATTTTCGTCTATGGCTGATGCAGATTGCTCATATATTGGTTTCATGTTTTCCCACTGTTAGCCCCTTCCTGCTGATCCTTAGGGACCCTAGAACTCCTAGGTTCTGCTTTTAAATTGTTAGAAACAATGTTTGAAGTGCTAAATATATAGAAGACAGCTTCAACAATAACCATAATTGCTCTATTATGTTAGTTTCAGGGGTACAACATAATGATTTGATATTTGTATATATTGCAAAATGATCACCAAAATAAATCTAGTTAACATCTATCACCATACATAATTACAAATTTTTTTTCTTAAGAGAAAGTCTTAATGTTTACTCTCTTTGCAACTTTAAAATATGTAATACATATGTTTTGTTGCTGCTGTTGTTGAGGAAGATTCGCCCTGAGCTAACATCTGTGAAAATCTTCCTCTCTTTCGTATGTGGGTGGCCATCACAGCATGGCTGCCAACGAGTAGTGTAGGTCCACACCCAGGAACTGAACCCAGGCCACCAAAGCAGAGCACACTGAACTTAACCACTAGGCCATATGACTGGCCCCTGCAATATATATTTTAAAATGCATTATTAACTATACTCACCATGTTGTACATTCATCCTCATAACTTATTTTATAACTGGAAGTTTGTACCTTTTGATATTTGTACTCAGTACCAATTTTTTACATAAAATCCTATGAACTTAGAAGGTCAATTTGATAGTGCTGCTACATTGGGAAATCTGAAAGCCAATCCATCAAATTACCAGCTCAAAAAAGATACATAAAAGTATTGTGGAAACCATTTTTCCACTAGCCAGTGAAGCTGTCTGAAAGAAATCTCCTTTGTTCAGAAGTATTTGAAGTGTTTCCACAAATTTTATCTCAACATGGATATGGCTAATACCTGACATACATTGGCTCATAATCCAATATTGGTCTAGATAATATTACTGCAGAGTGGAAGAAGACTTTATTTCATAGATGAAGATAAGAAACATGGCAGATGGAAAATGTATTTTTCTACATTATTTTATATCTTTATTTCACTCATATTTCTCTAACATGTTCTAGTGTTACACAGAAAATAAATATTACCCAATGGGTTGCTTCCCCTTTATGCTCGAATTTTCTTTACATGGTTGACCCTCAGTAAATTTGATTGATTGTATGGATGACATCACTAAGGAAGGTGTAGAGCTGCCATCTTGGTATTTGTCACATGAATGTTTAGTTTTCGTCACTGAAACACAGAAACTGGGGATTTTGTTTTCTCTTTGTCCTAGCTGCTTTTTTCTCTTTGTTTTTCCTTTTGCCTTCTTTTGGGACAGTTTCGTATTCTTAATATTCCACTTTAAAAATTAATAGTGTCAACATATGTATGGTGATGGATAAAATTAGACTATTGTTGGCGAGCATGATGCAGTCTATACAGAAACTGATAATAATATACACCTGAAATTACACAATGTTATAAACAATTATGACCTCAACAAAAAAAGAAGAAAATGGGGCCGGCCCAGTGGCGCAAATGGTTAAGCGCGTGTGCTCCGCTGTGGTGGCCGGGGTTCGCTGGTTCGGATCCTGGGCGTGCACCGACGCACTGTTTGGCAAGGCATGCTGTGGCGGCGTCCCATATAAGGTGGAGGAAGATGGGCACGGATGTTAGCCCAGGGCCAGTCTTCCTCGACAACAAAAGAGGAGGATTGGCAGATGTTAGCACAGGGCTGATCTCCTCACGAAAAAAAAAAAAGAAAAGAATTCAATAGTGCTAAGGTAGAACTATTTTTTATTGATTGTTGTAGCAATTTTATTATGGGTTCCCAAAGTATTATATTCTAGTTAGAACTACTGCTGACCATTTCATAGAATATATAATAATCTTACATTAGTATATGTCCATATATCTTATAATCCTTCGTGCTGTTGTTTTTGTAAATTTTTCTTCTGTACGTTATTACTCACAATTAATGCTATTATTTTTCCTGTCATGAGCTAGTTGTCTCTTGTAGAATATAAGAAATGAAAAGAAAGTATAGATTATGCATGGATCTATGTGATTGCCATTTCTTCTGCTTATAATTCTTTTTTTACATGTGTTTTCCTCTAATATAATTTGCCTTCATTATGAAGAAATTCCTTTAACTTGCAGGAGTGTAAGATTGCTCTGGGTAAATTGTTTTGATGTTTATTTATCTAAAAATGTCTAAATTTTACTTGCTGTTTTTCCTACTAAAGTGTACAAAATTATTTTTATTTGAAAAAAGGTAATAAAATATGGTCAATAGAAATATATTTAGCAGTATACAAACTCATTTTTTAAACTATGGAATTTAACGCCTATGAATTATTTTTAAAATAATTGATTTGAAATAATTTCAAATATACTTCACTTTCTCCCTCATCCAGTTACCCTAACTGTTAACACTTTACTACATTTGATTAATCAGCTATTTTCTCTATATTTTATCTTATTATCCCCAGTCTTTTTTCTCAACCATTTGAGAGTAATGTGCATACACGGTGCCTGCCCTCCTAAACTCACTAGTGTGATTTTCCCTACAACAAAGACTCTGTCCTTCAGAACCATCATACTGCCCTTCAACTTAGAAAACCAATGTTGATATAACCCTACTCTCTAGCCCCAGAGCCTGTTCAAATTTTCCAACTGATCCAAAATATCTTCTTTTCTTTTCTGGTTGAGTATCTCAACCACAAACTCGTGTTGCATTTAGTTGTTAGTCCTCTTCCTTCTGCTCCAATCTCAAACTCTTCCTCTGTCATTCCTTTCCTTTCATATCCTCGACCTATAGAATAGGTTATATAGAATGACCATCTCCTGGGCCTCTCTGATGTTTCCTCATGACCAGACTCAGTTTACAATTCCTTGGCAGAACGATCTTGAAATAACTACCTAAAAGAGATAACTGCATCCCCATATTCATTACAGCATTATTCACAATAACCAAGATATGAAAACAACCTAAGTCTACCAATGAATGAATGGATAAAGAAAACGTGTATATATGCAGCGGAATATTAGTCATAAAAAGAAGGAAATCTTGCTTTTGCAACAACATAGATGGACCTTGAAGGCGTTATATTAAGTTAAATAGTCAGACAGAGAAAGACAAATACAGTGTGATCTCACTTATATGTGGAATCTTAAAAGATCTGGCTCATAAAACAGAGAGTGGAACAGTGTTTTCCAGAGGCTGGGGGCTAGGGGACCTGGGAAGATGTTGGTCAAAGTGTACTCAGTTCCAAGTATAAAGTGAATAGGTTCTGGGGATCTAATATACAGCATGGTGACTATAATTAATAATACTGTATTATATATTTGAAAGTTGTTAGGAAAGTAGGTCTTGAATGTTATCACCACACGTACACACAAAGATATAAGTATGTGAGGGGATGGAGGTGTTCACCTTTTGTGGTAGTTATTTCACAATATTTACATATATCAAATCACCATGTTGTACACCTTTAACTAACATATGTCGTATGTCAATAATATCTCAACAAAGTTTGGAAGAAAAGAAAGGCACAATGATGCGCTCTTCTCAGTGCTTCACACCAGGGGACACACTGTGTCTACCTATTCCAATGGTGCTCAGTTCACGTTGATGACCTGGTCAGGTTGGCGTCTTCCAGATATCTCCATCTTACCATTTGGTGTTTGTAAACTGAGTACTTTATGAGGGAGATATGCTGAGATTGTTCTACTATGCTCTTCCTCATCACCCCTATACTAACACACCTTAGCCCTTATCACAACTCACACCTGAAGCAACCAACAATATGACGGTTGTCTCACATCAGCCCTCAACATTTATGAGTAGGAGTCTACTGAAGATAGAGGTTTCCTTTCACTCCATGAATTTTTTAAACCATTCATTCATTCATTTTTATTCGTATCAAATGTACTCCTAAATTCCTATATGATTCAGTGGGATGCATTCTGGTACAATCATTGTCTGTTTTCATACTCTGTAGTCCCAATTTGACTAGTGAAAGAATAATAAAGCTACTATAATTTAACAAAGGGAATTGCTGTAGGCTCATCTTGTTCTGTTCTAGGTGCAGCTCTGGTATACACTGTTTCACCAAATCACCATTTGATTCCTTCAAGTGGAGATCAGTCTTTAGAAAACCAAGATCTGCTATTAGCTTTGCACAATCCTAACAGTATGTCATTGCTCCTGGGACCTCTCAGCAAAAACAGCTCATAATTATCTAGCTTTCATACGACGCACACATACACAGAAACACAAACATCTACATCCTTCTGTATTTATCTGTGCATACACATACACAAACGTGTAATGATCTATGAGTTATTCACAGTTCCTCCAATTCAAAACCAACCCTTAGATTCCTGCTACCTGTTCCCTGTTCTGCATTTGGAAATATATCCTCCAACAGTGAGGAACCTGGACTATATTCCCATTGATATAGTTATTATTTGTTCAAATGTTTATTTACCCGTTCATGGATCCCAATCTCATAACAACACTGTCCGTCTCCTCCACTCCCCCGTTCCCCACAACACCCTCATATGATGTGGGCTTGCTGCTACCGTCCCTTCACACAGAGGCCCAGAGCTGCAGAAAATAGGCCTGACTCCGTATCCCTGGATGAAAGGACATTTATGTGAACAGATTGTGATCTGGCTGAGGGAAGAATTGTCATGTCCTGAATGCCTTGGACTTCTACCCTCCACCCACCAATATCTGACCCCTGTGTGAATATGCACCACGATTACACTTGGTCCTCGCAATCTCTGAAATTCCTTATTTCTCATAAATGATCCTCGTTCCTTGAAAATGTTCACTCCTCTTCTTCTACTCACTAGTTAAATGTCCAATAGAGATCAATCACTTGATATAATAGTTTATTAATTCCACAAAATCTACCTTTTGGAAAAAATTATTGTAAGTAACTGACACCCAAAGTCAGCCCCTCAAATGGGCTAGGAAACCTAATATGCTCTTCTCTTCTCCTTAATATGAGAATTCCTACCCAAGAAATTAACATAAATGCAATTCCAGGCTGAAGGATATTTGGAGGGCCTGTTAGAGGCAAAATCAAAGCACCAGATTGTCTTTTCCACAGTTGAGGCAGCTGGTGTCCAGAACAGAGGAGAAGACCTACTGACCATCAGCTCAAAATGAAAAAATAGAAAATGCATGAGAGATCCATCTTCCATAGACAAGAGGCAATGAAACTACAAATGTGAGAATAACTAATCCTGAAAATGTAAGAACATTCTAAAGAAGTTATAGAATAAATTGAAATGTTAAGATACATAAATACTTCATATATATATACACATATGCACAAGACACATTATTGTAGCTCCAAATCAATGGAGAAAGGCAATGTGAAAGGACTTCTGATAAAATATGGGTCACAACTTATAGTTAGAGTGGTGTGTTTTTTAGTTTGCCTTAATAAGACAAAAGGACTTGAGAACTAGGAATGAGACTCTGCTTGGATGTGAAATGATAGAAGTTCCAGCAAACAGCAGCAAAGGATGACTGTGAAATGATTAAATGAAAGCCTGTTTAAGTTAATCACCTAAATCTAATCTAATAATCTAACTCCATCCACCCTGACCACCAATCCCCATCGTCTCTCAATTTTCCATTCTCATCCATCAAACCCTGATCACTTAAGAGTCATTTAGAACAATGAGCAACATTTTAGGAACAGTTTTTTAAAAAGAAATGTATCTCGTTTTATATATGTTATGTTGTAGTGGAAATAGATTATAAAAATGTTTTATTTTTGACACAGTAACTAACCAAAAACCCAGGATCTTCATTGGTTGATTTATTATGAGAGAACAGTTTGAGATTCGTTTATGAAGCTTCTAAAGGAGGGTATTCACAACTGTGGAGACAAACCCTTTTTGAATAAATGTCTGTGTTCTAGTGAGGGTGACTTTAGGACAGACTTCTGAGTAGGTTTAATTAATTTCCTTAATCAAAATATAGGAGATTTTGGGCCAGCCCCGGTGGCCTAGTGGTTAAGTTCAGCACACTCCACTTCGGTGGCCCTGGTTCAGTTCCCAGGCACAGACCTACACCACTCATCTGTCAGTGGCCATGCTTTGGCAGCAGCTCAGTACAGAGGAAGATTGGCAGCAGATGTTAGTTCAGGGTGAATCTTCCTCAGCAAAAAAAAAAAAAATGATATTTTACGTTCATGATCAACAAGTATGTGAAACCAGGCTCTGTCATTTTGGAAGTATTAATAATGTCAAATTTTTTAAAATTTCCCTCCTAATTGCAAATCTTATCAATGGACATAATATTCAATATCTGATCTGGAATGATAATAGGGCAATATTTTGTCCATACTAATTTTAAAAAATAACACTTTCAAGATACAATCTGTCAGTTTTGGTAATTTGTGTGTTTCTAGGATTTGTCCATTTCTTTTAGTTTATCTAATTTGTTGACATACAATTGTTCATAGTATGCTCTTATAATGTTTTTATCTGTGTAAGGCCGGTAGTAATGTCCCCACTTCCATTTCTGATTCGAGTTATTTGTATCTTCTCTTTTTCTTTGTGAGTTTAGCTAAAGGTTTGTCAATTTTGTTGATCTTTTTAAAAAACCAAGTTTTGGTTTTGGTGATATTCTCTATTGTGTTTCTGTTACCTATTTGTTTATCTCCACTCTCATCTTTACCATTTCTTTCCTTTTGCTGGTGTTGGGTGTACTTTCTCTTATTTTTCTGGTCTTTCAAGTGTAGTTGACCATGCCTCTATCAGATGCTCCACAGGTCAGCGGAAATCATAAGGTTGTTGTTGGCCGTGTCCACATCACAGCTCAGATCCACCGTGAAGAGAAACAAAATAGTTTAACAAATGGACAGACCACAACGCCAAAAACATCCCCTTCTCATTTTAGCTGATTATTTAGTTGACTATGTAGGAACTTTATTTTTTTACCAGTTTTATTGAGATATAATTGACATACTGCACTGTAAAGTTTAAGATGTGCAGAATAGGGGCCAGCCCAGTGGCGTAGTGGTTCAATTCACACTTTCCTCTTTGGCAGTCCGAGTTTCCCAGATTTGGATCCTGGGCATGGACCTACTCACCGCTCATTAAGCATGCTGAGGTGGCATCCCACATAGAAGAGCTACAGCTTTACAACTATGATATACAGCTATGTACTGGGGCTTTGGGGAGAAAAAAATTTGAGGGGATGTGAGCATGCACTCACCTGAGTCAACACAACCAGATACCTATCAGAAGAAAAAATTTGTTCATCTGTTCAAACACAGCTAGAATTAGAAAACATGAATCTTCATTCTCTATTTTTTACTCTTTCAATACAAGCTCTTGCCCCATACCCCATTCTCTTTACTCTCAATAAAGGATGCTCAATTGATCCTAACCTCGGGCAAGTTTAATTCATTGGTAATGGCTGCCATGTTTCACTGAATTAAGAAAAATTCAGAGCTGTCCTCTAGGATCACAAGACAAAGTGCTGTGATCAGTTAATTCTGGCTGCCATAGATATGGGAGCAGGAAACAGTGACATATGCACCGTGCATTTGAGATATTTCCTTAGATCCACCATTTTATCAAATGACAGAACATCCTCTGAGATTCCTTCAAAGCAACCAGCATCAACTTACCTTGGCATTGGAGATGAAGTAGGACTTGAGGAAGATTTGTATGGGGAGATGTGAAGTCATGAAGCATGGTCTATATTTTTCTTTTAGAACTTTCTGCCAAGACATAGACTCTATCCAGGGGGACTTGGCAAAATTTGGTACAGGTTGGACCCAACTAGGATCCCCCATGGAGTTGATCAAACTGACAATCTCAATCATCTAGTGTGTTCCTGGTTGTGAAATAAATGGGACAATGGTGTTTTTTATATGTTACATTAACATTGTGAAGATGTTTTATGGGTTCAGTGTCCAGAGTCTTTTAATCTTACACGGCCACTTGACTATCAAATCTATAATATCTATTCTCAGCCCTCTTCTCACTGCACCTCCTGCCCCCAACATGATACTTACAGTTTTTAGCTGAAAATGACACTTAAAAAGTAAAGAATCCAAAATCCATATCTCCAGGCCAGACACTCTCTGGGATTTGTTTTTCTAAGTCCAACTTAAACTCTCAGAATTTTTTCATTAAAGAGTCCCACTAACATCCCTAAGTCTCTACACACAAAACCCAAATCACATCCCTCCATGCCTGCTCCTTCTTCTGGAATCTCCATCTCAGTAAATAAACAGCTTTAATCAGATTAATGTGGGAATTATCCTCCTCTCCTCTGAGCCCTCACCCCTACCCACATCCAATTTCCCTACAAGGTTTACAAATTACACGTCCTATAATACATATCTCAAATTGATCACCTTCTCCTGTCTCATCCATCCCTTCATTCCTGATCCGGATCTAGAAAAATTAATATGCACAGGTCTTGTCTTTGAGGCTCTGATTTTCATAGCATGAGAAACAGTCATCTTATTCTTTTCCCATATGCATTCCATGGATGACCATATTAACTTTTATTGATTTTATTAATACATGTAATAACACCTATATTCCAGATACTGAAGCCGTTATCAATCTTCAGCATCAGATACTTAAGCAATAGTGTCCTGAAAGGCATATCAGAAACTAGTATGTGAGAAATAATATTGTAGAATTGTTTTAGTTTTTATTTCTGATTATTGTAATATTGAATAATTGCCATTGTATAAACTCATGAATGTCATTCTCTCATTGAAAACACTTTCTTGGAGCTTCAGTCTTTTTTATTATTTAGTTGAGGAAATATTTTATAAATTCAAAGTAAAAAATATTTTTTATTTTGTTAGTATAATCATAGAATATCCTTATTAACTGTCCAGAATTTAGAAAAATATTAACTTTCTTCTTGTACTAGATTTTTCCTCTTAGTTTATTGTTAGCAATTTCACCCATTTCATGTGAGGATTGAATTAGATAAAGTATATAAAGCACTCAAAACAGTGCCATACACATTTTAAGTGCTAGGCAGGTGTCACCTTTTTTATTATTTATTATCAGAGAAAATATTATCATCATTACTATCTTCTGGTTTCTACAGGAAGACATTTTCCTGCATGAAACACATGAGAGCTTCCTATTAAGAGTAGCCTCGCCTCAAGAATACACACATGCACACAGGTGCACACTCTCACACATACACACTCTTCTTACCTAATCTAAGGTAGCTCAACATGATGACACCATCATCTCTCACCAAAATGTCCTCCCCAGCAAAGCACAAAACCTCCATGCTGGTATAACTGGAGTATCTTGGGATCCCCTTAAACAAGAGTTGACTAGACATCTTGACACAGTCCCGTTTTTCAATAAAGCTTCCAGGACTTCTGGCTTTGAGTCCTGAAGTTGGATGTAATGATCCCTTTTAATCAGCTACAGAAGAAGCCTGAAGAGCCCAGCGACTAATACAGAGCAAAGTGCAGTCTTCTGCAGCTCAGTAAGAACAGGTCTTACTCAAGAGTGGGTGTTGAGGGTGGAGCTTGACAGACAGTCGAAGACTTAGACTTGGAAATGCCTTGAAAAATGGAAAGAGGATGACATCCAGAGCAGTAAACAGGGCTAAGGACAGAAGATAGCATCCAAGAAGGAGAGACACTCAGTGCTTTCCAATGGAAGAAACAAGGGTTTCTCTGCAGGTCAGTGGCACCGGCAGAGCCTCCCTGATTCCCTGTCTCTCACTTGTCAGGATCCTCACTGCCTTGCCTTCTCCCAGCAAGTTTCTGGTGCAGTATGAAGAGACCCAGATCCAAGCGTTACTTCACATAAAAAGCTGTCCTGGGACGTGAGCCTTCAGCTTCGCAATGCAGAGAGCTAGCAAGAGCGTTGCTCCTGCCCCCACACTTACAAGGAAAAAGAGCTGCACTAACTGCAAATTCCATTCTTTTTTGGAACTTCTTGGAGAGCTGGGGTGGCAGAGCAAATAACTAACCCAAATCTGAGGAGACGCCTTGTCTGAAGGGAAAGAGGGGACATGAGCATGCACTCACCTGAGTCAACACAACCAGATACCTGTCAGAAGAGGTGAGATAGAATAGCTGCCCAATCAGTGAAGGCAGAGTACAGGCTGGTGGAACAGCGTGAAAACCCTGGGGGCTGCAGAAATGGATAAAGTCTGCACCCAGCTTCAGGCTCATGTCCCACAAACCCCACCAGACACCCCCAGAAAAGATCTAAGAGAGTCCTAAAAAGTGTCTATTGTGGTACAACCTAGGGGACAGGAAGAGCAGTCATACAGGAGAGGCTTCTGGATCAAGATCTAATCTTTGAAGACCCAGGTGTACAAATGCAGTTGGATGGAGATCTAACCCTGGAAGACCTAGGTGTACAGCCACAGTTGGAGGACTTATAGATGCCCTTCATGCAGAGCGCACCTCACCAGCCCCTAGCTCCCTCCAGAATGGCCTTGACCAAGGTAGGCAAGGCTGATGAGAGGACAGCAGCTGCTGGTAGAATCTTCTAAAGGAAGAGTCTCTTCTCAGGTACAGTTTTTCCAGCTTCACTACCTGTGGCCACTGGACAGAAACTAGTAGCTGCACCTGTGCTCAGGTAAGAACCATAGGACTGGGCTACAGAGACATTCATTCACTTTCATTTTCCTTTGTACCATAATGCTCTCTGTTTTGTCACAGAAAAGTCACATCCTTCTCCTCTATCTCCACTAAGGAAAAAAAGGTTTAATCTTGGAGGGAAGGGCAACACTACTGGCCTCAGGGCACTGGTGAACATTCACTGCTCAGGCAAATAAACACTGAGGGAATTCATCACCAGCAAATCTCTTCAAGAAAAAAAATTATTCTATGACATTTGTTGAAAATGATGAGGCAGACTTTATTCAGGACCATCACATTGCAGAGGGACACTGCAATGGAGGCACGAGATAGAGCTGAACACTGAGTACAGCATTGGCAAGTGGGGATCTACAACCAAGGAGATGGGGGTCAGTGGGTGGAAAATCACTGAGAGGAAACATCAAGGGTGAGGGGGTTCTGGCTAAGTGTACCTGACAGGATTCTTGCTGAAGACAGTCCAGTGTGATTAGATAACACCTGAGGGCTGGTGGAAGATGAAGAACTTGATCAGGTATTGAGGGTGATCAGATATCCAGAGTAGGGGGTTCTGGTTAAATTGACTTAGCAGAGTTCTTGCTAAAACTAGACTTTACAAGGAAGTGCACAGATGGGCTTAGGAGAAGGTTCAGGAACCTGACTAAATGTTGGTCAAGCGAAGAATCTTTGTCAGTCTCCCTCTTGTTCAAGGAAAGAAGAGATATCCTCCTTTCCTCTGAATAATACAAGTCCATTTTCTCATTTGATTGCCTTCTGTTCATTAAGGACCAGCTGAACCATCTGTTGGGATTTGGCAGTAGAGGATGTTTGCCGGACAGTGCTAGCAATCAGGCATTTATTTAATGAAAGGAGTTTCTATGACAATAAAAGATTAAATAGAAACCCAGTTTGAGTCCAGAGGGCAGCCAGTCAAGATTTTTAGACTTGAGCTTGAAGCATCTTTAGATGGTGGAATGGGGACGGCAGTGGCCACCTGAAGAATTTTCCTGGTTTGCAGTTGGAGTGTCTCTCATGATGGCATCAGGTATCCGGTGAACTTTGTGAGCCACCTATACAGCAGGCAGTATGAAGTTTGCCCATATGTGATCTGTTGTGGTCATTTTTCTTGTAAGTTTATACTAAGTTGTCCAGGTTCAGGTCACAGAGCTTCAGAAAAAGGGCAGTTTTAGTTCTCATGATTCCAAGACAGAAGGGAGAAAAATTGGAAATGTTAATTTGGAGAGTTATAGCCAGATATTGGAGGAAATGAGAAGAATTCAGGATTTGGTGAGGATTGGCAAAATGTGCCAGACAGAATCCTCAAGGATGCACCACAGTTTTCCATTTAAAAAAACACCTCTCTACAGTCACCCCCGTTTCTATCAAAGATAATCAAAGTAATTCCAGTTTGTTCGCAGAGTAAGTCTGGTCTAATAAAACTTGGCCTGATTGTTTACATAAGTGCAGCAAGAATAGTGATTGATCATATAGGCTCTTTTGAGTTTGCTTTGCTGGAACTTTTCATAAGGAATCTCAGATTGGACTTTTAAAAGCCTCTTGAAGCTAGGAAGCCAAGCCAAGAACTTGCCACCAGATTTTTCCTGCAATATCTGTAGATACAGGTGAATTCCTCTCTTCTCAAGGTCTCTGAATGTCCTACGGTTCCTGGGCCTGCTAGGAAATGATGTTCTTTACTGACCTGTAAGCCAGGTACAGGCTGGTTTTTCCAAGAAGTGGATTTGTAAGCATTGGCTCCTTAAAGTCAACCTTAGCTCCTTAAAGCTATCTGGTCATATCTGATTTGATGCACATCATTTTCAAATATGATATTCCAGCCAAAGCCTTGGTAATTTAACCAATGTTTCCAATTAAGACTTGTTACAAGGAGATTCTTATTGAACTTATGCAAATGACTATATTGTCATGAAAATAAGAATACTCAGTAAGAGTTTCCACATTCTAGAGGGATCAGGTAAGGAGAAAAGATAAACGTTTCAATACTGCTTACAAGGGAACAATTTACCAAATTGCTCCAAGTTATAGAAAACTTAAAGAAAAGAGAAAAGGGTTTCCTTAAATCTGGAAAGCAAACCATCTAAGAACCAACAATGTTTCGAACAAAGTCATTAAAAATTATAATCTTCCTCATCAGTTCATTCAATCCCATGTAATTAATTCTTGTCTGCTTGACCTTGCGTTAGCAGTTTTATGAATTCATCAGCTTCTTCATTAGTTCTGGAAATTCTTACTAAGTCTAGTGGCGCAGTCTCAAAGTTATTCAAGTAGTGCCATCATGGAGCACTCTTGCCTGTAGTTGATTGTAAAGGCTTTCAGAGGAGAATCAGAGTAGAACAATAACTGTGAATGACAAAAGACTCGATGTGGCCATGGTTAAAGATCTGATGAGAGTTAATTTGATAAGGAAATTTAGTTATTTCCGTGGCATACAGCATTTTAACAAACAACCAGAAAAAGAGGATGTTAATAAATTTCTATGAATGTCATACAATTTCTGGAATATCTATGTTAGTAACATATATCCATATAAATACACCCTAAGAAAGTTTATCATCACTTATTTGACAATGCTTCCCACCTAATTTACCATAACAAATAAACCTAATTAGGTTAATATTCCTTTTCTACCATGTGAGAGAGACAAATCCCTTGCGATTTTGTTGGTATTTTCCATTTGCCTATCCACTAATACTTGCCTAGAGTCATCTAATCATTCAAATCCTTTCCAAATTACACCCACAGAAAACACACTGCCCCTGGGTGTAGACACCTCAGCTCACACTGCTGACACTGGGTATGCAATAGCCATATATAGATCAGTGGTTCTCAACCAGGGTCAGTTTTATCCCCCAGGGGACATTGGGCCATGTCTGGAGACGTTTTTAGTTTTAACCACTAGGGGAAGGGGTGCTGCTACTACATCTAATGGGTAAAAGGCAGGGATGCTGCTCAACCCCCTACAATGCACGGGATAGGACAGCCCCCCCACAGTAAGGAATTATCTTGTCCCAAACGTCAATAGTGCCAATATTGAGAAACCCTGATCTGGATCCCACAGTTAAAAGCTGAAAGCCTCTTCATAACAAATTCCCAAATTCCTGGACCTCTCATCCAAGCCTGGATCTAGCTCAGCAATCTACAGTCTAAAGGTTTTTGGTTTTTTGCCAGTGAGAATGCCGATGCCTGAAAGAACCAGAATGTCTAGAAGTTAAGATGGGGCTTTTCAGAAAGACTCCTCTCTTGGCTAGAACTCCAAAGCACTTAGAACATTGCCTGATATAGATTTCTCAACAGGGTCAGGGCCTGCATTCCTCAGTACAGACCAGGGCAGAACCTTCTCCCTCAACCTGGCTTCAGTCTTGGAACATTCACTGGTATTGATGCCCAACTCAAACCTGGAGTCAGCCCACATGCAATACAAACACTCCCTGGAATGGCTGTATGTGGCAGAGATGGCAGGCTAATCTCAAATGGATTGATGGTTTGGAAGCCTTCCCCTGGGCCATAAGGTAGGACTTCTAGGGTAGTGAAAAAGTATTTTTTTGACTGCTGTGGTTTTTAAAAGTATTCACATTCTATTCACTTACTAAGCTATCCATTTGTTGGGAGTTCAGAAATATATTCATTCTTTTCCAGGCTTCCATGGATCTAAGATAATCAATTCCATCTTCTTGTCTTAGAAGGGCTCACAATGAATGGAGACATTTTCCCTGAGTCCTAGAAGCCTTTGTTTCAACTACTTCTAGGATGACTTGGCACTAAAAGTACATGCTCTGTTTTCTGCTGGGACACTATCTCCTGGATTTCCTCTGTTGTAACCTCACATCTACAGCTCCTATGATGATAGATAATATTTTTTTTCCCAAAACATGATACCAGGAGCAAATTATGTAGTGGTTAAGAACCAACAGATGCAAGTTTGAGTCTCTACTTCTCTACCTGCTCTGGCTAGTGAGACATCTGATAAACACAGTCTCAGCTCTGGTTTTCCCTGGAAAGTACATTAAAGATCTCAGGAGAGGAGTTGAAAATTTTTCAATACAAAAAGATCTGTTATATCACTCCATAGTGAATGATGTGCCTTGCACAAGTGATTGCCTCTCTGTACTTCAATTTTGTCCATCTTAAGATGGGAAAATATCAAGTAAGTATCTCATGCATTTGTTGTTTTCTAGGACATAGGAGGGACACAAAAATATCTGTGTGCCCCCACCACCAGCTGGTTTCATAGAAACCACCATGGTAGGGTGAAAAAGCTTTGAACCCACACAACTTAGCTTGACTTCCTGTCCCTTCAAGAATATGCTCTGCATTCTTAGGCAGGAGATTTAACTTGGTTTAGGCTCAACTTCATTATCAATGAGATGTTAAGAATATTTCTGCACTGAAATACTGTGATAAAACTTTAGTTCCATTTATGTAAAATTTACAGCCCAGCTTTCAAAAATCTCACATTTTTAAAAATAAACAGCAGACTTTAACAACACTATGGGCCAAAGGGACCTAACAGACATGGATAGAACTTTCCACCCAACAGCAGTAGAAGACATTCTTCTCAAGTGCACATGGAACAGTCTCCAGGATAGACCAGATGTTACATCACAAAACAAGTCTTAACAAATTTAAGATTGAAATCATACCAAGTACCTTTTACAACCACAATGGTATGAAACTAGAAATCAATAACAGCAGGAATAATGGAAAATTCAAAAACATGTGGAAACTCAACAACACCCTCTTAAACAACCAATGAGTCAAAGAAGAAATAAAAAAGGAATTTAAAAAATATCTTGGGACAAATGAAAAGGAAAACACAACAATTCAAAATTTATGGGATACAGCAAAATAGCATTAAGAGGAAAGTTTATAGAAATAAATGCCTACATTAAAAAAGTAGAAAGATGGGCCGGCCCAGTGGCTTAGTGGTTAAGTGCATGCGCTCCGGTGCTGGCGGCCCGGGTTCGGATCCCGGGCGCGCACCAACGCACCGCTTCTCAGGCCATGCTGGGGCCGTGTCCCACATACAGCAACTAGAAGGATGTGCAGCTGTGACATGCAACTATCTACTGGGCTTTGGGGGAAAAAATAAATAAATAAAATTATAAAAAAAAAAAATTAGAAAGATATCACATACACAACCTGACCTAATTTTACACCTCAAGGAACTAGAAAAAGAACAAACTAAGCCCAAAGTTAGCAGAAGGAAAGAAATAATAAAGATTAGAGCAGATATAAATCAAATAGAGAATAGGAAAAAAACAGAAAAAAACAAAACAAAGAGTTGGTTTTTTGAAAAGATAGACAAAAATCAACAAACCCCTAGGTAGACTAAGAAAAAAAGAAGACACAAATAAAATCAGAAATAAAAGAGGAGACATTACAACAGATGTCTCAGATAAAAAAAGGAGCATAAGGGACTATTGTGAACAACTATGTGCAAACAGGTTGAATAACCTAGAAGAAATGGATATATTCCTAGAAACATATAACCTACCAAGACTGAATCAGGAAGTATCTAATTTGAATGATTAGATGACTCTAAGCCTGAACAGACCAATAAAAAATAAGGAGAATGAATCAGTAATCAAAAACTTCCCAACAAAGAAAATCCCGGGGCCAGATAGGCTTCCTGGATGAATTCTACCAAACATTCAAAGAAGAATAAATACCAATATTTCTTAAACACTTCCAAAAAATAAAAGAGATAACACTTCCATACTCATTTTATGATGCCAGCATCACCCTGACACCAAAGCCAAACAAGAAAAGAAAACTACAAGGCCAATATTCCTAATGAACATAGATGCAAAAATTCTGAGTAAAATACTAGCAAACTGAACTGAACAGCACATTAAAAGGATATTTAGTGGGATCAAGTTGGACTTATCCCTGGGATGGAAGGATGATAAAAATTCTCAAAAAATAAGTGGAGAAAGAACTTATATCAACACAATAAAGGCCATATATGAAAAGCCCACAGCTAATATTGTAATCAGTGATTACCGAAAGCTTTTCCTCTTAGATCTGGTACAAGGCAAAGATGCCCACTCTCACCACTTCTATTCAAAATAGTACTGGAAGGCCTAGCCAGAGCAACTAGACAAGAAAAAGAAAAGGCATCCAAATTGAAAAGGAAGAAGGAAAATTATCTCTGTTTACGGGTGACGTGATTATATACATAGAAAACCCTAAAGACAACAACAACAACAACCTGTTAAAGCTAATAAGTGAATTCAGTAAAATTGCAGGACATAAAATCAACATACAAAAATCTCAGTCCCAATTCTATACACAAACAATCAACTATCCAAAAAGGAAATTAAATAAACAACCCCATTCACAATAGCAACAAAAAGAATAAAATACTTAGGGATAAACTTAACAAAAGAAGTGAAATATCTGTACATTGAAAATTATAAAAACACTGATGACGAAAATTAAAGAAGACAGGTAAATTGAAATATATTCTGTGCTCACTGATTAAAAAATTTAATATTGTTAAAATGTCCATACTGTCCCAAGTTATCTACAGATTCATTGCAATCCATATCAAAATCTCAATGGCATTCTTTACAGAAATAGAAAAAACAATCCTAAAATTTGTATGGAACCACAAAAGACCCCAAATAGCTCAACAATCTTGAGAAAGAACAAAGCTGGAGGCATCACACTTGCTCATTTCAAAATATATTTCAAAGCTACAGTAATCAAAACAGTAAGATGCTGGCATTAAAACAGACATATAGACCAATGGAACAGAACAGAAAGCCCAGAAATAAATCCGTCCATTTACACTTAACTGATCTTCCACAAGCGTGCCAGCACAAAGTGGGGAAAGGATAATCTTTCAACAAATGGTGCTGGAAAAACTGGATATCCACATGAAGAATGAAATTGAAATTGAATGAAAAATCAACTCAAAATGGTTTAAAGACTTAAATGTAAGACCTGAAACTGCAAAACTCCTACAAGGAAACATAAGGAAAAAGCTCCTTGACATTGGTCTTGGCAGTGATTTTTTGGATATGACACCAAAAGCACAGGCAACAAAAGCAAAAATAGACAAGTGGGATTGCATCAGACTAAAAAGCTTCTGCACAGCAAAGGAAACAATAAACAGAGTGAAAAGGCAACCTATAGAATGGGAGAAAATTCTTGCAAACCACATATCCTATAAAGGCATAATATCCAAAATATATAAGGAACTTCTACAACTCAATAGCAAAAAAATAAATAAATAACTCAATAAATGAGAAAAATGCCTGATATCATTTATCAAAAGATAACATACAAATGGCCAACAGATACATGAATAGGTGCTCAACATCACTAATCAAGAGGGAATTGCAACTCTAAATCACAATGAGATATCACCTCACACCTGTTAGGATCACTATTATCAAAAAGTCAAGAAATAACAAGTGTTGGCAAGGGTGTGGAGAAAAGGGAACCCTTGTACACTGTTGGTGATATAGTGAATTGGTACAGCCACTATGGAAAACAGCACTTATACTACAGAAAAATATTTTCAGCCCCTAACACTACCCAATTTAAATACCTGTTCCCCCTCACCTCTGGAGTATCTTAGATACAGTAGCTCCAAATGCTTAGAAATGGGATACCACAAACATGGTGTCAGAGCCAGAAAATTTATTCAAGGATGCCCAGTTTCCAACTCCTTCCTTTGAAAGAAATAGTAAAGAGGAGAGGATTTTTTGATATCATACAGACCTCACATTTCTCTGCAGCTTAGAGAGAAGTCACCCCTCACCCCATGGGGCATGCTTGTGAATTCATGAGCAGAGATAAGGGAACAAATATCAGTTGAGGCATAAGTAGATCAGAGATGAAAGAGTTGACGTAGAAATACAAAGGAAAGACATGTAAGATAGGGGTTTCTTTTCAAGGGATTCCCAGGGTTACCTTTTAACATCTCTACCTAGACAAAAAAGTGTAAGAATCACGGCTCCTTCAACTCAATTTGTTACTCTACGTAGACCATTGATAAAAGAATCATGCTACATACTTTTTTCCAATGCATTTTGACCTTTTATTACTTCATATAATGCTTTCATTACTCTTGTGGACAGTGTAGGAATTTTGTAGCGAAAGTGGTTGATTTGGTCAAATCACAAGACAAATACAAATGAGAAACCATAACTCTAAATTTTCCTGCATCCCAGTCACGGTAGAAATTTATATCAAACACATTTTATGTAGAACATGATTGAGGGTGTTGCTCAGAAACTGTAGTTGACTTCATAAGTCTAAACTTTCTGGGCATGTGGAAAGTGATTAAATGCCAAGTAAGGTTGGGAATCATTGGAACTGACTGAGAAAGACTTAGATCACCAAGCTTCTCACTGACTTCTCTGCCTTCTTTTTTAGCCCAAGATTGATAAACAAAGACCAGTTTGGTATTTTTCTCTTTGACAGTCATCAGCAACTTCCTGGTTTCTGCATCTATATCATTAATTTGAAGCCTGCGAAAATACAGAGGGAGAATTCTGTTAATGCTACATGTTATATTTCAACTTCATTGCATCAATGACTCATTTCCCACACATCATTACTTGGGCATCCTTGGGAGTCTCTCGTGCTGCCTCTGAGGGAAAAGGAAAATCTGCTCTAGACTAAAAATTCTTATTCTTATAGTAGATAGAGATCTCACCATTAAGCATCAGATCATAAGGCAAGAATTCTATTGGGACAACAATTTGAAGTTAATATTAATCACTGATACTGTGGACTCAATATTTCAAATCATATATATGATTATATCCTCAAAACAGATAATACCATTAATGGTTTTATAGACTACAAAACTGAGGGTCAACGTTTTTAACTACAATATGTTCACGTGGTTAGAGAACAGAGGGTTACTTACTCCCGAGTTCATGCTCATAACATTTGAATCAGTTTCTTCAAATCAAGGAGGAGATTCACAGTCACTCTTATTTCCTTCGTGCCCTCTCTGTATGTGAATGTCCCAATTAGCATGTAGGTACAAACACACTTATAATCTGAAAAATGTTCATTTCTTCAATCTACTTTTATTGAGTGGCTAGGTGCTAGGATACAACAGTGAAGGCGGAAAAAATCCCTGCCGTTGTGGAGTTTATATTCTAGTGGAAGGAGATGGACAATAGGCAGAATACATTATATTGTATACTAGAAGATGAGAAAAGCCTTGGGGGAAAAATAAAGAGCATAAGGGATATAGGGAAGTTTGCAATGTTTGAGTGGTACCTTCTGTGCATCTGGAAGTTTCACCCAATATCCATATTTATGGGAAAGTATCATTTGGAGAAGACAAAGGAAAGCAATTCATAGTGAAATCCTAAGCACATTGAGTTTGTGATCCAATTAAACTTTTCAAAAGTTCTGAGATAAATATCCCCATTTTCCAGGTGAGAAAATTGAGGGCCAAGGGGAAATGAGTCACTCTGTCTGTACTTGATCAATGGGTAAATCCAGGATGTTTGTACTGTCTCGAGTTGAATACTCAGCAACCTGAACATTGTTTTACTTTAAGAAAAGAAGGCAGTTGTTCATAGTAGTCTCATAAAACTGCCAGATGAAAACATAGGGGAAAACTCCTTGATGTTGGTCTTGGCAACAATATAAAGAATTCATACAAATCAGTAGCAAAAAAGCAAATAACTCAATTTAAAAAATGTGCAAAGCGTCTGAATAGACATTTTCCCAAAGAAGATATTCAGGTGTCTAACAAGTACATGAAAAGGTACTTAATATCACTAGTCAAGGAAATGCAAATTGAAACCACAATGAGATATCATCTCACACCTGACAGAATGGCTATTATCAAAGAGACAAGTGTTAGCGAGGTTGTGGAGAAAAGGGAACCCCGGTGCACTGTTGGTGGGAATGTAAATTTTTACATCCACTATGGAAAACAGTGTGGAGGTTCCTCAAAAAGTTAATACAGCTACTATATGATCCAGCAATTCTACTTTTGGGTACACATCCAAAGGAAATGAAATCAGTATCTTGAAAAGATATATGCACCCCTATTTTCATTGTAGCATTTATTCACAATAGCCAAGACATGGAAACAACCTAAGTGTTCATCAATGGATGAATGGATAAAGAAAGTGTGGTATATGTATGCAATGGAATATTATTCAGCCATAAAAAAGAATGAAATCTTGCCATTTGCAACAACATGGATGGACTTTGAGGACATCACGCTAAGTGAAATAAGTCAGACAGAGGAAGACAAATACTGTATGATATTACTTACATGTGGAATCTAAAAAAACTGAACTCAGAAACAGAGTAAATTGGTGGTTGCCAATGGTAAGGGGGAAGACAGGGAAAATGGGTGAAGATAGTCAAAGGGTACAAACTTCCAGTTATAAGATAAATAAGTTCTAGGGGATGTAGTGTACAACATGCTGACTGTAGTTAATAATACTATATTGTATACTTGAAATTTGCTAAGAGTAGATCTTAAAAGTTCTCACCACACACAAGCAAATAGTAACTATGTGAGGTGATGAATGTGTTAACTAAACTTACTGTAGTAATCATTTCACAATATATACATATACAGTCATTACATTGTACACGTTAAATTTACACAATGTTGTATGTCAATTATATCTCAATAAAACTGGGGGGAAAATATTGAACCAATGAAAACATGAACAAAAGAGAAAACAAGGCAAATAGAAATGGAATGCTGGATGTTGTCAGAACTTTCTAGATATGTGGACAAAATGTGAATGGAAATTGTGGTTGTCTGCCTCTAAGATGGCTTTCAATGATCTTCACCCTTGAGTGTAAGTGGAACCTATGATTTGCTCCTAACCAACAGGCAAAAATGATGAGATGCCACTCCTTTGATGAGTTTATGTAAGATTGTTACTTCTGCGTTGCTAACAAACTCTATTGCCTGCCAGAATTTGAAGAAGGGAGCTGCCATGTTAGAGAAGCCCACAGGGCCAGGAATTGAGGGTCGCTTCCAGCCAACAGTCGCCTAGATACTGAGATGCTCAAACCAACATCCCTACAGGAACTGCCTTCTGCCAACAACTACACAAGCTTCAAAGCAGATTCTTTCTCAGTTGAGCCTTCAGATGCGATCCCAGCCATGGATGACATCTTGACTGCAGCCTTGTAAGAGACCTTGAAGAACAGGACAGCTAAGTTTTGACTTGACTCCTGACTTACAAAAACTGTGAGATAATAAACGCACGTTGCTTAAGCCCTAAATTTGTGGTGGTCTGTTATGCAGCAGTAGTTACCTCATACAGAAACGAAGAGAATGTTTGCTTTACAAGAAGGAATTTAATGGCCCAGCATTTGGAGCTACACAATGGCAGGCTGAGAATTGACCTTTTTTCCCTTCTCTAGTAATAAAAGACACATCAAAAGAGGAGAAGGTAAGAAGATAGAAATACTTAAATACAGGGTAATTTTTATCCTATGTCAAGTATAACAAGTAATACCAATCATCACTTTTTACTCGACATTGACTAGGTCCTCTGCTCTAAGCATTCTACATATATTTTCAACATCCCAACGGAGAAGACTATTCTTCTCACTTTTTAGGTGGCACTTTGAACCTGGCAACGAGATTTATCATTTCATGTGCCCTGAACCATCTCAACACAGAATTGCCCCCTTCACCAAGGAAAATAGCATCTAACTTACCCAACTGTCTGAAGTATACAATCTGGGTGGCCTAAGCCCTCAAGAATTTGCATAATTCCTTCATCACCCAATTCATTTCCAAACAGATTGAGTTTTTTCAGAGTT
Source organism: Diceros bicornis minor (assembly GCF_020826845.1). NCBI lineage: Eukaryota > Metazoa > Chordata > Mammalia > Perissodactyla > Rhinocerotidae > Diceros > Diceros bicornis. The sequence goes on from NC_080773.1 coordinate 34,030,659, forward strand.
TTACTACTGATAAGAACTGAGGCGAGAGACTCACAGCAGGCGCTGGTTAACATACACTCTTCTAGCCTGTAAAGAGGAGAAGCACAAGGGAGATAAGACACAATCCTTGGGGACACACAATAGGCAGACTGTACGGGTGTAAACCAGATGTTTCCCAAATACCTCCTCACAAGTTCTGGATAAACGAATTTACCAACCAATAGAGCAGCATTTTGGTGTAACCACCAGACCATTATGTCTGAGAGTTTTCATTCCCCAAGCCACTTCCTCTTGTACTTATCCCTTCTTCAGCTCTGCCAAACTCCAAACAGGGGGCTTTCCCCACCAGATACCTACCCAATGTTCTCTAAATTGCAGTTTGGATGTTTCAAAGCATTACACAACAGCTCCATTCCCGCATCTCCTATATTATTGCTCCCAAGCTCCAGGCTCCTCAGGTTTGGATTATTAGTTATAGCTGAGGCAATATCCCGACAGACATCACTGGTAAAAAAACATCCAGACAGCCTGCAAAAAATAAAAGATAAATATGAGCTAGAACCACAACGACTTCTCTCAAAGATTTTTATATCATGAAGTGGTAAGTGTTCTTGGACCTCTTTCATGACATCCATGAAGAAGAGATCTTCATTGAAAAGTTCATTAAGAACTGAATGTATGTTTTTATAATGAAGAGAATTATACCACATGGTCCTTCTTCTCACTCAAAGTAAGTAAAGTGCTTACAAATTGCCCAGATGATCCCATATGATCTGCCACCTTGTTTCATCTCTCCCACATCATCTACGACTACGATTCTACTGCCTCGCCACATTGGCCTTCTTACTGTACCTTGAGCAAAGCGGACTGTGCCCACGTTAATGTCTTTACACTGGCTCTTCATTCTGCTTGAAAGCACCCCTCTATTAATCTATATGACTTGGTCTGTTATCCCTGGCAAATCTTTGCTCAAATGCCCCCTTGTCGGTGAGGGTTACATTGACTGATCTTGCTTAAGATGGCTACAATCCACCATCAGCACTCCTGATCACATATCCTGATCTACTTAAAAACAATTCCATAGCAATTTTTACTGTCTCATGCAGGAGTCAACAACCTTTTCCTGTAAAGGGCCAGATAATAAATATTTTAGGTTTCGTGGGCCACACAGTCTGTCACAATGACTCAACTTTGCCGTGGTAGCACAATAGCAGTCATGGACAACATGTAAATGAATGGTTGTGTTCCAATAAAACTTTACTTACAAAAACAGGCAAAGGGCCAGATTTGGCCTGTGGGCCATAGTTTGCTGGCTCCTGGTCTAACACAATGCAAAATTTACTTCTATCTTATTCCCTATCTCCCCCAGAGCCAATGCAAAAATCCATTAGGACATGGATATTTGTTTTGTTCTGTGATGTATCCCAACCACCCAGAAGAGTGCCTGAAAGTACACATTCAGCAATTATTTGTTCAATACTTAGATATTGAAGCAGATACTAGAAAATCCCAAATTTATTCATTCAAGAGTTATGGAGCATTAACAGCGTTTCAACCACTGTGATAATTTCAGAATAAAGATAATATACATCTGTGCTTTCAAACCTAGAGGGAAAGGAAGCGTGACAAACAATGCAGGGTTTTATATTCCCCACAAGAGCTCAGAGAAGAGGCTTCAACACAGGTTGGGGTAGGCAACAGAAGAAATGGAAAGTCACACTCAAGGTGATTTTTGAAGAATGACAAAAGTTTTTGGAATTTACAGCAGAGGTTAGCAAACTATAGCCCATGAGCCAAATCCAGCCAACTTCCTGCTCTTGTAAATAAAGTTTCATTGGAACACAGCCACACCCATTTATTTATATATCATCCACAGCTGCTCTTGAGGCACAAAAGCCAAGTTGAGTAGTCATGACAGAGACCATATGCCCCACAAAGCCCAAAATGTTTACTGTCTAATGCTTTACAGAAGTTTGATGACCCCTGGTGTACAGCATTGAGTGAATTTACCTCAAACCACTGAACAAAAACTAAGGTCCAAGGAAAAAACCAAGTGTTATTTTCCCAGAGGCAGTTTCTGGTAGACTGCCATGCCAGAGGAAGCAACATTCTAGAAGGAGAGGTCTTCTCCAGATTTTTCTCTTTCTCTTGACCTGTCTATTCCCACCAAAGTAAACAAAACCATGGATTGAAATAATAACTGCAAGGCAGAACAAAATTGAAATAAAATGTCTTATACCATAGCAGTGGTGGTTTTCTAATACGAGTCTGTTAAGTGTCTTAGCTCAGGAGATCACAAGCCATAGTGTTGCTATTTTATGATCAGGAGATACTTGTATGGTCTAGATTTCTCATATTTCTGAGCCAAAAAATAGAAGTTTGAGATAAAAAATTTCAAAGAACTACTTCAAAGTAAATAACTCCAAAGAATAAAAAAGTCAATTTTTTTTCAGACAAATGACAGCTCAGCATCTCTGGAAGAATATGAGAAAGTCAGTTATTTAGCATCACTGGGGAGAGACGCTCAGAAGGCTGTCGAGGGTTATAATCTATTTCCTCCTGGAAGTTTTGGTCAAAGGCCATCTCACTATGACTAAGTTAGTTCAATGGGAAAACAGAGTATCTTTGGCCCATTCCGGTGGCTTAGATATGACCACTGCCCCCAGCTGTGCTCTCAACACACCCATTTTCCAGTACGACTATTTCTCAGCAGAGATGCCCCCACTATAGCCTACTGCAAAAGATGTTCTCTTCTCCATAAATACATAAGCCAGATCAGGGCTGAGTCTCTGGGTCCCTTCTCCTGTAGCACTTTTCCATGATACATCTAGCTGTCCCTGGCCCAGGCACACCTCTGTGTGATAGTGAAGACGAGGGATTTTGTAGACTCTGTTCCTTCTCAGCTGAAAGGCGTTGCCAAAAAATCTCACCCTGCTCGCATGCTGCATATTGTTGTGAGCACATGTTCTCATCCACCTTGCACACCACTTATCACCCCTGACACCACAGTTAAAGCCTTTCCTCGTTTCTGTTGCCAACCCCACCACCCAAACCCTTACGTGGTAGGGACATGGTCATCCCAGAAAGCCATGGCAAGACTTACTCCAGCTCCTGTAATTTACAGGTTGGAAACATCAAGGGCAGAGTTAGAACCAATACTCCATGATTTTTTAGGTATTCATACTCAGATCTAGATGTTTGAGAGTTTTGCTGAGCATAAGAGCTCTCCCAATGAAGCTGCAACAAGTCTTAGTGAGACAACAGAAGAGTAACCTGCATGGAATTACACAGAAAAAAGCACTGAGTCAATAACACAGTTTAACCACCTGAAAGAGGTTCACACGTGACTACCCATCCAAATCCACACATGTTTCTATGCCTTCAGCTGCCACAGGCCACAGGTCTCTACCCACAACTTTCTTACTGGGAAGAGGAAATAAAAAGTACCTGAAACAGTGCAGAGGGTGAAACATGGAATAAATAACATGGAACAGGGCATAAGAAAAATCAGATTCCTACTTCCACTAACAGGATAACCTTAGAGAAATTCCTTCTGCAACCTGGTTTCCTCATTGTTTGAGATGGTATACTTGGTTACATTTAATCCTAAAATTCTTTTCAGTTTTTAAATTCTATCATTCTAAAGAAGTTACTTTGCTGCTTACAATACAGGAACTGTTGAAAATAGAGGAACGGTAATGGCAGAAAGCATTCGGACGCCCTTTGGTTCTGGATTTGTAGACCCATTTTGTGGTACCCCCAGTTTGTTTTTATTTGTTACCAATATTTGGAACTTAACTCATTTCCCATATGGATTTCTAGCTTCTACTTAAAAAAAATCGGGAAAGAACCACATTGGATCTTTGTTCCGATACGGGAAAAAGATGTGCTAGAACAGGAGCTGACAAAGTAGAGCCTGAGGATCAGATCCAGCTCTCTGCCTGTTTTTGTACAGCCGTGAGCTAAGAATGTTTTTTATGCTTTCACATGGAAAACATAAAATCTGAAGAGATGTTTCATGACATGTGATAGCCATGTGAAATTCAAATTTTAATACTGAAAGTTTTATTGGCACATGCCATACCCTGCCATTTACATATTGTCTATGTCTGTTTTCTTGGTGGAACAGCAGACCTGACTGGTTACTACAGAGACCAAGACTGTACAGCGCATGAGCCTAAAATATTTACTGTCTACTCCTCTACGGAAAAACATCGCCAAACCCTGGGTGACAGTGTTGGCACATCCTTCCCTTTAAACACGGCAGGTGCTAACCTGCCTTTTTCAAGTTCCCACTCATCTTCATCATTCAATCATTTATTATCCCTGCCTGGTCCCTGAAGAGCCTGCCTTTTCCATCAAGTGATTTTTTAAAACTCCAAGTCATGATCGAATTCACTACTGTTACTGTTTTTATGTATTTCTCTTGACTTTTCTATGCATAGCTTTGATCAACCTGGAAGATCAGAACTTGTATATCTTTCAATTATTTTAAATACATCAATATAATTTTATAACATCTTATGCTAAACAGTCAACTGAGTGGGCCTACTAAACTTAATAAACTTTTACCCTGTGCTAATGCTTACAATAATAACATGAAATATTCATTAATGTTGCAATGATATTAACAACATGTAATGTTCACTAATGTTACAAGACATATTTGTTGTCAAGTTCTTCCATTTGTTTACTTTTTAGGCATTTTCCTAATGCTGGAATATCTGAGTATGGGTGTCAAATCATTCTGAACACTATAGAAAACCTCAAATATATAAAATTAGGTAATACTATAAGGAGTACCATGACCCAAATCAAAGCCTTAACAATTTTCAACTCACGGACAGTCTTCTTCATTCTATACCTCACCCACTTCTCCCCATCTATAAATAGTTTACTCATTTCCAATTTGAAACAAATACCAGGCATCACTTTTTTCCATTTTTTTCATTTTTCAATATTTCTGAGTTTTTCTCTAAATAATAAGGTATATTTTTAATGCAGTACTTTTAGTACACCTAAAAAAATTGTTATACAGGTTTGGTCATTTAAGTTTTATGATATATTGAATTTGTATTAGAAATCAAATATCTGCTTTCATCTAGTTTCACTGGATTCTAGAGTGATTATAAATATTTTATGTTTACTAATTAGATTTCTTAAAATGATATCACGTTATATTCATTTGGCTTTCTTTGACGTTAATGATGTAGACTAGATATAGATAGATATATAGATATATAGATATAGATATAAACAAGATACTCTGCTCTTGTTTGCAGAGTAATTTGCATTTTTTTAATTATATATAAAAGCAAAAAATAAGTTAAAGAAATTTCCTGTTGTCTTTGTAAAAGCTGTTTGGAAACCACCACCATCAACCCATTGGGATACTACTATTTCCTAGATATCAAACTTGGTCAAGACCATACACTTGACCTTTTATAGATATTTCCCTTACAATTTCAAATCATACTAATCACTCATAATTTCTTTCAGTGCTCTTAGGCTTATAAATTCCTCGCCTACATAAAAAAAAAAACTACAAAATTAGAAGAAAATATGGATTATTTAAAACACGGAAGTGAATTATGAACAACTACGTGCAAACAACCTCCCAGGATGATGAAAATGTTGTAAGATTAGATTGTAGTGGTGGTTGTGTGACTCTGAGTATACTGAAAATACCAATGAATGTACACTTTAAATGGGTGAATTTTACAGTGTGGGAATTATATCTCAACCTGCCAAAAAAAAATACAACAGGACACAAACCAAAAAGAAGTAGATACGGGATGAAATTATACCTACTTAGAGCCTCATTATTGAGCCAATGATTTCTGTCCCTTTCTTCATGACATCCCCTTTTGTAATATAAAATTAATGTTGGCAATCACCCACTGGATTCCTCTGGGGCCAGGTATAGCCTACAACAATTGCAGATTTTAAAGACGACTATTTATTAGAACATTATGTAATACTAACAGAGGGGTTAGTATTATAATCAACCACGTGAATATTTTCACAGGAAAATATATGAACAGTAAAGACCATAAAGAGTTGTTTCAGTTCAGGTTGTCATGTGTTGAAATCTTATGAGTACAGCTTTTTCAGAGGAAAAAAAAAACTACTAAATTCTTCAATCATCTTGGAATTTGGAATTATGTATAGGAAATTGTGTCCTTAGACATAGCGAGCTACTTATTCTGTTTTGTTTCCTGACCATTCCTGCCAAGCTCCACGCTTTTATATTTTTTGTAGCTTTATGTCTTACATTTGCCATATTTTTCCCACACCTCAACCATCTAAGATACTCTGCTTTTATAGCTACTTTTCCAAAATGGAGAAAGAGATCATCTTTCATTATTGGAACAAATAAGAAATGTGGACTTAGCCCATCGTCTGCCGTCTTGAGAGAAGTAGAAACTAGAAAACGGAAGTCCCTATTTCAAGGCAACCTAGCACCAAATCTCCTTCCCTTGGTGTTCTTCCTTTTGCTCTCAATAACATCACATCCCACATGCCACCTAGCACAGTGGCTTATCGTTAAATAACTATAATTCCTTACTCTTATCAAGACAGTTGCTATGGCCCAGGTGTGTTTGGAACTTCTTTGGCACAGTATTTAACTCTCTCTCCAAAGCCATAAGGTTGGGAGTGTTAGGACCCCATTCTCCAGACTGTGAAATGCAAGTTGAGAAAATCTATATAGATTTTTGCCAACATATAGTACAAATTAGTTGTCCATCCAGAATGATGTCCCAGACCTGTGTGGCTCCAAATACCTGCTTTCAGTTACTACGCTTTGCTGTCCTTTACCTCTCCACTGTGTTTTGACCACATGCCTCAACATTCATACTCAAGTCCAAACTTCTACATGGCAGGCTTGTCTAAGCCGACTTACACCAGTGACTCGAGAGTACAATCTGGATGGAGCAAAGCATTGCATAGTATTTTCACCCCGGCGTTTTTCAGTGGATTGTTGGATAAGGTCAGTTTTTTCAGTCTCTTGCTGCTGATGAGGAGAGAGGCGATTTCCTTACATGCACTAGCTCGCAAATCACATTTCATCAAGCTGTAAGAGGAATCCATGCCGATAAAGTGAGGCTGCCCGGTTTTCCAAGCCATCCCTCGTTTAAGCAAAACCAGCCTCAACCAAGTGAGATGATACCTGCATAAAATGGGAAATAAATGGATCCCCCTACTTCTAATCTTGCCCTACACCAGTTCTCAAAGTTCAAATCTGGGTAAGTTTGACAATTCAAGAAGGGTTGTGAGTAGGAGTCTCTCACTCTTCTGTATCCATGTTCACAATGTCCACGACTGTGTTTCGTGACTCTAAGTCAGGTTTCAAGCAACTCACCTGATCAAGACACTCAACTTATCAAATTTACAATGACTTCTGATTTCTATCCTATATAGCCTATGATGTCCTGCATGGTCTGGCTCTCAACTACCTCTCTGACTTTGTCTAACTTTCTACTCATTGCTCACTCTGTACCATCCTCCCTGGCCTCCTCATTCTTCCTTAAATCCTCCAAGCACATTCCTGCTTTAGCACCTCTGCTCTTGCTCTCATCTCTGCTTAATATGCTTTCCCAAGATGTCTGCACAGGGGGCCGGCCCCGTGGCTTAGTGGTTAAGTGCACACTCTCTGATGCTGGTGGTCCGGGTTCAGATCCCGGGTGCGCACCGACACACCGCTTCTCCGGCCATGCTGAGGCCGCGTCCCACATACGGCAACTAGAAGGCTGTGCAACTATGACATACAACTATCTACTGGGGCTTTGGGGGGAAAATAAATAAATAAATCTTTAAAAAAAAAAAAAAAGATGCCTGCACAGTTGGCTCTCTTACTTCCTTCAGCTCGTCACTCAAAGTTCACTCAAAGAGAACTTTGCTGACCATCATTCATTCAACAAACAGATTTTCTACCATATTTCAGGCATTATGCTAGGTTCCTAGGGTACAACAGAGAACCAGAAGAAATATGATGGAATTCTAGTGGGTGGAAATAGAGAAATGACCAAAGGTGTGGTGTGTCTAATAAGTGATCAGTTCTACAAAAAATAAATAAATCAGGGTAAATTGTAGAGAAAGGGAAGGAGATGTTCTACTTCTGTATGGAGCGGTCAGTGAGAGAAGTATCCACTACTAAGGCGGCATTTGGGCAGAAGTATGAGAGAGAAGATGGCAAGCTCTGCATCTCTAGGGGAAGAGAATTTCTGGCAGAGGAAATAAGTGCAAGGGCTCTGAGGCAGGAGTAGGCTTGGTGGTTCAAAGACCTGCAACCCGCACAGTACAGCCACAACACAGTAAGTGCATAGGAGACGAGTAGAAGGAAGTCAGACAGTTAACCAGGGCCACCCCTGGTGAAATGATGGATTTTATTTTGAATGAGAGTGGAAGCCATCGAAGGTTGAAGATCAGAAGACAGAAGAGTGGCAAGATCTGACTGAGATTGAAAACTAAAGTTGCCTTTCTACTCTTTTCCATGTAGCAGGCAAAAGTGGGGACAAGGAAAGCAGGTAGGAGGATATGGAAACAGTTCAGGTGAGAGATGAGAGTGGCTTGGTCTACCACACATAGCAGCAAAGGGCACAGGAAGTAGTCGGATGAATCCATTCTGGGTTTAGACCTAACTCATTTGTCTAAACCAAGCCACTAGAAAATCCGTATTTGAAATGCCAAATAGATATCCAAGTAGAGGTGTTGGGAAGTTTGTTGGGTACAAGCCTGAAACAAGGAGAAATATATGGCTGTAAAAACATACATCTAGGAGTCGTGAGCATATAGAGGCTATTTAATGCCATGGACCTGGATGAGAACTCAGAAAGAATAGAGAGAAACTATGTTTAGGATGACTTTGAAACATCCTAATGATGTATGTGAATCAACTTTTTCAATTGTATATTTTATGAAATCAAAATAGATAAAGTGTTTCTGATGAAAATTTAGCATCAGAGTGGAGATGTTCTGTGAGTGTAAGATACACGTTGGATTTTGAAGACTTAATACCTCCAAAAAAGGAAGTTAAATATTATTAATGGTTTTTTATATCAGTTATATATTAATATAATTTGATATGTTGGCTTAAGATATATTATTGGAATTAATTTTGCCTTCTTTTACTTTTTTTAATGTGGCAATTGGAAAGTTTTAAACTATCTTTGTGGCTTGGATAATATTTGTATCAGGCAGTCTAAAGTTTGACCAGGGTGATCTTTGCCTGACAATGAGCAGAAGGACAAGAAGATTAGAGAAATATAGTCAGGGAAATGAGAAGCCAAGTTATAGAAAAGATCATTCACATAGAAAACGAAATCATCCAAAATGATAAGAATAATGTTGGTGGGAGAGAAATAAGTCGTGTGCCAAAACTTCAAGGAGTGAGTGGCATTGTGAAGTAGCAGGTAAAATTATCTAAAGAACCCCTCTGCGCAACAATACCCAGCCGTTCCCCTCATACACAACGAGCATTCAACAGAGCAATGACTCCCCTCAGATGCTGTGTGCTGCACATGAGATTGTCCAAGACCTCGTGCAGAAGTGGAAACATCTTTAGGGAAATGGGCATGCAATTGAGGCTCAGCAGCATCAGATTCTGGTTATAAACAATAGCCTTGAACACGTCTTCAAACTTGGTACCGACCGAGAGATATGTCAACCTGCAGAGGATAAGATAGTGGAAGAGTTATAGTCAAGGTCCCACAGAGAGTATGCACATCTCCTATACCATTTTTCCTTTCCTATACCATTTTCCTACTTCATTCTAGAACAGATTCTGAGCATTGATCATTTCCTCACATACTACTCTCTATCTTAGATTCCCAGTCATGTCAGAAGACCTCTGCTAATCCCTAAATCAGACTGTCACCCTGGAAAAAATCCTCTGGGTCTTGATTGTGTGTTTACCACATTATTCTTCCTCTAAGCAGTGCCCAGAAGTGATACTAAGAAAACACATACACTTCCACGCAAAATTAAGCCATGTTCTATGCCATGGGAGCAATGGCTGATGGCTAACGTATCCACAGGATCTAGCACATATTAATAATTCATAATTTAATTGAAAAAAAGTTATCCCAGAATCTCTCTTCCTGGGAGGAGAATGCCCCAAAGCAGGCGGATCCTGTCAGCTCTACCTCCAAAATAAATGCAGAATCTGGTCATTTCTCACCGTCTCCACCTCTACCACCACAAGGGCCACCATCTGCTCTCGCCCAGATTCTCACAAGTCTTTTAATTGGTGTTCCTCCTTTCACCTTTCCTCCCATGATCTTCAGTCTACCCAGAAGCCCCAGGGGTACGTTAAATACAAGATCTTGCTAGTCTGCTCAAAAACTTCAAACAATTTTTATGACTCAGGAAATCCAGCATCTTGAACAGACAACATGGCTCTTTATGATTTGACCCCACTTACTCTCTGACTTCACTTCCTTCTCTCCTTCCACACTCAGCTCAAGTCTTTGCTTTCTCTTACACACAGCACAGCGCACTTGAATGGGCCATCTTCTCTGCCAGGAATGCTCTCCTATGACATAGCAAGATGGCAGACTTACCTACTTCCTCCAAGTATCTAATTAAATACTAACTCTTAGTCCCCCACCACCACCACCCTGAGATTGCATCTTCCACTCAATTTCAACCCTCATGTAATACTTGTTCTTCATAGTATATTCCACTGCCTAACACATTACATGTTTATGATACAGCTAGAACGCAATCTTTGAGAGCAAGAATTTATCTATACCAGTTATTCTTGTTTCCCCTAGTGCCCAGGTCATTGTCTGGCATGCAGAAGGGGCTCATTAAATGTTTGTTGCATTAACAAACAGGTGGCCTTACCGTAGCTACAGGCTCTACATCTTTCTCCAGGTTCACCTCCTCATACCCTTCACCTCACTAGCCCTGCTGTAATCGTACAGTGAGACCAGGCAGAGAGATTTTCTAAATTTCCAAGAGGGAGATGATGAAGGGTTGGTCCCAGTTAGTCACGGAATGGAGGATGAGAAGTGGTTAGGTCTGGATATATTTCAAAATTAGGATTTTCTAATGGACTGCATGTGGATCATGAAAGAAATTGGAGCTGAGGACAATGCTCAGAGTTTTCTGTGATTCCCTTGAAAGTTGAAGGGCAACATCCAGGCAACAGCTTTTGGCATTACCTCTTTAAGGGCCATACAGAAAGAAGAGTTAGGAACCCACAAATGGTCATCAGGCCCCACTGGTGGACTTGAGACTTCCAGGAATAGAAGCTAATTATTCATCTTTGAAGCAATTTGAAGTTAATTATCTCTGAAGCAACTTGCTTTCTCTTGATCTCTCTTTGCAGTTACGTGAAACTACGTGGTGATGAGATGAATAGGTCAATGAGATGCAAGCAGAAGTGACACAAGGAAGAGTTCTGGAAAGGCTCCATCAAGGAAGTTCCTGAAGCTTGGAGGTGTACCTTTCCTTCTCTCTCTTCCTCCTCCTCCTCCTCCTCCTCCTGCTTCCTACCTAGCAGGCAACCATAATGGCTGAGGCTTCAATTATCATCGTGGTCCAAAATCATCTTAATCACAGAAGCACTAAAGATGGCCGAGAGAAAGTACAGAGGGGTCTAGGCCCTGATGGATCTGAAAGTGTATCTACCACTAGCTTCTTACCTCCAGACTTTTCATGTGAATGAACAATTCAGCCTTATGCACTTAAGCCACTCTTGGGGTGGGGGTCAGGGGATGGCAGGTGTTCTGTTATATATGGTAAAACATGGTTGCGAGTGATAGAGCTGCTTCTTTTCCCCTGGACAACTTATGATTCATCAGCATTTCAACCAATTATCTTTTATTTTCTAACAATATTACCAGGAACTTCAGGGCTCCCCTCACCCAGTGCTTTAGGTACACTCATCGCCTTAGTTCCCCATACCAGCATTATTTTGATCACATGGGATGGTCATTGTTTTCTTGTATACTGCCCTCCCCCAGAGAAAGAAAATGGTAATACCATTATTCCCAGGGAAACCTCTAAGGTAGGGATTGAGATAACACCTACTTGAGTGTTTGAAGTTGACAGCTGGGATGTATCAGGGCTTTACACAGAACCCTTTCTGAGGTATCGTCAAGGTCACTGTTACAAATTTCTAGCTCCCAGAGGTTCTCCTTGGTGTAGAGTAGAGAGCAGAAGTCTTTCCAATAGACAAGGCTCCTCATTTTACTACATGGAGGAAAACATGTAATTCTCCAGAGGAATAAATTCAACTCCAGCAATTTCAAAGATAATACATACAATAAACTATCTTTGAGAGCACCTATATTCTGACTCAGACTTAGTAACAGGTGGGAAGAAATAAAGAATAGTGAAGCATGAAAAACATCCAAACCCACAAAAGTAGTTGGTGAGTCTGTAGACAAAAAGACACAACTTATTGAGTTCAGTGCCTTTGAATGTAAAGACATTAACTACTATTAAGAAACATCAATATTGATAAACTTTGCTTATTATGTGCTGTTGTGCACATCCTCAAGTAATTTATAAGAATTTTTTCAGTTAATCCGCACAACAGGTCTGAAAAACTGAGGTTAAATCAGTAGTTCTCAACTAAGGGCAATTTTGGACATTTGCAATGTCTGAAGACATTTTTTTTAATAGTCACAACTGGGGCAGGTGGAGCAAGTTCTACTGGTTTCTAGTAGGTAGAGGCCAGAGATACTACTAAACAGCTTACAGTGCACAGGACAGCCCTGCAGCACAAAGAATTATCTGGCCCAAAATGTCAATAATGCTGATGTTTAACCCAGAAATCCTGAGTTAAACTGAAACAAAGCAATTTTTAAGCTCACTTGTCCAATTAGAGACTGGATTGGAAATCAAGTTCTGCATGGCCTTCAGTTTCAGTTCTGTTATGGTCAACAATATTAGAATTACAGGCAGGTCTTAGGAATACAGGAAATGACAGAATTTTTTTTAAAAGACTCACCTAGAATTTAAGGTCATGTTACGGTCCTTGTTTTCAAAGATGCACTGAATACATAACTTAAGTTTCTGTAGGGGATGGTAACGCTTCAGACAATATGATGAAACCATCAGATCTTCATTTTTTTGAATATAAATGGTAGCTTCTAAAAAACAGTCCATTATCTCTTTCACAAATTCTTCCTCCTGGTTCTCAAAGAGACAATAAAACAAAGGTATGTGGTGTTCCATTGCTTTTGGATTATTACCCAAATATTTCATTTTCTGTAGAAAGTATTGCCTGAGGTCTCCAGTCAATAGATGACAGCCCAAGGAGTTCTCAAGAATTTTTCTCCTCTTCTCATTAAGAAGACCAAAAATGGAAGTAATTATTGGACTAAATTCATTGTATCTTTGTCTTCTGTCTTTATACCTTTTACTGGCTGAGGGGATCCGGCACTCAGTTAATACCATCATATACGCCATGGCTGCACAAAACTCCTGGATTTTCAAGTGTATGAACATGTAATGGTCTTGATAGCTGCTGCTTGGCAAAAGAATCTTCAGGGCCTGCAACACGGAGACATCAGCTTCAGTAAACCCAACACTTCTGAGGTCCCCATCACTAAAATGCTGTGTGTCATGAAACAGTCCTTCTAAAGCCAGTGAACACAGGCATTCCAGCAGGATGAGGTGGTAGTGATTAGCAGTAACTCCAGCCTCAGATGTCAGTGTATTGGCAAGAAAATGGACATATATGTCAGTGAGTCTTTGGCATGAGAGTGTCATATCATCGCCATTGTCCATCTGCCGATTTAGGGCAATGCAAGTGATCCAGCATGAGACGGCTTCTTGGCACAGATGGAGGAACATTTCATTCTCTCGTACAAGCTTGAGAGCTATCATAGCCCTCTGACTGTCCCTAAAGAATAAGGTAAAATACTTCTGCCTCTTCTCATTAGAGAACTCCAAGGTTATGGAATAATCCATCTCCTTCACCAATGCCTTCATGGCAGCATCACAATCTGTCCTGGATGAGATGAGGAACGAGGAACCTGGAGCCATCTTTCTCTTCAGCAAACTGGCCAGGAGCACCGATACTGACACCTGCTGTCTGCTGTCACTACACAAAGCAGATTCATCTATATTTAAGTTGACTTCTATGTTGTCCAAGTCCTCGAGAATAAAGAGGAGCTTCTGAGAATCAGACAGGATATCTGCAATAGGAGCCTGACCATTGGGCCAGTCTCTGGACATCAGCTCAACCAAGCTACTATTGGCCATCTGATTTATTTCATAAGAAGTGAGGTAAACAATGTATGAGATTACATCCTTCCAAATTTTGTCATTTGCCCACTCTAACACAGCCACTTTTATGGCCATCGTTTTTCCAGCTGATTTCCCTTCCCGAAGGAACACATTCTGGTCCTTTGATGACGCAGCTCTCCTAGGATCATATGTAGCATCAAGTATTCTGAGAATTTCTACTATCATTTTTTTATAGAATTCATCATGAACATTTTCAAAAAAGCATTTTTCCCATTGGAGGAGGAATTTTCTCTTTATGAGAACTTTGTGTTTCTTCATTACCTAAGTCAGTGAGTACAGGGCAGAAGAAATGCAGAACATAGATAAAAGTTCAAAATACAGAAGAAAAATTTTCACCCAGTATCTCTACTTACTAGCATTCATCACAAAGACACAGGTAAAAGATATTTTCTATCACATTGTTTTAAAAGAAGATTGCATAAGCATAGGTTTCATCAGTATAATTAAATAGTGCATACTACATCCAGACAATAGGATCCAACAGATCTCTTTTACCAGTGCTCGTGGATCCTTCAACAGTGCCCCTCTCATGTATTTTGGCATAAAGAGGCCTTATTTCTTTCTCCTTTTGTGGCTCTACAATGTTTTATACAGCCTGCAGTTTTAACTCTTTATTTTACATCAAATTTTTCCTTTGAGGTAATGATTCTTCAGTTCAGAGACTGTTTTCTGGTATACATTTGGCTCACAGCTGCTATTTCATCTTTGACTCTCAACCACTACACATTAATCTTTCCTCTGATTGTGTTGTTTATGCACATCACTTTAATCGTCATCATTTAATGAGTTGCTTAATATAAATGAAGTGATATACGGACTAAAGTTCAAATTTTTAATCATAGATGGAGTTTCATTTCTACTGAGAATATATAAGGTTGCACTCCCACCATAACAAGAAAACACCAGATTTTTTTTAAAAAATTTGAAAGTTATCATAGAGCTATGGATATAAAAGTTAGTTTAAATAAATGAACTTCCAGAGAGATGAGCCCTTCCTTGGTGAGTAGATACCTGAAGATGATTTTTCTCCCTGGGACAAGGGCAACCAGAAGAGGGAGGCTGCCATTGCAGAAGAACTTTGATGAAGTAACTAAAAACTAACTGATCTTCTACAGCTGCACCACGGCTGATGTGGCAGACTAGAATGTGACAGATTTGGCTCTCCCCTGTGGAAATGAGCCCAATGGATGGAGGGTCTGATCCCACTCTCAGCTAACTAAAATGGCCACCAGGTCCTAACCCAGCTCATCTAAGCGGCCTAAACTCCCTGGTAGAGGAAAGGACAAGTCTTTTCAGGGATAAATAATATTCCTTTTTCTACCGTTTTTATAGACAATGTCTGGCATACCATTAAAAAAATGTAGATTTAAAGAAGCAGAAAACCATAATATATAATCAAAAAAAAATCAATAGAAGCATACCCACATTTGACCTAGGTTTTGGAATTAAAAATTTAGGATTTTATAATAATTAAATTTTATAATAAAAATTATATATTAAATATATTATGGATCATATAGATAAATATTAAATTTCAGAGGAAAATAACATCAAAATGAGTGAACAGAGAGAATCTTAGTAGAGAAAGGAAAATTATAGAAGGAATCAAATAGAAGCACTCTAACTAAAATATACAACATTTGAAATAAAGACTTCATTGGAATGGCTTAACAGCAGATGGCCTAGAGAAGAAGAAATGATTAGTTAACACCAACATGGATTAATAGAACTATCCTAACTTAAACACAAAGAAAAAAGATTACTAGGCTCAACAGACCATCAGGGTACTGTGGCACAATGTCAAAGAATATGAGTATAAAATACATGTAATTACAGTTCCAGAAGGAGAGGAGAAAAAGGAGAGGTATAAAAGAGATATTTGAGGAACTGAAAAATGACTTAGAAGTTACTAAAGTTGAAAGATATCTCAAGTTACTATTGCCATGTGGCTTGGCTCCCTTCCACCAGGTAGTTAAACTTCCTTAAGAGATAGCTCAGAGTACCTAGCACACACTTCCACTGAGCAAAGGTGGAAACCTAACCACCCTTGATTGACATAAGAGAATCACTTGTGTCACACTCTATTGGCCAGGAGAGTCAATGCCCAATATTCTACAAGAGGAAATGACATAGACTCCAACTCTTAACAGGAGAGGTGTCAAAGAATTTGCAGACATTTAAAAACAGTCAACATCCGCCCCCGGCCACTAGTTACATTCCTCCCACGGGTAATCCTCATCTAGTGCCAAGATGCCCACACACACACACACACACACACACACACACACACACACACACACACAGAAAGTCTCATCTGTTACAATATTGGGCTTAACATCCAGGGTTTCGTCTATATCAGGTTCAGGTATTGATGAGGCTCTGGGATTCAAATCTTCTTTCTCTGATGACCAATAAGCTAAAAGAGTTTATCCCCCCACCAACATCCAACATCAAGGAGTGACACAGGAATGAGATAACCACAATACCCATTCCCACTCAAAAAAGAGAGTTAAGTGGGAAGTACACAGGAATCATTGGTCCGTTGCAATTCTAAAATCCAGCCTGATACATATTTCCGTTGTTACTTCCTAGAAGTTCTCCATGGTCCTGGGATCACCCACCAGGATGTCAGTTCTGCCCTGAATCATCCTTCCTTTTCCATGAACATTCTCCATGTCTGCAGCTCGATAGTTCTTAGACTGTTACCTGTTTGTAGAAGTTTGGGGGTACAGAAGCCTCTTTTATTCCATATTGCATCTGTTCTTTTCAGTTCAAGTTGATTTTATAAAACCTTGTGGGCTTCTTATGTAGCAGTTTATAATCCATTCTATTACACAAAGGCTATGTCCACAAATCTTAGAGAGAAGCTTTTCTCTCCTCTGTGAGGCTGCTGTAGGACAACAGTCCTCGAAATTACAGAAGCCCTACTGTTAACAGAGAGGGTTGTAGACTTAAAACACAAAACTTGCCCGTGGGATGCTTACAACATCTGCAGCTGCTTAAAGGGCTTATCAGCCAAGACCTTAATCTCTCTGAAGTTTTAGTAAGAAGCTTTATGATCACATCCAGGATTTGGTCTTTCCCTGAAGCCTTTTTGTGAGTACCCTCTGTGGTCAGAAAAACGTATCCCAGGACCTTCATATTTCCTTAAAATTGGCTCAAAAACCTAACTTATTCTTTAGCTCATGTTTCTATTCTCTCCTTTTATTATAAGCAGAAGAAACCAGGCCACATCTTTAGTCTCCGAGAAACATCCTTATCTTCACGTTCATAAAGTACACTTTACTTTACACATTACTTCAGGCTACAATCTTGCTAAACTTTCCACTATACAGTAAGTGATTCCTTTCCTCCACCTTTTAAGAACATTTCTAAAATGCATTTAAGCCTTCACTGAAAGCTTCATTGAAAGCTTCCTCAAGGCACATCAGGCACATCTACAAATTCCCCATCCCAAACCCAATGCTACAGGTTTTAGTTTCTTTCTTTTTCTTTTGAATGATAGCAGTCTAGTTGTCTTACACCATACCAAAAAAAAAAAAAAAAAAAAACTCAAAATGTATTATAGACTTAAATGTAAGACCTGAAGCTGTAAAACTCCTGAAAGAAAACATAGCAGAAATGCTTCTAGACATTGGTCTTGGTGATGATTCCTTGAATATGATGCTGAAAACAAAAAGAGATAAGTGGGCCTACATCAAACTAAAAGGCTTTTGCACAGCAAATATAACGATCAGCAAAACAAGGCAGTCTTCAGAATGGGAGAAAATACCTGCAAACCATCTATTTGCTAAGGGGTTAACATCCAAAACACATAAAGGACTCACACAACTCAATAGCAAAAAACAACCCGATTATTTGTGCCACAGGTTTAAAGCTAGCAGCACTAGACCTGGACCTGACCTGTTAGGTGATTTTGCTTGAATTACAAGTCATTTTGTTTTTATATGAGATATTTGTCAACAATTAAGTGTCAAAGGACACACCAAACATTCCAGATCTCTGATGTCTCTTCTCACGTCAGAAGATCCGGTAACACTGGGACCACCTTACCATTATCAAAAATTGGCACCAGTTTAGTAGTAAATGCCCAGTAACTTATTTTGACCTAAGATTGGAGATGATATGAAAGCTCTCTCCCGTAAGACTAATTGTGACTGTCTGGAACGTAACAAGCGCTGAGGGATAGTAATGAATCTGAACACACATTTTGTCCAGAAATGGCAGCTACCTTGCATATTTGCATTATCTTCCTTGAAGGTCCCTGTAAGTACTTGAGTCTTTCCAGATGGATGGAGAACATACAAGGGATGGAAAACATATGAGAATAGAGTGTGGCGTTTAGAGTCAGCTATATTTTGCTTAGAGTCTTAGCTCTGCTACCTAAGGGACTTTGGACTAGATTCATGATCTTGGTAATTTCTCTTAACCTCTCAGATATTCAGTTTTTTTCAATTGGGATAAATAATTACATCTATTTCAGAGATATTTGGTGACGACTGAATGAGCCAATGAACATGATATGCTTAGCGGAGTACCTAGTATGTTAATTTTCCATAATCTTTGCACATAGGTCCTCACATTGCTTTGGCCAGATTTTACAGTTCTATGACAAAGGCTGATGCTTAGAATCTGCTTCTTAAGCACTTTCTTTGAGTGGGTCTAATTCTTCAGCTGGCTACTTTCAAAAGAGTCAGTTAGTATAATGGAAGAAAATAGGGGTAGAACCAGGAAGTCACAAGACAGGACAAGACCCGCGTCCAGTCCATCACTGGTCCTTTTATGGTTCCAGATCTGAAGACTGACTCTTTGGAGACAGCGAAGTCACTTTTCAAAGCAATAAGACTTTCTAAAAACTGCCCCCAGGGACCCACCCCATGGTGTCACAGTTAACTGCGTGCACTGCGCTGCTGGCGGCCTGGGTTCGGATCTGGGCGCGCATCGATGCACAACTTGTCAGGCCATGCTGTGGCGATGTCCCATATTAAGTAGAGGAAGATAGGCACAGATGTTAGCCCAGGGCCAGTCTTCCTCAGCAAAAAGAGGAGGATTGGTGACAGATGTTAGCTCAGGGCTAATCTTCCTCACAAAAAAAAAAAAACCTGACCCCAATCCCTACCCACCACTCACGTTCTCATCTAGCTTTGATCTTCTCACAGAGATCTTCACGACGGATCTTTCGAAAGATGCTGAACATCATATTCCAGATGTGCTGTGCCTCATAAAAGGTTGTCCACAGCTTAACAAGATCTTGTTTGGACTTCCTCAGGTCAGGCTCCGAGGTCCGTGGCAGTTCCATCTCCAGACACTCTTGTCCAAAGTGGTTCTTCAAACTCTGAAATTCCTTCTTACTGAGCTTATTTAGATACCACAGCAGGTCAAAGTCAGTAGGACCCGATTCTGCCATCTTGCTTCTCTAACAAGGTCAGACTTTGAGAAAAAGGATTTTGAGGACCAAGGAATATGGTATCTAGAAAATAAAGATGAAATCAGAGAATCAAACCACACAGTGGCATTGATTCATTCAAAGTTCACATAGTAGAAAAGTCCTGTGGTCTGGTATGAGCTACTTTTCGATAATCTGAACACTTTCTTTCTGGGACAATGACCTTGCAATTGACCTTGGTAAACTTTTGAGTTGAGATAAATGTGGAATATTGGTAGTGCTAAAAGCCAACATTCTTATTGTAAAAATTACCCCTGATTGGTAAACAGCATTTAGGTTTTGAGAATCGAATGTCACATAAAACCTTTTGGGGAGAGCAGACATCAGTTTCTCTAGAATAGTGTTTCTTTTGTAACTGTCATCCTTAATAGCCTATAAAAAGAGGCAATTCATATATGTGCATGGTGTATGCTTGTGTCCATAGGCACATCACAAATTCACATTGAAATGAAGGCACATGCGTTAAATGATGTGTGGTGATGGGTTGTAATTAGCATTTGGTGGTGAACATGATGTAATCTATGCAGAAATAGAAGTATAATGATGTACACCTGAAATTTATACAATGTTATAAACCAATGTTACTGCAATAAATAAAAAATTTTTTTAAAAAAATGATGCTGAGAAAATTGGCTAACTGCTTCAACATGCAGAAAAGGCAAGCCTTATGTCACTCCACACACAAACTCCAGGTAAACGAGTTAGTTGTATTTTTTAAAGGAAATATGATTGGAACAAAAACGTAGGTATATATCATATGCATTATTTTGAGGGGAAAAAGCTACACATAGAAGCAATAAGCTAAGACAGAATACAAAAGAACCAAGGTAAAATAAATTAGCCTTAATTCAGGAGCTCTATTAATAGTCGTTGAGAAAATACCAACAACCAACTAGATCTAGAAATTGAAAATATAGACAAGAAATTACAGGCAGCTAAAACATACATATTCAAAAAAGTGCACTTTATAGTTCAGAGAAAGGCAAATTGAAGAAATCCATAAAAAGCATTGCAGTGTGATCAGATGGGTGTATACAATGATAGCATAAAATAACGGTATCCCTTTGGGAAAGTAAATAGTATTAAAAGCTTTTAACTAATGTAAACACTTTGACCTAGAATTTCCTTTTTTAAGAACCTATGACGCAGAACCACTAGGTGTAAAGCTTATGTAGTAAAGTATTCTTTACATTGTCCTATGTAATAGTATAAAATCAGAAACTGAAGACGACAGCGCATGAGTAAACATTTCTAGTGTATCAATGTTGTGTATTATAAACCCTCTTAAAGTCATGCTTTAGAACAACACTTAACAAGACAGTGCTCATAATACCACGTTTAGGGAAACCTAAGTTATGTAAGAGACCATTTATAAGATCTCTCCAGTGTCCTTGACAAACTAGAAGTAGTAAATCTATTCAACACTGGCTATGTTTGTGTAGCCAAAAAAGTGCTTTCTTCTTTTAAATCTTGGTTCTAAGTGTTTTTCAGTGAACATAAATTTATTATACAGCAATAAAGTTAAGCCTCACAGAACCCATCCCTCCTACATCTCAAGTTATTTCCCCCTTTGACTTCTATTTTACGCCATCTTCTTTCTTTGAGCCTCGTCCTTGAGACTCAGACTCAAGAGCCGAGATGGGGTCCCACGCCTACCCAAAGTTTCACATGGAAAGCTGATGCTAGATCATTGAAGTATTCTGACTAAATGAGTCATGTGGCTGAATAACTGATGACCAGGCAGGTGGACACTCAGCAGCTTGACCAGACCTTCTCAAGCATTGCTGCATAGAGGAATCACTTGAGGAGTTCTTAAAAATCCTGTTAAAATTAAGTATAAAATGGAGACCAGACTTGAAGATTCCCTGAGCAGACAAAACCATTTATGCCATGTAAGCAAAACTAAATCTTGCTTATTTTATGGGCATAAGGGAAACAAGTTATTTCTTATAAATGCCTCTGATAGCCATAAAAGAAACTTAAGCCATCTTCCTAAACATGGTATAAGACCAATCCCCTGCCATCTGGAAGCCCACTGTAACAACCAATCATTGTAAAGGTTAAACAGCTTCCTTGTTTCCACTTTATAAGCCATCCTGTAGCTTCATCCCTCTGAGCTTCATATCAGTTTTGGATTTGAAAGCTCCCAGTTCAAGAACTGTGCTTATTTGCACAGTAAGCACTTACTAAATATTATTTGATCTGGTTTTCTAATTTTGGGATTTTTTGACAATCCCAATACCCAGAAATACCCACACCTGTTAAGCTAGAAACTTTAGAAGTTGGACTCAAGAAATAGTGTTTTGTTACAATTTCTTCAGTTGACTTCAATAAGAAGCTAAAACTGAGAACCAGTGTCTTAGACCTCAGTTGAGCCTCCCTAGAAGTGAAGAAGCTATACTGACCATTTAAAATACCCTGTCTCAAAAAATAAAGTTAAAAAAAAATGTTTTTAAATGTCCTGTCTCTCTCTAACATTTCACACACCAAACAGAAGAGTAGTGTTCGTGGTAAGGCCACAGGATGAATTTCTGCTTAAGAAAAACAGCATTAAAAAAAAAAGAAAATTGGGAAACTTCAGTAACAATATAAATAAAAGGATTTTAAAACCAAAAGAAGCAAATGGGCAAGAAAGATAACTCACCAACCGTGACACCAAGTCTCCTGGGCCAGCTCCTAAAGCAAACAGGCCAAGAAGCGCAAGGAAAAAGCTACCCACCCCCAGAGATTGACCAGTTCATTTCCCCCCTTTTTATTGGCTAAGGCCGCTTCTTGATGAGCAGGTTCATAGAGGAAGGAAACTCTGCTTCACCTGGGCTTTTGTGCTCCAACCGTCTTTCTCACCAACACCTTCTTCCACGGGGTCTGCTGATTACAAAAATGTTCAGACCCATTTGTGATGTTGGAGCTCTTGGTGCATCTAGCCAAGAACCCCCAAAACAATTGATTTGGGCAGTGCCAGAAGAAAAGAAATGATCATCTCAACTGCAGATAACCATCTATACCATAAACTACATAAGGGGAATACACTATTCAGTCTACATCGGGATCTGGCAAGGAGCCTTTCAAATATTGGGGGATGCCATGGGTATTTGTGGAATGAATGTAATCATAGATATGTTTAACAGATGATAGATATCGTAGAGGCACTTCCCAGACCTTAAACCCAGTGGTCCCCAGCTTTGCTGCTCCATTGGAATCACCTGAGACCCTTAAAGATGACTGATGTCTTGCTCCCACCTGCAGGCATTCTGCTTCAAACAGCAGGGCGTGTGCTCTGGGTATGACTGAAAAATATAACTCCTCATGCTGAACAGATTAGAGAAGAAAACACATGATCATCTTAATACATGCACAAAAAGGTGACTCCAGAAGATTCAACATCTATTTGTGCTCTTAGATGTATCTTTGTAAATTAAGAGAGGAATTTCCTTAAGACAGGAATAAAATGTTCCCCCCAAACAACCAAAACCTCATAATTAATGGAAAAATGAAAGAATACCCTTTAAGGTAAGAGACAAGACAGTCATGCCCTCTGTCACCAATGCTACTTCAATGTCGTGCTGAAAGTATAGCTAATTCAGGGGAATAATAAAACGGAATCGAAAGAGGCAAAATTAGCATTATTTGAGATAACTTGATACATCTATGAAAAATCCCTCCTCAAATCTATAGAGACTGTTAGGACTAATACTGTATTATATATTTGAAAGTTGCTAAGAGAGTAGATCTTAAATGTCTTCACCACAAAAAAGAAACGGTAATTATGTGACATGATGGAGGTTTTAGCTAATGCTATGGGTGGCAAAATATGTGTATCAAATCGACACCTTATACACCTTAAACTTACACATTGTTATACGTCAGTTATATCTCAATAAAGCTGGAGAAAAAAATAATATATTTTCTCAAGTTTCAAAATAAACAGCTTTGATGAATATAAAATAACATAAAAATTCATTTGTATTTCTATAAATAAAGCTACTTAGAATTTGAAATTTAAAAGGATGCCATACGCAGTGACAAGAAAAATGTAAAGTAATTAGAAATAAATCTAATAAAAGATTGTAAGCCTTATTGGATAAAATATAAATTTTGATTAATAGCTGTATTAAAAAATCTAAATAAATGAATTACACTGAGTTCTCGCATAGGAATGATCATCATTATAAGAATGTCAATATTCCCCAAATAGAGCTCTATATTCAGTAAATTGCTAATAAAATCCCAATAGAAATGTTTATGTCAAAATATAATTCTAAAACGTATGTGGGAGACAGAAGGGGTTAGTATAAACCAAAATACTCCTACAGCACAACAGAGTGGGGGGAGGGGATATATTGATGGAATTGGACCTCCCTTATAAAGATTTAATTGAAAACCTATGGTAATTAAGACCTATCAGCACATGGATGGACAAATGAATCAACAGAACAAAAGACAGATCCCAGAAGCAAAAGCAATCAATATGACAATTTTCTTTATAATAGATTGCTGGGCAGTGGGGAGGGCTAAGCATTCATCAGCAAGCTAGTATTGTTTTTATTCAAATTGGAAAACATATCCCTTCTCCCTATCCATACAAAAGCAATTACAAGTGGATGGATACTTCCGTATGAAAAGCAAAACTCCATCATATTTTAAAAGACAACGTAAGACATCTGTATGACTCGGGGTTGAGAATGATTTTTTTAAACAAGACCCCAAATTTACCCATCATAAAGTAAGCCTTGTTAAATCTGATGTCATTAAAATAAAAACTGTTCGGCAAGTGATCCCTATGAAACAGA
Source organism: Diceros bicornis minor (assembly GCF_020826845.1). Taxonomy (NCBI): domain Eukaryota; kingdom Metazoa; phylum Chordata; class Mammalia; order Perissodactyla; family Rhinocerotidae; genus Diceros; species Diceros bicornis. The sequence continues at coordinate 34,055,142 of NC_080773.1, forward strand.
AAGGCAAATACCAACCACAAACTGGGAGAAGATTCAGGCATCCGACATCACTGACCAAGCGTCAGCATTAGAAGACATAAGGCTCTTCTACATGCAAATAAGAACAGAAAATAACCAACAGAAAGATAAGCAAAGCAATCAAAAGGCATTTCACGAAAGAGGCAACAAAGGGCAAAGGAAGTGAGAAAACTGCTCGACTTTATTAATAATCATATAAAAGCAAAAGTAACAGTGAAACAGTTTTTCCCATCCAATCTTTGGCAAATACTTTAAAACTTGGACGTCATCAGGGGTGAGAAGTGTTGTGCAGCCACAGGACATTCATCTATGACAGATGGTGATATAATTTGATCAAAACAGGGGAAATAAACGTAAGGAGGAACCTGTGCACCCTCTATGACCTAGCAATTCCACTCTTAAGTAATTCAACATTCTGGCACTTGTGAACCAGGGGACATGTGCCAGAATGTTCCAAACAGCATTGGTCCTCTTAGCAAAAATTGAGAAACAAAAACAGTCCCTGATAGAATGGAGCAACTGTGACATATTCAAGCACTCAGACACCGTAGGGCAGTAAAAAATAAACTGCAGCTAAAACAAATTTGACACTGATAAATCTCAAGACTATAATGGTGAGTAAAAGCAGCAAGTCATAGGAGGATATATTCACTATAATTCAAAACCAGGGAAAACTAAACGTATCCCTTAGGGGAACATCTATCAGCAACAAAAATAAAAAGAAAGTTGAGGGGAATAATTAAAACAACATTCACTTCAGTTGGCAACTATTGAGGGTGGAAAGGGCATGCAATTGGAGCTGGGTAGGCAGAGCCTGCAGGGGCCTTATAATGTCTATTTCTTTATCTAGGTTCTGGACCAGAGATATTTGTGTTCTGACTACGGTTATTCCTTAACTTTTCCAGTATGTTGTCTACGCTTCTTTATATGCATAATATATTTCATACACATGCATGCACACCTCAAATAGTAGTCCTTAACTCATAGGATTCTTCTAAGGAGGAAGAAAAATTATAATTAGAAAAAGATAGTTCCCGGCACATTGAAGTTTGCAAAGAACTTCAGAGATTATTGTGATGAGTACAAGGAACTCAGGGCAGAGTGAAAACCACACTCGACAATGAAATATTGACCTCACACCTGAAAAACTTAACACCTGTTCCACATACTCATAACTACATCAGCCAATGGTCTTTGGCTTCCTCTAATGTGAGATACAGTGGTGACAAAAAAATGGTCATGACATCCTAACATTCCTCAAGGAGCTTAGGGTGTAGGAAGGAATCATCATTTAGGTTATGAAGAGAGTCATCCCCACTCCCTAAATTAGCCAGTTTGGAGAGACTGGGTGAGCTTCCTCGCAACCAAAAGCCCTGGGAATCCTAAATCAGAAGCTCAGTTTGAAATATCTACCACTCTGGAGGACACCAGGGGCAAAGAGCTAGACCAACACCAAAGGTGGGAAAAAAATTTTTTTTTAAGTTTTGTTTCACATATTTTCTGGTTCTGGTCATCAAAAGTCCTTATGAGCCAATTGGAAGGAAGCAATTTGTTGGCCAATCATATGGCTCCCTTGCCTTTTTCCTCCCAGTTCCAGCCGCCATTCATTAAGGACCAACCAGGAAGACCTGGAGCGGTGAGTCAGCATGGTTGGTGCTGTGTCTCTCTTTTATCCATTTATTTCTTTTGTTTACTTTAAGTCTTCGTTTTCTTCCCTTTGTCCTGCCTTCTTCCTTGACTGAACCAGAAAGAATTCCTTGTGTCCTTACTCCATGGCCCTGGCTGTGGACTCTTTAACATGTTAGATATCCTTTAAAAGACTATTGCAACGATGATGTTCAACATCCCTGTTCTTAGGAATGCTCTGTTCAAGTACCAAGTGTTCCAAACCTTGCTTCCACCTGATCCACAGCCAGGCTGCTTCTACTCTATTTACCTGGCTTTCTTCTGCTCTAAAGCTGGTGGAGCAGATGAGCTGCACATGCTTGTAAGTTCCTTATCAGTTGAGTCTGAAACCTGTGAGAAGGATGGGGGGACAGGTGTCTCGAATACAAGGAGAGAGGGTAACACACGTAAGGAATCATCAGATGGGAGAACTTGGAGCTTAGGGGGTGGGTATGTTTTTATTAGATTCATAATAGCTGTTGAGACAAACATGAAGCGGAAACTGGAGAACACAGAGAGACATAGATGTGGTCCAGAGACATCATCCCATAGACGGTTATGTCTAAGCCCGTTTGGCTACTGTGAGCTTGCTATCTGACCTCAGGCAGAAATATTTTTGATACTCTCATTCTAGAGCACGATCCATCAAAAATTCGCTTATTTTTTTAACATTTATTTTGACTACAAAATAAATGTAGATAGATAGATTGTCTCTCCATATCAACACAAGTTGATCTTTACAATTTGTTATGGGTTGAATTATGTCCCCCTAAAAAACACATGTGGAAGTCCTAACCCCCGGGATCTCAGAATGTGACCTTTTTTGGAAATAAGGTAGTTGTAGATGTAATTAGGTAAGACAAGGTCATGCTGGCGTAGGATGAGCCCCTAATCCAAAAGGACTGACATCCTTATAAAGATGACCCTGTGAAGCCAGAGACACAGGGAGAGTGTCATGTGACGATGAACGTAGAGATTGGAGTTACGCAGCTGCAAGCCAAGACATGCCAAAGATTGCCAGCAAACCAGCAGAAACAGGGAAGGGTCAGGGAAGGATTCCCCTACAGATTTCAGGACAACTTGATTTTTTGACGTCTAGCCTCAGGAACTGTGAGACAATTAATTTCTGTTGTTTTAAGCTACTCATTTTTGATACTTCATTATGGCAGCCCTAAGAAACTAGCACAGTATTTTTTTGCCCCATTAAAAAAAAACTTTTTTGACTCAATTTCAGACACAACAGTGGCTAGAATATTACAAAAATTATCATATATCTTTCACCCACATTTCCCAAAGGTTAAAATTTTACCTAACTTTGTCTCTCTACACTTATATAAGTTTTTTTTCCTGATCTGTTTCAAGATGATTTGTAGAGCATTGTATGAATTTAACCCTAATACTTTACCCTAAATGCTTCAGCATTTATGTTCTAAAGACAAAGATGTTCTTTGCATAATCACAGCATATCAAAATCAGGAAATTAATAGTGACAAGATTATTATCTAAAGTACAGGCTTTATGCTTATGTTTTATTAAGGAGGTTTTTCTTTGCATTTGTTTTCACAAGTAGATTGGGACACTTGAATTCTTATATAGAGCTTGCTAGTTTCCAGTACCCAGGCTATACCTCAAACAGTTAGGGAGTTCCTTTTCCCCGACCCCCTCCCTTTTTCTCTCTGAAAGAGCTTCTGGAAAAATAAACTAATTTTTATTTAAATTTTGACATGATTTTCCCATGAAGCTGTTTGAGCCTAAGGTCATCTTTGGGGGGAAGAAGTTCTTTGACCTATACAGATTAGCTTTCAACACTTCACACAAAAAGAAATAGAAAATAAAAGTTGTCATTTTTGAGAAGTCATATATTCAAACAAAATGATCAATTCATTTGGCATAAGATTTGTCATAGTCTCTATTTTTAAAGTCTGTGGGATATTCAGTGATATCCTCTTTCATTCTTGGTATTTGTTATTCATACCTTCTTTTTCCTCATCAGATTTGTTTGGGGGGATATCAAATTTCTTTTTAGTCATTTCAAAGAATATAGTTTGAACCTCATATTTATTTCATCTATATTCTCTGATTTCAGTCTATTTTCTTTGGGTGCATTTTGCTTTTATTTAACTTAAAATGTACCTAGCTCATGAATTTCAACCTTTCTTATACATTTAGAGTTGTCCGTTTTTCTAAGTCCTGCTTTAGCTGCATTCTTCTCATATTGATCTGTAACATTAAATATCATTCAGTTCAAAATTTTATTTCCAGTATTTTCTCTTTGCTCAAAGGTCACTAATTATCTCTGTCTAATCAGATATTAACACATTGTAATAGTTTTCTAGGGCTTCCATAACAAACTACCGTAGACTGGGTGGCTTAAACAGCAGAAATTTATTGTCTCACAGTTCTGAAGGCTGGAAGTCTGAGATTAAGGTGTTGGCAGGGTTAATTCCTTCTGAGGGCTGTGAGAGAGAACAATTTCTGTCTCCTAACTTCTGCTAGCTTTAGGTGTTCTTTAGCTTATAAATGGCATTCCCCCTATGTCTTCACATCATCTTCCCTCTGTGCTCATCTGTGTCCAAATTTCCTCTTTTAATAAGAACACCACACGTATTAGATTAGGGGCTCACCCTACTCCAGTATGACCTCATCTTAGCTAATTACATCTGCAACGACCTTATTTCCAAATAAGTTCACATTCTGAGGTACTGGGGTTAGGACTTCAACATATGACCTTTGAGGGGGATGCAATTCAACCCATAATACATCTAATACTATTGCATTGGAGACAGAAAAGGTTATTTCTGCTGATTTTTGTGGTGGTGGTAGAGGAGTGTGCGTGTGTATTTGCGGCGATATTTAAAATTTGACTTGTAGCAAATCTGAGTGAAGTCAGTCCTCTCCCTTTCAGAAGGTCTCTGCCCAGGGCAGGAGGTATCAAGTTAAGATTTCACCTTTCAGCAAAAAGCTGAACTCTGATCATGTTGACACTGTCTCCACATCAAGAAAAGTCCAGCTAGTTGCTTGCTTCTTGTGGAAGGGCTCAGAGCAAAGTGCCAGCAAGGTTCTTGCCCAACAAAAGCCATTCTTTAGGTCAGTGGTTCTCAAACTTGGGCATGCAATCAAAACCAATAGAGGCTTTAACCATTGGCTCTGCCCCACCCTCAGAATGTAGTAGGTCTAAGGAGGGCACCAGGAATTTGCATTTCTCACAAGTTATCTGCCAGTGCTGATTTTGCTTGGAGAACCACTGCTTTGGAGCCTGTTCCTCTGTTGGCCTCAGCACTTAGATGTGCCTGTGACTCAAGATTTTACCAAAAGCGGGCTTTTTAACACTAGGGGCAAAAGCCCCCAGGGAAAAAGCCATTGAAGGACCTTGAGTTTCATTATTTTGTAATTGTATTCTCATTCTGTGTACTGCTTAACGATTTCTTCTCATTTTTAGACCTCTAATGCTATTAAGATTTATTTAAATTTTTATCCAAATCACCTAGTCTACTATTATGGGGGCAAATCCTGCCTTATGGTCACCCATGAATAAAGTGGTTTGATTTGTTGTAATGTTCCGTTGTATAATTTGACCTTTTATTGATTTTTATTGCCAAGATGTGATTTTGTTGCATTGGGCACGGAGAAGATGGTCTTTCTGCTATTGGCTTTTTCTTTTTGTATTAAGATTTGCTTTACAGCCCAGGGCATAATCAATTATTGTGAATGTTTTGTGTGTGCTTAAAAAGAATGATCCTTCACGGTTGTGTGTAGGATTCCGTAAATATCCATTAGATAATGTGTTTTTTGTTTTTTTGTTTTTTTGGTGAGGAAGATCAGCCCTGAGCTAACATCCCTTGCCAATCTTCCTCTTTTTTGCTGAGGAAGATTAGCCCTGAGCTAACATCTGTGCCCATCTTCTTCTATTTTGTATATGGGATGCCGCCACAGCGTGTCTTGATGAGCAGTGCATAGGTCCATGCCCAGGATCTGAACCTGTGAACCCTGGACTGCCAAAGCAAAGCATGCAAACCCAACCACTACACCACCAGGCCAGCCCCGATAATGTGCTAATTTTTGTATGTCTACATCAGCAATAACTATTTGTCTGCCTTATCTATGTTTTTAATATCTGAAGTTTTATGATAGTTCTAGACTTACAGAAAAGTTGCAAGGATAATACAGAGAGTTTCTGTGTATCCCTTGTCCAGGTTTTCCTCTTGTTAACACCTTCCATTAATATGGTACATGTCTCACAATATTGATGGATTATTATTAACTAAAGACCACACTTACTTCTGACTTCCTTACTTTTTACCTAATGTTCTTTCTCTGTGCAAGGATCTCATCTGGGACCCCACATTATGCTTAGTTGTCATGTCTCCTTAGCTGCCTCTACACTATGACACTTTCTTAGAATTTCCTTATTGTTGATGATCTTGACAGTTTTAGGAAGTACTGGTCAGGTATGTTGTAGAATGTCCTTCATGTTGGGTTTGTACAATACATTCATCTCATGGTTAGACTGGGGTTTGAGGAAGACCACAGAGGTAACGTTCCATGCTCATCATATCATGTGCTGTTAGAATAATTCACCACTGATGTTAACCTTGATCACCTAGCTTAGGTGTTTGGCAGACTTCTCCACTGTAAAGTTACTCCCCCCAGCTTTTTATATTGCATTATTTAAAAGAAAGTGCCTATGTGCAGTCCACATTCAAAGGATGGAGTTTTATATTCCATCTCCTCAAAGGGGTAAAACTCATGTAAATTATTTGGAATTCTTCTCTATGGGATATTTGTCTGTTTCCCCCTTTATTTACTCAGTCATTTACTTATCTTGGCATGGACTCATGAACACTTATTTTATACTTTGGTTACAATCCAGTATTAACATTATTCACTTTGTTGCTCAAATTGTTCCAGCTTTAGCTATTAAGAGCTCTTTCAGTTGGCTCCTATGTCCCTTTGACCTACACCATCATTTTTGTTTGTTTTCGTCATTCCCTACTTTCAGGCACAAACCCCACAGGCTCGTCCTATATATCCCCTGCCCCAGCCCTAGAATCAGTCCTTTCCCCAAGAAGCCCTGGTTCCTTTTATTAGCGAGTGGTCTTAGAAACCAAGGTCTGGGCGCTGGGTGCACTGATTGCTGCTGGGGTGTCTGCTGTTGCTTCCAGGCGCTTGTATTAGTCAGCTCGGGCTGCTGTGAGAAAATGCTGTAGACTGGGTGTTGTGAACAACAGAAATTTATTTTGTCACACTTCTGGAGGCTAGAAGTTCCAGATCAAGGTCCATCAGGGTCAGTTTCTGGTAAGAGCTCTCTTCCTGGCTTGTGGATGGCCTTCTTCTCACTGTGTGTTCACGTGGCAGAGGGGGTGGGCTCTCTCCTCTCTCTTCTTATAAGGACGCTAATCCTATTGCATAAAGTCCCCATCCTTATGACTTCATTTAACCTTAATTACCTCCAGAAAGGCCGTATCTCCACATACAGCCACACTGGGGATTTGGGCTTCAACATATGAATTCTGGGCAGGTACAAACATTCAGTCCATAATATCCTCCTCAGTGGATAGAGCAAGCAGATATATATGTGTATACTAATGTGAGTGTATAGAATTATTTCTATAAATATTGATCTGCATTATACTAAGCTAAACCTGAGTTCACACTAACGTCTCCAGCTCTAATCCAGTATCACATGGCTCATCATAGCCTCCCCTTTGCTTGTCTGTTACTTCCCACCCCAACAGTGAGAAACCCAGCTCCCACCATCTGCCATCCACTTACTTATCTGTTCAGTCCCAGTGAACACAGATAGTAGTTTCAGATTGTTAAACTGAACCTCCATGGCAAACAGCTTTACCAACTAGAGTCCAGGGCTCACATACATTTTCTTTTATCATTGTCTTACAGTCTCCACTCATTTCCAAAGTTACTTTGATCAATACTCTCCTTATCCGTTTCAGTGAGGTTATATCATACACTTGTAATACAGTTAAATTTTGTCACAGTCTGCATTTCATCCTGGGGTCCCTGGACATCCTAAGTTTTTTTTTAGTTTGAATACATTAAGGTTCACTCTATGCTGTAGGATTCTATAGGTTTTTACAGATGCATAGTGCCGTGTATCCACAACTATAGTGTATACAAAATAGTTTCACTGCCCTAAAAAGAATTCCCTATGCTTCACCTGTTCACTCCCACTCCTGAATCCATGGCAGCCACTGATCTGTTTACTGTCTCTATAGTTTTGTCTTTCCAGGCTGTCACATAAATGGAATCATACACTGTATAACCTTCTCGGACTACTTTTTTACTTAGCAACATGCATTTAAGAGTTATCCATGTTTTTGCATAGATTTATAGTTTATTTCTTTTTATTACTGAATAGTATTTCATTGTATGAGTGTACCACAGTTTATCCATTCATCTTTTGAAGGAATTTCGGTTCCTTCCAGGTTTTGGCGATTATGAATAAAGCTGCTATAAATATTCATGTGTAGTTTTGATACAGATTAAAACGTTTTCAAATTGGTTGGGTAAATAGCTAGGAACATGATTGCTCGATTGTATGGTAAGACTATTAGCCAAACTGCCTTCCATAATATTTTGCATTTCCACCAGCAATGAAGGAGAGTCCCTGTTACTTCATATTCTCAACATCAATTGATCAGCCTTTTTCATTTTACCCATTTTAATAGTGTATAATGGCATCTCATCATTGTTTTAATTTCATTTTCCTAATGACAAATGTTAAGCATCCTTTCATATTTTTATTTACTATCTGTATATTCTCTCTGGTGAGGCATCTGTTCAGATCTTTTACTCATTTTTTATTGGGTTATTTTCTTGTCGAATTTTGAGTTCCTTGTATATTCTGGATACAAATCTTTTATCAGATATGTAATTTGCAAATACCTTTTCCCGAGTCTGTAGCTTGCTTTTTCATTCTCTTAATAAGTGTCCTTCTCTGAGCAAACATCTTTCATCTTAATAAAGTCCAGCTTATCTTTTTTTTTTCATGGATCATGCTTTTTACATTGCATCTAAAAACTCTCCACCAAACCCAAGGTCATGTAGATATTTCTCCTATGTTTTCTTCTAGAAGTTTATAGTTTTGAGTTTTCCATTTAGGTCTACAATCCAGTTGGATTTTATTTCTGTGTGAGACGTGAGATCTGTGTCTAGGTTCTTTTTTCTTTGTGTGTGTGTGTGTGTATAGACTTCCAGTTGTCCCAGTACCATTTGTTGAAAAAAATATCCTTTCTACATTGTGCTTTTGTCAAAAATCAATTGACTTTATTTTTGTGGTCATCCCTTCTCTATGTACTGAGAGAGATGCAATTTCCCACTACTTGTAAGTTTATATTTGCTTCAATGTTGATGATATGGCAGGTAAATATAGGTTAAGATTTTCATATCTTTCTTTTTTTTGAGGAAGATCAGCCCTGAGCTAACATTCGTGCAAATCCTCCTCATTTTGCTGAGGAAGACCGGCTCTGAGCTAACATCTATTGCCAATCCTCCTCCTTTTTTTTTCCCCCAAAGCCCCAGTAGATAGTTGTGTGTCATAGTTGCACATCCTTCTAGTTGCTGTATGTGGGATGCGGCCTCAGCATGGCTGGGGAAGCAGTGCGTCGGTATGCGCCCAGGATCCGAACCCGGGTCGCCAGTAGCAGAGTGCACGCACTTAACCGCTAAGCCACAGGGCCAGCCCATCATATCTTCTGAATAACTGTTCCATCTAGTATTAGGTAAAGATCTTCCTTATCTGTCGTCATGATTTTGCCTTCAAGTCAACTCATCAGATATTATAACTGTGTAAGCCTTCGTTTGGACATGTTTGGCTTATCTGACTTACTTTTTTCACCTGGTTTATATCAGGTATTTGTCAGTAGATCTTCACCAGGAGTGCTTTCCTGGACACTAACATTGGATACATTTTATTATGTGTCTCTCTCAGTCATCATCAGAGTTGGGTTAGAACTAATTCTTTTGGGGATGATTTCTTATGCTGAATTTTATTTCAAGTATCATTGTTCTCATGACCATTTCAATAAGGTGAGAAAAGATGAGTCTGGTCTAAAGTACTTCCTGCCCTCATCCCTGACCCCCAAAACTAGCAAGGTACTTAGAAGAACTTAGTTACCTCAATCGATTGATTTTTTTTTTTTAATAACTTGGTGCTGCCCTAAATTTTCCACAGGTTCCATTTATTCTTGTTCCTGGTAATTCTGTCTCTGAGGATTGACTTCTCTGCCCTGGGCAAGATGGCATCATCTTTCTTTTCTGATTTTGGTCTTCTGTGGTACCTGGGGGAGCTCAAAAAGGATGAGTTCAGAAAGTTTAAGGAGCTCCTCAAACAGGAGCCTCTGCAACTTGGACTCAAGCAAATTCCCTGGGCTGAAGTAAGGAAGGCGACGCGGGAAAATCTCGCAAACCTATTGGTCAAACATTATGAGGAACAACAAGCATGGAATGTGACCTTCAGCATCTTTCGCAAGATCAATAGAAAGGATCTCTGTGAGAAAGCCAAGAAAGAGATTACAGGTGAGAGAGTCGGGGATTGTGGGATGGGACAAATTTTCTTAAAATGAGGATCATGTCATAATTTTGATAAATGGTCTCTATGCCTGTCTACAGCAGGGCCAGAATGTACTACGGAACAATGTTCATTTCTTCTGAAATGTTTATCTCCATATTGTTCCATGATCTTTGATTTTCAGGATCACATTGAAATTGTGTGTTGGGTTAATCTTGGCAGTGTTTCTCAATCAGGAGTGATTTTTGCCCTTTAAGAGACATTTTTGGCCATGTTTATAGACATTTTTTGTTGTCTCCGTTGGGCAGGGTGGGGGAGGGTACTACTTGCTTGTAGTTCTTAGAGGCCAGGGATGCTACTAAACATTAAACATCCTAGATGCTCAAGACAGTCCCTCACCACAAAGAATTATCCAGTCTAAAATCTCAGTAGTGTTAAGATTGAGCAACCCTGTACTAGAAGCATATAGATAATGCTCTGTCCAATATGGTAGCCACTGGCCACATGTGGCTATTAACATTTAAATTAATTTAAATCAAATTAAAAAATTAGTTCCTCAGTCACACTAGCCACATTGCCGTTGCCAAATAGCTCCACGTAGCTAGTGGCTACCATATTGGATAGCACAGAACTTAACATTCCCTTCGCACAGAAAGAAGACCTGAAATTTACCACAGTTTTCAGTAGGGGACAAAGGTATTAAAAACATCTACTCAATATGAATCAATTTGTGATCTAAAAAATGTATAAACAAGTGTGTTTAGTAGCCTGAATCATATACACTAAAATCAAGAATTTGGTAGTGCTTTTGTCGTTGTTAATGAAATTGTAAATAGCTTCTCTGTCCTCACAATTTTCAAGCTTTCTTCTTCCGTGATGCCCTCCTGAAGTACGTTGGCTTGGAGCATTTAACTTGTTTTTTTTCTTTTCTTCTTGGAAGTATTTCAGGGGATTTTGCATTTTCCCATTGTGTGTTTCTCCTAGCTTTCCTTCCCTAGTAAAAATTTTTTTCTAGAGTGAGGGTTGAGCGTCAAACCTCACCAGAAATGTGATCTTTTCTAATCCAGGTCACTGAACATTATTGTTGGACATAGGACATGTTGAAAGAATCATTCAAATGTATTTTGCAGAATTGGCCTTTAAATACAATTTGGCTTCGTATAGCAGATGGGGCTGATAGATTTTGAAGGCAGGTAATGATTAGAATCCTAATGATGCTTATTTGCATGGCCCTGATGAAATATGTCAGCCTCTCAGAACGCTGTTCATAAAAAGGCAAATCCACTACCTTGTTGCGTCATATGATCATTATGAATGTTATTTCTAGTAGAACCTAGTAGAGAATTAGGTTTGTAATACATGATAGTGCTCATAGGTAGGTGGGGATGATTTAGTTGATGATATCATCATTCTCAACTGTAAGAGATATCATCATCCCTTTCCAAATTGAACCTTTCCCCACAGCTTCCTCATATTCCATATCCTTTCACACTGTGTGTTATGCTCCCTCATGCATGATCTACAACCTGTGACCTTCACAATATCCCTATAGTACTAGATAGCTCAGTCTTACCTTCATTTACAACTGAGAAACCTGAAGCTCAGGGAGATTCTTTCCTTCCCCAGATCATGTAACTAGGACAAGTAGGTACCAGGCTTCAACACAGTTCATTGAACTTGAAGCTCAGAGTTCTTTTTACAAAATCTCTCAGGTGTTCTAATATGCTGAGTTTTGTCACTGTTTTTCATTTGTCAAAAGTACTCTATATGAAGCAGAACATTCCTTGCACATGGCAAACACAGTATAACAAAGGGTGTTGCTAAAGTGAGCTAAGCAAGTCTGAAGATGGATCTTCCCCACGGGGACTTGTGCCTTTGCCTCCTTTCATAGTCCAGTTGAGGTTGCATACCCACTTAATTCCCCTTAGTGAGCAACCAAACATGTAACCCAAATCTCCAGAAGAGGTGAGAAGACCAGGAAAGTAGAAAACCACTGGATGATGGGAAAATAGCTTACTGAGTTTAAGAAGCTAGTGGAATCCTAACCAACATCAAGTGGCATCGTTAGCAGCTGAGCACTTCAGGAGACTGAGAGATTGGGAGAATCCACTGTTCTCCCTTGGGTTTGATGCAGTATTACCAACTGTTTACACATAGCTGTCTATGGATGCTAGATTATAGCCCTTAACCTATGTTCAATCAAACCCAATGAGAATTATGCAGGGGTAGAATGAAAACTTCCCTCCTATAACAGAACCCCAGATCACTGGTCCATCAGCCAGCATTCCCTTGCAGATAACAAAGATCACACAGGTTATTTAAAGAAAACACAATTTTATAAGGGAGTTTGGCGTTTCCAAAACTTCTGGAAGAGCTAAAAGATTGAGGTCCAGGCTGGTGCTCCAGAAATCACCCCAAGAACTGTACCACTGGGGACCTGCTACCTTTATTGCAACAAGGAAGGTGAATGATGGGAAGGCCACTGTCGGAGGTATGACTATGAAAATACAGCGCTGTAGCTATGGTTCAGAGGGTAGGAAGCTCACTGTTGCAGCTGCTTCTTGAAAACCATGACAATAGCGTTGGAGACTGGAATGGAATTACAGACAAGTCCCATGTCTCCACGTTCACAATAACTGGCAGCAAAACTATTCGAGCATCAGAAGATGGACTCCACTCCACCCCCACCTTCCAGGGTCATAAGAACCCATGTAAATTGCAGAACTTAACGTGTACCTGCAATCTTAGTGGCAAGGGATTCTGGGAAGTGTAGTTGTTTCTATGTTTGTTTGTTTGTAGCATTCTGCCCTTAAGTGTCCTCGCTAGAATAAGTTAGAACAAATACTAGGCACCACTCTATCGTATCTACTGCATCCAGTTTCCATCCTAGAAGTAATTGCCTGTGTCAGGTCCTTCAGGTAAATTCCATACACAGAAAATCCCTTATATACGTAAATGGGTACATACTAGAGACACTGTCTTGTTCTTTTTCCACATAAAGATGATTCCATACTTTTAATATCTGCATAATGTTCCATGGTTCCATAAGTTATTTAGCTTATTGATATAGCCATATAGTTCTTTTCCAGTGTTTGCTATAATAGCAGCACTGAGTAGCTGTGTGTGTGTGTGTATCTAGAGCAGAGTTTGGCTGACTTTTTCTCTAGAGTGCCATAGAGTTTATACTTTGTGGGCCATACAGTCTCCATCACAACTACTCGTCTCACCACTGTAGTGGGAAGGCAGCTGTAGACAACACTAAATGAACAGCATGACTGTGTTCCTATGAGATTTTATTTACAAAACAGGCTGTTGTCCCGCTTTGGCCCGTGGGCCACAGTTGCAGATCCCTGAGAATATACATTCCGAGGGAAAAAAAATTGCAGGGTCAAAATGTATACATATCTGAGTGTTTAACTTGGATGTGTTGTGTGTGTTTTTTTTCTTCTCTTATTCTCGCTGACTCAGGATACACCAAGACATATCAAGCTTACATTAAGGAGAAATTCAGTAATATGTGGTTCAGAGAATCTGTCACTAGGATCCATGATTACTTTGACCAGAAAGCCACACCAAAAGAATGTGAGTCTTTGGAACGTCTTTTTGCTCCTAAGGAAACCAGGGAACAGCCACGGACGGTGGTCTTGAAAGGAATACAAGGGCTCGGGAAGACAACGTTTCTGATAAAGTTGATGTTGGCCTGGGCAGAAGGCAGCCTCTATCAGGAGAGGTTCTCTTATGTTTTCTACTTCTGCTGCCGGGAAATGAAGCAGTTGACAGAGACCAGCTTGGCTGCGTTGATTTCTAGAGACTGGTCCGATTCCCACGCTCCACTAACAGAGATCATGTCCCAACCAGAGAGACTCTTGTTCATCGTTGATAGCTTTGAAGAACTGAAACACGACCTCAGTGAACCCGAGTCAGATCTGTGCAGCGACTGGATGGAGCAGCGGCCAATACACGTGCTCCTGAGTAGTTTGCTGAGGAAGAAAATGCTCCCCGAGTCCTCACTGCTCATCGCAGCTGCACCTGGGTACCCACAGGAAATTGAGGATAGGTTGGTGTGCCCAGAAATTAGAAGATTCCTGGGATTCAGTGACAGTGAGAGGAAGCAGTACTTCTGCTGTATATTTCAAGATAGGAATAGGGCCCTGGAAGCCTTCAGTTTTGTAAGAGAAAATGAACAACTGTTTTGCATGTGCCAAATCCCCACCCTTTGCTGGATAGTGTGTACTTGTCTGAAGCAGGAGATGGAAAGGGGGAAAGATCTGGCGCTGACATGCCGACGTACCACCTCTCTATACACCTCTTTCATCTTTAACTTGTTCACACCCAAGGGCGCTAGTTGTCCAGATCAGCAAAGTCAAAGCCAGTTGAAGGGCTTGTGTTCCCTGGCTGCAGAGGGCATGTGGACCGACATGTTTGTATTTAGTGAAGAGGATCTTAGGAGAAATGGGTTAGTTGATTCTGACATCCCCACATTGCTGGACATCAAGGCTCTTCAGAAGTCCAGGGAGAATGAGAACTCATACCTGTTCATCCATGTGTGCGTGCAGGAATTCTGTGCCGCCATGTTCTATTTTCTGAAGAGCCACACCGACCATCCAAACCCAGCTGTTGGATGTACAGAGACACTACTATTTACCTATTTAAAGAAAGTAAAGGTACATTGGATTTATTTGGGGTGCTTCATGTTTGGCCTTTTAAACGAAAAGGAACAACAAAAGCTGGATGCATTTTTCGGCTTCCACCTGTCCCAGGAGATACAGCAGAAATTTTGCCAGTACATACAGAGCATAGGTGAGAGTGAACATCTTCGAGGACAGGTAGATTTCTTGGCATTATGTTACTGTCTGTTTGAGATGCAGAATGAAGCCTTTGTAAGGTGGGCAATGGACTTCTTCCAAGACATTAAATTTTCTATCGTTGACAACGCGGATTTGGTGACTTCTGCCTACTGCTTAAAATACTCTTCTCACTTGAGGAAACTTTGGTTTTCCATCCAAAATGTCTTTAAAGAAGAGAATGTAAACAGCCCCACGTGAGTCCATCCAATGACTTTCTATCACCTTTTCAGCATCTGTCCTTATTCCCAAGTAGGTTTTGCTGATGGAGTTTTTAATATAGGATCGTGGTTAGGATCTCACCTTTTCTGTCAAACAGACCTCAGATCAAGTCCTGGCTTGACTCTTTATGAACTCGGTGACTTTGCCCATGGGATTTTCCCTTTCTTCATTGAAGTTCCCTCATTGTAAAAAGGGCAATAATGTTATCTACCACGTTGTGGGGTATTGTGAAGATTGAATGTGAGAATCCATGTGAAGTGTGTTTCCTACACTTATCAAATATTAGCTGATAGATACTTATAATTAATATTTGTATCATTCCCATAAGACCACGTTCAGATTCTTTCTTGACTTCCCAGCTACAAATTACCTTTGAAAAATAATTCTAAAATTCTTACAAATTTTAACTCACCTAATACTCATAAAAATCATATGAGGCAGATTCTATTTTTATCATGTTACAGGTGAGGTGACCGGGGCAAAGAGATCACGTAAGCTGCCCAGGTTAAGAAGTGGTGAAGGCTCAGTTTGAGCCTAGGCAATCTTCCTAAAGACTGACTTAACGGCTATGCTGTGCTGCCTCACTTTTCACTGTAAAACTGCCTGAATATAAGGCAAGGTTTCGCAACCTTGGCAGTATTGACAATTTGGGTTGGATCATTCTTTGTTGTGGGGGGCTGTCCTGTGCATTGTAGGATGTTTAGCAGCATCCCCAGTCTCTACCCACTAGATGCTAGTAGCACCCCTCCCCCAAGTTGTAGCAACAAAAAATTTCTCCAGATACTGTCCAATGTCCCCTGGGAGAAGGGGACAACATTGCCCCTGGTTGAGAATCACAAATATAAGATGAACTTACCTGATGGACCTTATTCTCCTTGACTAAATGTAAGCCTGAATCCAATGTCTCGTGTTCAGGAGAAAATTTATTATGCTTATATTTTATGAATGGCTGGGTTGACTATTTTCCCATGGAAAGCCTTTCCTTTCTCCTTCCTTATAGGTCAAATTACAATTTCATCTCTTGGCATCATGTCTGCTCTGTGCTCACTACGAATGAGAACCTCACAGAACTCCAAGTGAGTGACAGCACCCTCAATGAGTCAGCCTTTGTGACTTTGTGTAATCAGCTGAGGCATCCCAGCTGTTATCTTCAAAAGCTTTGGTAAGCTGGAAATCCACCTGAATTGAGTCTATCGTAGAGATAAATTCGTCTCACCTCTAGCTTTCAGGCAAGGCCAACTGCAGAGGCAAATTGCAATCTCAAACAGAGTTTCACATGCCCATTTCTCTTGCTGTGTCATCTTTTCCCGTACTCATTAAAGTGAGTTTCTCAAGGTCATAAAGCAATAAGGGCAAATCTGGGTTCTGAACTCAGAGCTGATCGTTTGCAGAGCTTCTGCTGGTGGCTACCGCATGTACCACTTCCTTAAATGTTTGAGGAGCATTCTGTCAATCAATATTTGAGGGCCAATTGGGTGTCAGACTTTGTACTAAATCCCAAGAATAAAATGAGGTTGAGAGTTATGGTCCTGACCTTTAGGAACAGATGGTCAAGTGTGGCTTCGTTAGTTTCTGTTTCCCCACCACAAAATGTATGCATATTTCTCAGTGAGGTGGATATGAAAGAAATGAGAGAGAAGATGAGATTCTGGTTGTCTGGAAAGTTGTCCTAGTCAAGGATTTTAGAATATCCTCTGACATGATGTAGAGCTCCAGAGAGAGGGAAGAATATGCAAGAGCAATATTCATCTGAGAATTGGTGTGGCAAAGATGATTAGGTGCTCCTCCACCAAAGTGTGTTCCCCCTGTTGTGGTGTGGTGGTGTCTCCCAGCGAAGGGCTTCACATCCAAGGCTCCCTGGCATCTGAGTATGGGTACGTGACTCTCTCGGCAATAAAATGTGAGCAGAAGTGTTGCTTCTATACCAAAGCCCTTATGGAAGAAACGGGCATCTCTACGTATTCATTCCTCATTTGCTGTGAATGGTAAAGTCATACGACAGAGGGAACCTGGGTCTGTGATTTCATAGAGAAGTGTTTTTCACACTTGAGTGTCGTTAAAATGCAAATCCTGCTTCAGTAGGTCTGGGGTAGAGCATAAGATTCTGCATTTCTAACAAGTTCTCAGGTGATGCTGATGTGGCTTGTCCAGGCACCAAACTTTGAGAAGCAAGGATGTAAAGCAGTGACTTCTTAGTATTGTCTGCACATTAAATCATCTGAGGACCTTTAAAAAAGTTCTTCAATCCCAGGTCAAGCCCCTAAACCAATTTATTAGAATATCCCTGTGTGATTTCAATGTACAGCCAAGGTAAAGAACAACTGTCTTAAAGGAAAACCACCCCCACAACAGTAAGTAACACATGCATTGAACCATTACATGAGACAAAAATAAACTTTGTGTTAATCCACTCAAATTTGAGAGTTTGTAACACTGGATAGTATTACACCAGGGTGTCTCAGCCTCAGCACTATTGACATTATGGGTTGGATAATTATTCATGGTGGGGCACTATCCTGTCCATTGTAGATGTTTAGCAGCATGCCTGACCCCTGCCCACTAGTTGCCAGTAGCACACCCCCCAGTGTGACAACCAAAAATATCTCCAGACCTTGGACAATTATACCCCCACAGGGACAAGTTGGCAAATTGAGAACCACTGAGCTACATATAAATTGTTTGTGAAATTAGATTATCAGTTAATTACAGGTCACAGGAGACAATTAAGACAAGTGCTCAGGCAGTGTTATGAGGTTTTGTTGGATGAAACCTATCCAAAATTTTCTTTATTTTTGCAGGATGAATAATGTTTCCTTCTCTGCTGAGAGCTGGTTTTTCTTTGAGGTGCTTACACATAGCCCAGATTTGAAATACCTGAACCTCAATGGCACAACCCTCTCCCGTAAGGATGTGAAGTTGCTCTGTAACGCCTTGAGCAATCCAACGTGCAATGTAGAAGAACTGCTGTAAGTCTCTGTGTTCACCAGCCTCACTGATCTGATTCCAGAGAGGACTGTACATATTTTTATCTGTCCACTTTAGTCCTCTTTTCTATTATTCATATGCAAAGTTAACCTCCTGTAAACTTGAGAATAGAATATGGGACTTAAAGTTTCTAAACTGGTACAACTACTTTGGAAAACAATTAGCCTATATTCAGCTTTCATAGGTTCTGGCATTCTGTGTAACCTAGAAATTCCACTTTAGGTGTACATTCGACAGAGTTGCATGCATAAGTTTGCTGAAAGATAAGTACTAAGACATTCATGACAAGTATTCATAATACCTGAAAAAACGGAAATACCTGCTAAGAATAACTTAGATAAGAGACCTGGGATTATATTTTCAATCCCTGAGAATGAATGATTTACAACCGTATGCAACAATTTCGATGAATCTCACAAACATTGTTGATGGAAATCAGCCAAGCTTAAGAGTATATCTCCTGATTGTGTTTATAAAAAGTTCAAAGATGGGCAAGACTGGTATTAGTGGTTAGGATAGTAACAGGAGGTGATGGATATGCTCTGTCTCTTGACCTAGATACTGGTAACACAAGTGCATTTAATTCATAACAATTCATTGGCCAACACTTAGCATTTGTGCACTTTTCTGTGTGTATGTTACACTTCAAAACTTTTTTTTCAATCAAGTAAGTATTCCTTCTAATACTTATCCTCTATTTACTTTCTTTAATACCCACATATTCAAATACTTCTCCATTCAACTCGGTCATTCTCTGGGCTCCCATTAACCAAACACACAATGACCCAAACTCATTTCTTAATAATAGCTTTATTAATATATAATCCACATAGTAAATTCACCCTTTTAGAGCATACAATTTGGTGGCCTTGGTATATATTCACAAGAATGTGCAACCATCATGACTATTGAATTTTAGAACGTTTTCATCACTTCAAAAAGAAACCCCATACCCATTAGCACTCACTACCCCTTCCCTTGTCATCCTGGCAACCACTAATATACTTTCAGTCTCAATGGATTTACCTGTTCTGGATATCTCACATAAATTGAATCATACAATATGTGGTCTTTTGTGAGTGGCTTATTTCACTTAGTAAAGTGTTTTCAAGGTTCATCCAAATTGTACCGTGTATCAGTACTTCATTTCTTTTTATGGCTGAGTAATATTCTGTTGTATGGATATATCACATTTTGTTTATCCATTCATCTGTTGATGAACATTTCGGTTGCTTCCACATTTTGGCTCTTGTGACTAGTACTGCTATGAATGTTAATGTTTTAAACACCTGTTTTCAATTCTTTAGGGTATATACTTAGGAGTGGAGCTGCTGTGTTATACAGTAATTCTATATTTAACTTTTGGAGGAACCACCAAACTGTTTTCCACAGTGGCTGAACCACTTTACATTCCCACCAGAAATGTACAAGGGTTCTAATTTCTCCATATCCTCACCAATACTTATTTTCCATGTTTTTATTATAGTCATCCTAGTGGGTTTGATGTGGCACCTCATTGTGGTTCTGGTTTGCATTTTATGAATGACTAATGATGTTGAGCATATTTTCATGTGCTTTTTGGCCATTTTTGTATCTTTGGAGAAATGTCTATTCAAGTCTTTTGCACATTTTTAATTGGTTTGTTGGTCTTTTGTCGAGTTGTAAATATATGTTGACTTGTAATATATTCTGGATACAAGTTATATGATATACAAGATGTATGATTATCCTGTATTTATTTTCTCCCATTCTGTAAATTGTCTTTTCATCTTCTTAGTAACGTCCTTTGAAACACAAAAGTTTTTAATTTCGTTCAAGTGCAAATTACTTTTTTCTTGTCTCTTATGCTTTCAGTGTCATATCTAAGAATCTATTGTCTAACCCAAGGTCATGAAAATTTACTCCTCTGTTTTCTTCTAAGAGTTTTAAGTTGTTTTAGCACTTATATTTAGATCTATGATCCATTTTGAGTTAATTTTCATATGTGAGGTGAAGTAAGTAAACTCTATTTTTTTTACTCCTTGAAGATAATATCTTAAAGCTAGAAGCAGCTTTAAAACTATACACTGCCACAGAATCATCTTTGGAGAAATGTGAGGAGCCATGGACTGGGTGACTTGCCAATTCCATTTTCCTTTCTTAACAACTCTCATAATTGTTTACGTCGTTATTCTGTTGTCTCTGGGCCTAGTTTATACTTCTTGCGGAAGCCAGAGGGAAGGAGAGTGGCTAGAGTAATAGAAAACCATAATTACTGGAAGCCCTAACCAACTCAAGCAAGACACCAAGTTATGAGCCCTGTAGGATTCCAGTTGAAGGGTCCTCTGACGAGGTGTCACTTGAGCAGAGACCTGAATGGTGAGGATCAGCCTAACCAAAGGCCAGGCAAAAAGCATTCCACTCTGAGCGAACAAGTGCAAAAACTCTAAGTGGGTTAAAGGAGTTGGGGGTAATGAGTTTCGGGTAACAGCAAGTATGAATGAATACCTTGAAGAATAATGCCTGATGTGGGTCAAGCAACCGAAAACAGCCAGTGTGGCCGGGACACAAGGATTGAGGAAGAGGCCTTGTAGACCACATGATGTATTTTGGGCTTCTCCCTAAGTGCATTGAGAAGTACTGGGGAAGTTTAAGGCATGTACAGATAATATCTGAGTTTGTACGTGTCTCAAGTCTAGAGAATGGGTCATGGGGATCAAAACAGAGGCGGGGGATCAAGGAGGTTCTCAAGCAGAACAAATAGGTTCTTCCGACTCTTATAGGGTTAGCAAGAGGAATGAGTCGGGGAAATAGAAACCAATGGAATGTAACATTTTCTCTTTCCTACAGGCTGGCAAACTGTTGCCTCTCAGCCGATGATTGTGAAGCCTTCACCTGGGTCCTAAAGAGCAGCAAGAAGCTGAAGCTTCTTAATGTATCATACAACTACTTGGACAAAGGGGTGCCCCTGCTGTGTAAGGCCTTGCGCCACCCAGACTGCGCTCTGCAGGTCTTGGTGTAAGTGAACATTGGGAGGGTCCACAATGGAGGACTGTGGCGGCAGTTAGCTTGACCTTTGGCCTGTGGACTAAAATCTATCCATTGATGGAGGCAACATAGCAGAGATTTTAAAACGTAGGCTTCAGAGTCAGAAGGACTTGAGTTCCACTTGTGGGTTTACCACTTACACACTGTCATCTTGAACAAGTTACTTAACGTCTCTCAGCTTCCGTTGGCTCCTCTGTAAACAGAGGGAGGGGAAAATTCTGTCCCAGAAGTCTTATGAAAATTAAGTAAGATTATACAGAGCACATACTCAGCACCTACAAGCACATACTAAGTTTCTAAAGATGTTAGACTGGATTAAAGGACCTACAACACACACAGATACTTCCTTACTACCTACTAACTTTTACTTGTTACTAGCATGTAGAGTGAACTCCCAGCTCTCGGTCCTTGCTGACAATAGCTGTTGAAATTAGCACAGCAAGAAGTCCATGGGCATGTTGACCTCATTTAATACTGAGTGTGCTTCTCTTGCAGTAATAGGATGAATGAATAGACTAACCTAGAAGCAAATTTTAGGTATGGAGAACACAGAAGAAGGACAGATGAGTTAATGTGTTATAGGGTCAATTGATTACCTATTAATACTCTTCCGCTAATATCTTCATCTCATGCCAGTACTTGTATAAAAAGGAGGTGGTGGGAAATATGCATTTGTGTATATTTGGGTTTTTATACACAAATAACCTTGGAGGAGATATAAAAATTATAGGTTGCCTGTGAGACGTAGAGCTGGGAGGCTGGGAGAAGAGGGTGGGAGAGAAATGCTTCTCTGTTTATACTTCTGGATTTTTGAAAGTTGAACTATGTGTGAAAGTAAAGGTATTCTCAGAATAAATCAAGAAAATTAGAGGATGTACAAGTCCAGCCAAAATGGAGGAACAGGGACTGTATTTAACCTCCTACCTAAAATAACCAAAAATAGCCAAGTAAATGAAATAGTAGTTTAAGACACTGGACATCAGACAGTGAAGGACACTGATTCCTGAGAGATGGGAATCAAACAAGGTGAGTCTTACAAGTGCCCCAGCTTACTACCTGGAGAGTTTCCAGGATACAGTTCAGGAAGGGAGAACCCAAGTGGACTCTGGCAGACTTCCTGAGTTGAGGAGATGTTGGGGATCTAGGGAGCTTGTGGCAGGTCCCAGGACAGCACACCAAAGAGAAGAAAGAATGCTAGGAGTCTGAAGAACGTCCCCCTCAAGTACTCGACAGAGTTCTGAACATTACGTGCGTGAGAGAAATGCCTGAAGCCAAGGGAAGAACCATCTGAAAGGGTTAGAAGCAGCTGTGCCCGCTGCTCACACAGACCAGGGAATAGTTCCTGTCCCATAATTCATGAGGCATTAGGTAGAACAGTCAGAGTGGCCTCACCTTAGGAGGGGGATATAATTAGATATAAACTAAACACTACTCTGGTCTTGCTGAAAATGCTTAAAAGCAAGACACGAACAGATCAAACTGTTGTCAAGTAACTTAACTGTGTCCCAGAGCAGAGCTAAAGAATCCAGGCTGGGAAGAATGAAGTAAAACTATCTTCATTCTTAGACAACGTGACCTCTGTGTAGAAAATCCAATGGAATCTATGGGAGAAGACTACAAGCTGTGCGATAAAATGCAAAAAAAAATGCAAACTACGTAAAGCAAAGCAGTGGTTGCCTAAACACGGATGGGTGGGTCCCCAGGAGGGACGGTGGTGGGGATGACAAAGGGGCATGAAGGAAGTTTTTGGGTTGATGGGTATGTTAACTAGCTTGACTCGTGATGGTCTCACGGACGTCCACATATAAATTGCATGCTCTAAATATACAATAAACTGTAAAAATGCGGTATACTGTATTTCCATTGTGTTTCAATAAAAACCAAAGAAATTAGAATGAAATATATATTAGTAGGACATGAAAGTCATTGCAAGAAGGCAACATGGAAATAGTTACCTATATTGCAATCAATATCTAGATATAAAAACACAATTAAAACCTAATAACTGGGAAGAAGTTAATACAATATTATATTAATGTTTAGTAAGATCATACAAACATGAGCTAAACATTCTTAATGAATTTGTTTAAAATTTAGATCTTTAACCCTAAAAGTAAAATAACTCACAGTGAAAGCATATCCAGCCTGACAGTAATAAGTATAATAGCTTGCATTTTTTTTTTATTTTTATTTAAAGAGCATGACATCTTCTTTGCTAAGTAGCAAATTACGTTTTAGTTGTCAATGTTTGCCAGGGTCTTGTAAAATAAGACATTATTTTAAAATAGCTAAATATTTAAGTCATATGAAATGTTATAGAGTAATTGTTCATTAAAGCATTTTTTTCATTATAATTTAATATTATACATCCACTAAGGTATGAAATAGTTTTTTAAATCCAGGTTCACTTTATAATTGAAAAAAGTTGCTAAATATATGTATATATGGCTTAATTTCTAAATATAGTTTTTAACAATGAGAAAATAGGCTTGTAAGATATCAGGCTATAAAATTGTAGAATCCTCAATGGCTTGAGTTTTATACTGGGTATCAAAAACACACCTGCCTAGAGGTGGCAGAGAATTGAGATCAATGGAAGACACAAGCTGGGTGGGGTCTGTGTGGAAATGGAGATCATGTGTCCCATCTACAGGAAGCAGTTCCTCTTCCGTCCTAGCTGATCGTATTACAATGTGGGAATGTTGCCAGATATCCCAATTTTCAGCAAAAGTTAAAAATCTGTATTTCGTATAAAACTTTATTGGTGTTCAAATGTTGGCAACTAATTCTTAAACATATAAATGTGCCAGAAAATTTAAACGTCTGTAGGCCATATTTGGTTCAGTTATCACCAGCTTTGGACCCCCGCTTTGTATTTTGCTGTACCTTGGAATTTTTCCAAAGTGAACATGCAGCCCTTTAAAAGCCATGAACTTATTATGATTTTAAGGAATAGAATTGAAAAAGTTGAAGAGGATTTTACATGTAAGGTAATCCAATACACTTCACCAATCCATGAGAGAGCAGTGTCAGATATAGAATTAGAACCAGGGCCGCCCCGTGGCTTAGCTGTTAAGTGCGTGCACTCCACTACTGGCGGCCTGGGTTCGGATCCCGGGCGCGCACGGACACACTGATTCTCCGGCCATGCTGAGGCCGTGTCCCACATACAGCAACTAGAAGGATGTGCAATTATGACATACAACTATCTACTGGGCCTTCAGGGGGAAAAAAAAGGAGGATTGGCGATAGATGTTAGCTCAGAGCCAGTCTTCTTCAGCAAAAAGAGGAGGATTAGCATGGATGTTAGCTCAGGGCTGATCTTCCTCACCAAAAAAGAAAAAAGAATTAGAACCAAAATTTTCTAAGTCCTTCTAGAGAATTAGTTGTGCCATATTCTTCCTCCTCCATTACTTTGTCAGTTTTATTTTCTAATCCCTCTATCATGTGAGTAAGCAGAAAGGAAAAGAGGTACTTTCAGATAAGCCGGAAGTATGTGGCCTCACTTGAGGATTTTGCGTATACAAGATTATATGAATACGATCTTTAACGTATTGTTACAAAGCTATTGGACATGTCAGTTCCCTCTTCCCTGTTCCTCCTTTTCTCCCATATATTTGTCCCCACAGGTTAGGTTGCTGCTACCTCAGTGAACACTGCTGGAAAAGCCTCTATGAAGCTCTTTTGTGGAACAAGAGCTTGGTCCATCTGGACCTCAGCGCAAATGTCCTGAAATACGAAGAACTGAAACTTCTCTGTGAGGCCTTGAAGCAGCCGAGCTGCCAACTACAGTCACTGTGGTAGGTGTCTTTGAGGTTTACTTTGAACACCAAGCCTCCTTTCCAGGGGGTTGATGGCTGAGAAGGCACCTAGAGTTGAGGAAAGTCGTAGCGTCTATACCTCAGAATGTGAAAGGTAAAAATTCCTTGATTCAGATTCTTGTAGAGACGTTGAGGTAAACAAACTTGTATACCTTAACTCTTATGTCACAGATTTAATGTGTTGTAAACAGTCATTCAGCAGAGTATACAGAAGGACAGAAAAAGAGGAATTATGACTGGGGGCTGAGGGACGGTTTTACGGTTAGATGTTTGGCATCTGTTCTACAAGGTGTATAAGTTCCATCAGGTGGAAAAGGAGAACTGAAATTTCAGGTAGAAAAGTTAAACATGGGGATGTGAGAACTGATAATATACGTGGGAATTAATGTGAATGAAACAAGGGATACCTGAAGAAGGAATAAGGGCGGTAAGAGTAATGGGAAAGGAGATAATGAAAAGACTTACCCTCATGTTATAAAATTGAGAAATACTTGGGTAACCTTGTGGTGGTGGTGGTGATGTTTGGGAATTACCAACTGGGATAGCATTTCATCATCAAATGTCTCTTTCCTGAAAAATCAAGAGACTTGTGGAATTAGAATTATTTTACCTAATCCACCAAGAAATTTCGGAGTTTAGAACTGTGGATTTCTTGCTTGGAGAGTGTTAAATAATGTGACAGAAGAGCCAGATGTCTTCTTGATCTCGTAATGGTGGGTTAGGTTATCTGGCTCAATCCTTGGACTGAAAGCTACTAAAAATATCAGATGGAATATATTTTAAAAATACTAAAAGCATCTGGGAGCTGAGCCAGAAGTAGTCTATGTAGTAGTAGTCTACTAAATGTAGACCACTTGCAGTTGTCCAAAAGTCCTTGCGAGATATATTTATTAAAAATAACCTGGGGCCAGCCTAGTGGCACAGTGGTTAAGAGCAAGTGCTCCACTGCGGCGGCCCTGCCCAGGGTTCACAGGTTCAGATCCCGGGCACGCACCGCCCCACTGCTTGTCAAGCCATGCTGTGGCGGTGTCCCATAAAAAGTAGAGGAAGATGGGCACAGATGTTAGCCCAGGGCCAGTCTTCCTCAGCAAAAAGAGGAGGATTGGCATCAGATGTTAGCTCAGGGCTGATCTTCCTCACAAAATAAATAAATAAGTAAGTAAGTAGCCTTAGGGGCCGGCCCGGTGGCTCAGCGGTTAAGTGTGCACGCTCCACTTTGGCGGCCTGGGGTTCGCAGGTTTGGTTCCCAGGCGTGCACCAATGCACCGCTTGTCAAGCCATGCTGTAGCAGCATCCCATATAAAGTGGAGGAGGGTGAACACAGATGTTAGCCCAGGGCCTATCTTCCTCAGCAAAAAGAGGAGGGCTGCACTGGATATTAGCTCAGGGATAATCTTCCTCACAAAAAAAAAAAAAAGAAATTAAAAAATAAAATAACCTTAGGGGCCAGCCTGGTGGTTAAGTTTGCACGCTAGGCTTCACCCGCCCGGGGTTCGTGGGTTCAGATCACGGGCACAGACCTACATATTGCTTATCAAGCCATGCTGTGGCAGCGTCCCACATACAAAATAGAGGAAGATTAGCACAGATGTTAGCTCAGGGACAATCTTTCTCACAAAAAAAAAAAGACCCTTAAACTAGTATGGCCTCTAGACACCTGGAAAAAGCAAATGTACGTCCTCTCTGGAGGTAGACAATAGGATAACATGATCTTTGGCCTCATTTTCTCCCTAAGTTGATCTTTTGAAGTCAATAAACACCACACAGTTAAAATAATCTAAAACACAAGGAAATACAGCACTATGAGCAAGGACAAAACAAACACACCTACCAAACTTCAGAAACTGGAGTGACCAGACTTATCTATAAAACCATTGTGCTCACTATGCAAAAAAAAAAAAAAGAATGCATTTAAATATCTTCGGAAAAAAAGGTGTAAAATAAAATCAGCAAATTGAGAAAACGAATAAAATGAAGCATCTAGAAATTATAATACCAGAAATGTAACAGATGGGTTGAATAGTAGATTAGACGTAATTACAGAGAAAATTAGTAAAACAGAAGATAGGTGCTAATTATCCAGAAGGCAGCATGAAGAGAGACAGAGATGTGAAATAGAGAAGAGAGATTGAGACCTAGAGGATAGAGTAAGCTGTTCTGACACATTTATTGGGAATCCCAGAAAAAGAAAAAGTTTTAAGAAGTAATGCATAAAACTTTTCCTGATGAAAGGTTCACATCTATAGATTCAATCATCTAAACTAGTCTCCAGTAGGATAAATAATGGGGAACCTGCAAAACACTGGATATAAAGATAATAATCTTACAACATCTACACTGGGGTTGGGGGCTGGGAGAAGACATAATATTTAAAGAAAGGATAGAAAGAGCCAGCCGAAGAGGAACAATGAAAACACGAAGACAGTGCAATAAGATCTTCAGTATGCTGGGGAGAAATTGCCGTCCTCGAATTTTATAACCAACAAAAATCATCAGGAATGAGGATAAAAACATATTTTCAAAAAAATAAAAACTAAGTTTCCCACTTCGTTCATATCGTCACTCAAGGCAGTTGTAAAGAACGTCCCTCAAACAGAAGATAAACAATTCCACGTGGAAAAGATGTAAAACAAAGTGGTGAATCGGTAGATAAATCTAAGCAAAATATGGACTACTTACGAAAATCATATTGTCCTTAGGATGTAAAGGAAAAAAACTAAAATGTACAACAGCAATAACATAAAATATAAATTAGTGTTTTAAAGTCCAAAAAGAAGGTAAAGGTATTGATTAACTTGAGATGTTGACAGGTTAAGTATGCATATAGAAACTTCTATGAACCTTAGAGGAAGAGAAACAGAAAGTATTGCTGACTCCCAAATCAGCAGAAGAGAGAAGAAGGAATGATGAAAATACTTCATCAAAAGAAAGAAGCAAGAAAGGAAAGAAAAAAAAAAGGAGCAGATAAGAAAATATAAAACACAACAAGGTGTAGATCTAAAATCAAATATAGCAGTAACTGTATTAAATATAAAAAGATCAAGTGTTTCAACTCAAAGATTATCATACCAGATTTTTTTAATTAATGTTTATAAGTGACATTAAAATATAAGGAGATTGTGGTTGCACAACATTGTAAATGGATTAAAGGCCACTGAAGTATTCACTCTAAAATGATTGATTTTATGTTATATGCATTTCACCTCAAAAAAATGAGACAAATGGTGAGAGTGAAAGGATGGAAAACATATACCACACAAATACTAACCAAAAGAAAGTGTATGTAGCTACATTAAGCAGACAAAATAAGCTTTGAGGCAAAAAGTGTTCTTGATAAGTATATTATTTGGACCATGCTATTTTTTAAATTATCCTATGTAATTGAACCCTAATTCTTATGCAGTGTACATAATTACTTCCCACACTTCACCCATGAATCAAAGAAGAAATCATAATGGAAATTAGAAGATATATTGAAATGAAATAAGACAGAATAGACTTCACCACAAACTGAGGGAATGAAGCTTAAGCCTGTGTATATACTAGAAAAAGAAGAGCTGAAGTATAATGAGCTAAGTATCCATCTTAAGAAATTTTTTTAAATAGCAAAATAAGCCCAGAGAAAGATGGAAGGAAATAAAAGTGAGAGCAGAAATTAGTGAAACAAAACAAACACACCATATAAAGGATCAGGAGGGTGAGATTTTGTTCTTTACAAAGACTAAGCAATACCTTGTATTAGAGCTGTCCAAAAGACTAACACAAGCCACATGTGTAACAGTAAACTTTCTAGTAGCCACATTTTTTCTTTTTTTTTTTTTTTTTTGCTAAGGAAGATTTGTCCTGAGCTAACATCTGTCACCCATCTTCCTATTTTTGCTTGAGGAAGATTCTCCCTGAGCTAACATCTGTGCCAATCTTTCTCCACGTTGCATGTGGGTCACTGCCACAGCGTGGCCACTGATGAGTGGTGTAGGTCCACACCCAGGAACTGAACCCAGGCCACCAAAGCAGAGTATGTGAACTTAACCACTTGGCCACAGGGCTGGCCCCCTCTAGTAGCCATATTTTTAAAAACTGAAAATAAACAGGTGAAATTAATTTTAATAGTAAAATTTATTTAACTATAAATCAAATATTATCACTTCAACATGTAATCAATATAAAAATTATTAATGAGATATTGTACATTTTTGTACTCTTTAAAATTTGGTGTGTGTTTTACACTATAGTACGTCTTGATTGAGACAAGCTACATTTCAAGTGCCCAGTGGTCACATAATGTTGAACAACACAGCTCTCTATCAAGAATGTGAAAAGAAACAATACTACAGATGCTTCAGATATTGAAGAGAATATTATGAGCAACTTTACACAATAAACCTGAAATTTTAGATTTTTTTTCAAAACTCAATAAGCTTCTAGAATGATATGTGTTGCCAAACTTAAGAAGAAAGAAAAGTGAATAGTTCTAAACCATTAAAGAAATTAAATCAGTAGTCAAATCTTTCCATAAAGAAAACCCCAAGCTTGGAAGTCTTCATCAGTGACTGATACCAAATACTCAAGGGAGAAACAATGCCAGTCTTACAAAAATTCTTTCAAGATTGGAAAAGTAAGAAACACTCCTTGCTGTCTTTTGAGTCTAGCATAATCTTGATACCAGAAACCAATAAGAAAAATGTAAGAAATAAAAAGTATAGGCCAGTGTCATTCATGAAATGCAAAAACACTAAACAGCATATAAGCAAATAGAATCCAGAAATGTATTTAAAAAATTAACATAAGACCAAGTTGGGTTTCTCCTAAGAATGTAAAGTTGCTTTAGCATTAAAAATATCAAGGTAATTGACCATACAAACTAATTAAAAATAAAAATCACTGTCATCTAAAGTACAGAAAAGGCTTTGAATTAAAATATCCACTTTATATTATAATAACTTTATCCACTTTATATTATAATAATATAATAATATCCACTTATTATAATAACTCTTGGAAAATTAATCATTGGGAACTTCCTTGAACTGATAAGGAATATGTTCAAAAAATCTAAAGGAAATATTTGTTTAATTATGAAGAGATAAAAGCTTTCTCTTCAATATCAAAAAAGGTTAGAATGCTGGCTATATCACTTGTAATCTACACTGTCCTATAAATAGTAGCAAGAGCAATAAAACAAGAAAAAGAAAATATAAAACCTGTAATCCTTAAAAATTAGAAAGGAAGAAACACTCAATTCCATGCAGGTGATATAGTGTACATCAAAGTTTTTTTTAACCTGTAGCTAAATTATCAGAATTAACGAGTCCAACAAGATTCCTTTAAACAAACAATATGCAAAAAACATTTCCTATAGACCAACAAGAAACAATAAACTAATGGAATTAAGTAAAAGTACCATTTACAGTAGCATCAAAAAGAAATTACCAGAATAAAAAGATTTTTTTAAAAAATTACCTGGGAATAAAGCTAACACAATATGTGTGAGACATTTGAGTGAGTATCATCAAATGATAGTCTAATGAGGGAAAAATGAGAGCGAGCCCATATTCAAGGATTGAAATACTAAGTATTAAAAGTCAATTCTCTCCACTTTTCATTTTAGTTTTAATGAAATTCCAATCAAAATGTAATGTTTTTTTGTGTTGTGTTGGACTTGAAAAGTAGATTTAAAAATGTATATGGAACTTGCAAAGGGCCAAGAATACCTAAGAAACACCTGAAGAATTCAAGTGAGAGGCCTTGCTCTAAAGATAGAAAGACATTATAAAGTTTTAAAAATTAAAAGCAGTGTAGAATTCAGAGGCATGAACAAATAGACCACAGACACAGAATATCGAGCCCACCAACAGACACATCCACATGTGTTCGGACATTGCATTGTGGACAATTGTATCGCAGATGGTGCAGGGAAAAGACAGGCCTTCAGCAAATGATGCTGGGACCATTACCTATCCATAGGGATGATAAAAGTACAGTGCTTTGCATATTTCTTTTCCTGATAGCAAACAAAAATGTAGTAACCTCTGAGAGTACCGCTACTGTTCTCTTGCAGTTTATTAAAATGTTGTATCACCGCCCATGGCTGTCGAGAGCTCGCCTTGGTCCTCACAAGCAACCAAAACCTGACGAGTCTGCAAATTGGGTGCAATGATATAGAAGATGCTGGCGTGAAGCTGTTATGTGAAGCTCTGACACATACCAACTGTCGCTTAGAGAATCTTGGGTGGGTATTCTCAAAGTCGTGACTGTGTCTTTGTGGGTGGCAAAAGATGGAGGATTGATGGACAGAAAGAAAAATAAAAACGAAAACCCCATCAGGGGCGTGTAGCCATTAGCTGTCATGGCATAATCAACTACTCCAAAACTTAGAGGCTTAAAGCAGTGAGCACTAACAATTGCTAGCTGTCTCTGCTGGTCTGGGCCAGGTGTAGCTGATCTCGAATGGGCGTGCTCAGAAATCTGTGGCTCCCTAGGGCATTGGTTGGTCCAGGTGGGCCTCACTATCAAGTCTGGAGGTTGATTGGCTGTCTGTGAACTGAGGAAGACAGGGATGGCTGGACCGCGTGTCTCTCATATCTAACTGGTTAGCCTGGCCTTGTTGACATAGCGTGTGTTACCAGTTTACTAGCTGCCATAACAAAGTACCATAGACTAGGTGGCTTAAACAACAGAAATTTGTTGTCTCAGTTCTGGAGGCTGGAAGTCTGAGATCAAGGTGTCAGCAGGGTTTGTTTCTTCTGAGCCCTGTCTCCTAGGCTTGTAGATGGCCGTCTTCTCTCTGTCTTCACAAGTCTTCCCTCTGTATGTGTCTGTGTCCTAATTGCCTCTTCTTATAAGGACACCTGTCCTATTGGATTAGGGCCCACCCTAATACCCTCACTTTAACTTAATTGCCTCTGTAAAGACCTTATCTCAAAATATGGTCACATTTTGAGGTAATAGGTGTTAGGACTCAACATATGAATTTTTGGAAGGACACAATCAGCATTTCAGAGGTTCAAGATATCAAGAAATGTGCAAGATGTGAGCTCAGAACTCACATAACCTTGCTTCCACTGTGTCACATTAGCCAAAGCAAGGCACACGGCCAGCCCAGATTCAGGGGGTGGGGAAACAGACCCTAACCCTTCATGGAATGAGCTGCAAAATCACATTGCCATGGGCATGGGTTCAGAGAGAACAGATAATCGTGGCCACTGTTACAATCTACCCCATAGCAGTAATCAGATGCCAGAAACACTGGACTGTGAGACACTGTGCTCGGAGGCTAGATGGTGAGCCTTGGCTAAATGTCCAGCTCACATTCCACCCACGTGCCACCCTCTTTACCCTGAGGATGGGGCCACTTCTCACCGTGTGTCTTCTGTTGCAGGCTGGGTGCATGCAAGTTAACCGGTGCCTGCTGCAAGGATCTCTCCTCTGCTCTCACCAGCAGCAAAACCCTGAGGAGATTGAACCTGAATGGAAATGCCTTGGACCACAGTGGTGTGGTGGCCCTGTGTGAGGCCCTGAGACACCCGGAGTGCCCCCTGCAGGTTCTCGGGTGAGCTAGTGCCACTTCCCCTCGTGGGGACAGTATTCGGGGATCAGGAGGAACTGACTGGGACCCGAGGTGTGGAACTAGGACAATCTAATCTTATTGTGTTTAAATGCAAAGGATGTTCCCTGTCTCAGGATCATTGCAGGAGTGAAAGATGGTTAAACCTCCTCTTCAGCACAGTAACTGGTGAACGGTGAGAGCCCCGTAAATGGTGGCACTTGGTACTATTATAATACAAATTATAATTATAATACCTAAAGATGTATAATTAGAAAGATAAATTATAATTATACTTAATATATTATATTTATATTAAAGTTTATTATATATTAAAATAAAATTTTAATATAAATTATATTGATATTATAGACATAAATATTATATAATTGTAGTACATAATTAAGTATATAATGTAATCTATAACTATATATTATAAAATTATAATACAATTATAAAATCTAGTAAAACATCTAATACAATTAAATAATATATATGTGTAATTTATTATAATGATACACATATTTATTATATATTTATAATTATAGGCAATTATTTATACAGTCATGCACCACATGACGTTTCAGTCAACCACGGGCCAAACACACATATACAATGGTGGTCCCATAAGATTAGTACAATATAACCTGCATGTAAAACCCTTATCAAAGGACCAGGACCAGGCACTCAGATACTGGCAGCTAGTACTATTTTATCTTTTTAAAAATAAAAATAGCTTCAGTCTTTCTCCCCAGCTTCCGCTCTGTCCCAAACCCTAATGTTTAGGTGGAATCAGGGTTTTCTACCAGACAGGACGTTTGTTCTGTCCAGTGACGTGTTGGAACCAGCTCCTACCAGCTGGTGAGACCTGTGTGTGTGCGTCTCTTCCTAATGCCGTGGTCAGTGACATCAAGTTGGCAGCTTCAAGTCGGCCGTGGTTGGAGAATCTACACCATGGAAATGAGCAGCGCTACAAATCAGGGCTTTTTAGGGTTTTTTTGAGCCAGGTGTTAAACATTTATCAGCACACCACTGCATATGATAGGTAGGTCTTTCCTCTTGGAGGCAACACCAGGTTCTCCTAGGCTCGTCCAGGGAAGAAATGAGGGAGAAAGATGAGATGCAGAGAAGAAAGAGGTATGAATTAAATAAAGCCCCTTTTGTATATTATACCAGGTTGCAAAAAGATGAATTTGATGAGGAAACCCAGAGACTTCTGATGGCTGAGGAAGAGAGAAATCCCCACTTGACAATTTTCGGTGGCTAATGGAACAGAGACAGGAGCAGAAGGGAAGCAACTGGATTGCAGGCAAGCTGGATTCATTCAGACTGAAGAGCACCTGCAGGGGATAAGTACTGGTGCCCCTACTTGTACCTACTCTGCACCAGGAGTCACACGTTACTGATGCTGATGGGAACCCTGAATTTTCTGGCACCCCGTCCAGATGTCTTTCATATGTTTTGTGTTAATGTGGTTTTTATATTTGCTTGTGGCCTTGGGAAAGCCACTGAAAGACCTCCAAGGTAATATTTCTATGCTGTCTTACGATGACATTTTAAACACTCAATAAAGTTTTTATATCCTAAAACATTTTGTAAAATCTTCCAAAAGGATCTGTTACTGGCTAATGCCTGGAGCAAGCGTGTAGATTGAAGAAATTGTGGTGCTCTCTCCACGTTGGCTTGGAAGGGTGCTGACCCTACTGACAGCAGTGGAAATGCAGGTCTATCTCAGGCTTTCTCTTCTCTTGCTTCATGACGGTATTTTAAAAGTACATTTTTAAAAATCAGAAAAGTACAAATCCCCCATTCCCTCTACCTAAGAGAACAGATAAAGGTGAAGATCCTTTTGACCATCAACCCTGTCTCCTTCCTCTCTCCCTAAATCCCACAAGCAACCCTATCATGAGATTAATGGATAGCCTTCCAACACCATTCCTAAACTTCCATATACTTGGATGCCTCCATCCACAATATGGCACTGAGGGGTTTTTCTTTAATTGCATAAAAGATACCACACCAAATGCATTATTCTGCAAGTTTTTTCATTCTGTTAGTCTACGCATGTTGATATACATAAGTATATATACACGTGTATGTATCAACACGGATTAGCTGAATGAAAAAACTTGCAGAACAATGCATTTAGTGTGATATATGCATATATATGTACATGTGTGTTGTATATATCAACATGGATAGACTAACAGAGTGAAAGCACATATATACAATGCCATTCTGTGTGTCGGGTATGTGTGTGTGTATACATATACACACAGATGTATGTGTACATATACATATATATACACACATAAAAAAAGGTTGAGATCTATATTTTATATAAGTATATAAACCATACATAGATATCTATATCTCTCTATCTTTCTCTATGTCTATCTCTGTATCTCTCTCTCTCTCTCTCTACCTAAATCTTGTTTTTTTAACCTCACACAGAACGGCATTGTATATATGTACTTCATTTGAAGTATCTATTCCCCTATTGATAGGTATTTAGGTGATTTCTCATATTTGACATTATACATATCACTACAATGGGCAACATTGCAAATCTCTTCTCGTACATGAATCTGAGTATTTCTTTAAGGTAGCTACGCAGAGATGTAAAGGTAGCCATGCTGTCACAAAGGCAGCCAAGAGTAGGATAAAAGTAACTAAAGAGAGGGAGGTGGAAGAGTGAGGGACGCAGATGTAAGTGAGCTAAACTCTAACATAGTAAGACATTGGTAGACAATGTGTGAAATTGATATATCGGCAGGTTAGGCTACTGGTATCAACGGATATGCAGGGGTTGAGAAAGGAATAAACCACTGGCTGAACTACGGCTGTATTTGTCTTCATCAGTCAACCTGCAAACGGGAGTCTCTCTCTTGACGGGAAGGCTCTGCTGCTCCCAAGAAACCTGACTTGAAACATCCCAGTCCTGCAGTGCTGACACTGAATCTACCACTGTGCCAATCAAGTAATTACTCTCCTGCTTCCTGGTCTTTCCTCTCTCCCAACACATCCCTTCTTGGGATACAGGGTTCCCATCTCATAGTGCGGGAAAGCCTCAAATTTAAATCGAGTTTTGAGTTGATTGTGGCATGGGACTAGATAGTTATCGGTATTGAGACTATTACCTAAAACAAAGCAATAAATTTTTAAATGATTGGTATTCAGACTTTTACCCAAGTGACAGCAGAGAAATGGCCTAGGACAAGTATTTAACTGGGTGCAGGAAAAGATTATGCATCTGAGAGTAAATTTGAACAGTCAGGCTAAAACGATGCTGTATGATTCTATCTCATGAGTCATGCTTGTTCAGTGGAATAAACTGAAAAAGTAGAAGCAGCATAAAATTAAAGACAAAGAGTGGTATATAAGTCCCACACAAGACTCGACAAGTTAGCCTCTGCAAAGCTGTAAATTAGCTCAGTCAACCTAAGTTGCAGGCACAGCACCGTCCTCAAAAGATCACCCAGTAATTTTCTTTTGCCTCTTTCCAAGTTCTGGCTCATTTCTCTGGCATTGCTATTATCACCTCTCTGCATGACCCATTGCATCTCTCATTCTTTCCAACTCCACTGCTTCTCCTCTTCCCACTGGGTCTCATGACTTCTAAGACTCTCTCCTCTTCTTCCCCTACCTCCAAATGATGGAGGTGGGAACTCAAGGGAAAGTTTAAGGGTGCAAGTTAAGCTTCTGAACTCCCACGCCATCAATTTAGGAGTTAAGGTTGGGAAAGTCAGCAATCCAAGTGTCCATAATAAAGGAATGGATGAATAAAACAGGCTATATCCATACAATGAAATAGTATTCAACATTAAAAAGGAAGAAAATTCCGACCCCTACTGCAACATGGATGAACCTTGAAGATGTTACGCTAAGTGAAATATGCCAGTCACAAAAGGACAAATATAATGTGATTCCACTCCTATGCATGGTCAAATTCATAGAGACAGAAAGCGGAATGGTGGTTGCCATCCTGGGGACGTGGGGAGAGGGGGAAATGAGTTTTCGTTTAATGGGGACAGAATTTCAGTTTGGGAAGATGAAAAAGTTCTGGACATGGATGATGGTGATGGTTGCATAATAGTGTGAATGTACTTAATGCCACAGAACTGTACGCTTTAAAATGGTTAAATGATGAATTTTCATTATTTCTATTTTACCACCAAAAAAAGTCATGAGAGGAAGAAAAATAGTGGGCAAGTCAGTTGATCTCTCATCTGTGAAATGAAGAAGAGGGAATTCATCCTTCTAGGAATTCTGTGCAATAGAGGTGATAGGATGTAAAAGCAGCTTAAAGAACCAACAAAACATTTTCCCCTAGCTACCAATTATGTTAATGGAATGTCCTTTCATACCTCTAAGGAGGCACATTAAGAGTTTCCCCTGACCGGGTCTCTTTTCCCTCACAAGGACAGATCAGTAGCAAAGAAGGATGTGCTGATCAAGTATTGAGCTATAAAACATTTAACTTACAAGTAGAGGATCTTGAGATGACAGGATTGAAGGAGATTAAATGAAGAGCGACATTCACAGGTGCTTACCACACCTGAGCATTTTACACGTTATTTTGTGTAATTTTTGCAAAGTCTCCAAGTTGGTGCTATCAGAACCAATTTTGTAATGAGAAAATTGGCTTCAAGGGTATAGATCACTGCTACCCAGCTAAGAAGCAGTGGTGCCATCATGAAAATCCATTCTGAGTGGCTCCATTCCATAGTAGCTGTTTATCTTGCCAGATTCAGCTCTGGGGGATCCTTTTCTCACCCACAGCTCCTCCATTTCTCCTGTTCCTTTCTCACAAGGGGCATTCCATCTCAATTTCTTCTAACCTGAACTATACACTCTCCCTTACTCCCTGCTGCACTCTAGTCCTGGCCACATCTACCCAAGCTTTTAAGATTGCACAGCAGCGGGTGAGGGGAGGAATTGGAGTATGAAAAATAAGGAGGGTGGGTATGAGAGGTGGAAGGAAAAGTGAGTGAAGTTGGAGACATGAGCAATTCTGCTATCGCCATCCCCATAATCACAGACTTGAAGTTAAAGTACAGTTGGTCACAAGCTAATTGCTCCTTCTTGGGTCACGGGCTTAATAACCTGGCATGAGCATGGAGAAGAAGTTCAGCAGTCAGGGTGCATTCAAATCCTCTGATCCCATCTCTTTTCCTAAATCACTATTCCCCTTCCAGGTGGGGTGGACCTACTGTTGATTCCCCAAGCCCCACAAAGTCACTTTGGCATTCCTGTGAAGTGGCTTTAAAATGATCTTTGAATATCCTAAAAATGTTGCTTTAAAATACATTGATGTAATTGAAGGGATTCCACGACAAATTCAGGAATCCTAGAATAACAAAAAATTCCTAAAATATTGTGAAAATAGTAATCAAGAATTCGTGGATCCAGCACTCACAGAATAATATTCTTGTGTTATTTTTTAAAGAAACAAGAAATTTGAGGATAGTCTTGGACTTGGAGTTAACAAATGGACAGTTTGTCAGATTATCAGAAATAACATGATTCCATTTTAATAACTAGTAACCCAAAGTAAGTAATTGATGACATGGCAATTAAGGCAGATCTAAACCTTTGATTTTGCTTAAAGTCTCCACCTTGACACGATTTTCTAAGTTAGTTCGTATACCTCTCCCCACTCTCACTATCCCAGCTTTCATCTACAAACAATAATGGAGGTTCAAAAGAAGGAAGAGAATGAAATATTTATTTCAAGGACTCAGAGTTTCACTTATGTTTCATTGTGAACATGGATAGAAGGATCACGGGATTCAATTTATTGGAAGATCCCATTGGGTCTTGTAAGGCATAGTGGTTCTTAGAAGAGTTGGATTCAAAGGCCAATTATTTGATCTACTATCTCTAATCTATTGCAAAGCATTTTCTCTCAGTATCTTTTTTTAAATCAGTCAAGTAGGGATGTTGCTACCTACAGGGCTTTGATGAAGATTGAGACGCACTATGAAAGTGTTTTTAAGCTACGAAATGCAAAATAAAATGAATATCCAACCATGCCCTAAGACTACGTCTGACAGCTTTTACTCATTGAATAATAGTACAAGAAAGAATCTTGGTGTTAGGACAAGGGAGAGAAAATTACAATTCAGTAAGATCCTATTCCTCAAACACATTCCCATGCATGACATCATCGATTTCACATTATGTCCTGTGTGGGATCCATGTTGCTCAATATTTTCAGGTTGGTAAAATACATTCTAGATATGTAACACACCAACAGACCATTCAAAGGTAGAAGCGAAAGCCTACATTGGGTCTATTTGTATATTAGGAGTGGTTCGGGATATCCATCTGGCTTATTTAATCACAATACAATAATTATGGAAATGTACTCACATCTATCCCTTCTCAATCCATAAGAAATGAGGCTTTAGGCTCCCTCAAAGTATGTTTATATCCTTTGCTTTATTGAATCCTCTTAACACCCCCAAGAATTAAAAACATTACACCAAGAAAGACAAGAAGAAACTTAAGGCAAAGCCAATGTCGAATCATGGGGCCAAATATAGTATTAGATTAGGATTCTGGAGATTGTTGTAGGCAGCATATTAAATACCTAAACTGTGAAAAATCCTTCTTGAGGTGACAGCTCATTTGTCCCCATGAGCAGTGACACCTGAGCAACACATAGGTCAGGACCTCCTGGTGGTTGGACTTCAGGAACATTCCATGGTAAAGCCACTGCATCTCATCAGCAGGATCACCACCACCATTTGTCTTCAGGGTCATTAAAATCCCACTTACACTTGATTCTCAGAAAGGACCCCTTCTCCTGTAATTCCTCCAACTCCCCTTTCACTATGTCATACAAGTGTTTTTCAAGTCTGCAAAAATATAGAGAGAATGAGAAGAAGAGATGATAGAATGAGATGATAAAATAAAACAGGTGCCCCATACAAAAACTAACTTTTGTTTGCCTTCATATTGGTGCATCTCCATCTCTAGCCTCACCCAGAGACATTGGGGAGGAGATTTGAAGACACAAGAACCCTTTCCAGAGAGAAAAGTCACAACCACAGAAGAAAAAGATGGGAAATCCTTGGGAAAGATGACAGAATAGACAAAGGACAGAGTAACTCAGGTCGTTGTTGTCACTGTGTGTAAATCTGATTCCTTTCATTTGTATCATTAATGTTAAGCAGACTTTTGAAAAATAAAGTCTTAGCATTCTCTTCTTTGAGAAGAGGTGAGAGTCTGGGTACTCAATCAGAAGTCCCCTCTACAACTTGAATCACACACATACACAGTTGGTAAGGAGAGAAATGTCCGTCTCTGGTGATCACCATCCCAGAACTCTTGTAAGAGTGCATTGCTTAGATGGAAAGTTGGTAACATAAAATCCTGAACGTATGGGTTTTGACCGACTTCCCGAGTTAGGCAAGGTTCCTGGGTATCCAAGATGACTTCTGCTAAAATGTACCTAATTTAATGTCTTTCACAGCTTACCTGTCTGACCTCATCTCCAGAATACTGAATAAGGTGAAGAGTATTCTAATTAAAGACTCTTCTTTAAATGCCTCGAAGGGACAACATAAAGCCTTTGCACATGCTATTCTGGCTTCCTTAGAACACTCCACTCTGCATCTCTCGTCTCTGTCCATGTTCCCCTTCTGATACATAAATTTCTCTTTCCAGCCGCCTTGGGACTCAAAATCAATGACACCACTTCAGACATGCCTTCACTTATACCTTAATCACCCTTGTTTTCTGCACCACACCCAGAGCTTCCTTCAACTAACTGCTTTTATGTGTCTTAGATATGTATCTTTCTGAGAAGAATGCAGGCTCTTGAGAATGAGGCTCAGGACTATTTGTTTCCCACTGTCTGCCATGCTGTGCCGCTTGGACCACAGTCAGCACTGAAAAGAAGTTGTGGAGTGAATGTACGTTGAGTGAAACATAGAGTAGGTACAAGAATGAGAAGAATGAGGGGACTCCCCAAATACTCAAATGTCTATGGGATTGTGCCATCCAACATGGTAGTCGCTAGCCACGTCGGCTATTTAGATTTAAGTTTATTCAAACCAAAGAAAGTTAATTCAGTTCCCGAGTCACACCAACCACATTTCAAGTGCCCAGTTACTGCATGCAGCTAGGGGCTACTCTATCAGACGATGCAGATACAGGCAATTTCCATCATTACTGAAAGTTCTGTTGGCCAGCACCGCCCTAGGAATTGAATGCAGGGTAAAATTGATGCTCCTTTTAGAACATCAGCCAACCCATCCTCATCTCAGCAAGTGCCTCCCTGTGTGAGAGTCAGTAGGATTACCCGAGTTTTCGTAGTTTGCACGTTGATTTTCTCAAGGACTTCCAGAGCATGTTGACTCCATCAGGCCCCAAGTCATTTCCTAGAAGGTTCAGATTAACCAAGCTTTTACAGCTTCTGAGAACAGAGGAGAGAGGCTGGCAGCAAGCAGGCGTCAAATTGCATTTCTCCAACCTAGGGGTGGATGGGAAGGAGGTGTGAAAGACGGTCTTCCAAGATTGAGAAATTAGAAATAAAAGTTATCCAAGATTTAGGGGAAAATATCCTACTAAAACAGCCTGGCTGACAGTAAAGGTCTTAACACACGCCAGACACTTTTCCAAATGCTTATGTATAACTCATTTAATCCATATACCAATCTATTAAAGTAGATAATATCTTAAACCTCATTTGACAGATGAGGAAACACGTTTAGCCTGCCCAAACATAAAACAATTTTAGTATACAGTGGATGTGAGTTTATTTATAAGGCTCTTGAAAGGACTAAAATAGCATTACAATGCCTTAATTACACTTTTTCGTCTTATTTCTAAACTCAACAATACAAAATATGAACATGTGGTTGGCTAGATACTAGGAATACAAAGACAAAAGTGAAAGTGTATTATATCAGTTTAACTCAGCAGAAATTTTCACCTAAGTCTATGAAAAAATGTCACATGTGGCTGTACGTGCAAAATTTGCTGCATGAAGAGTAGAAGGAAGGAATATAATTCCTTAGGTTGGAAGAAGTTGAGTAGGATCCAGAGAATGCTTCAAGGTAAAGCTTCCACTTGATGGATAGGAAGAGCATGGTATGAGAAAAACATGGGCTCCAGCCTCAGACAGGTGTGTCCCCACGTCTCAGGTCTAACGCCACCAGCAGGGCTTTTCCCACTATATTATATATGTTGACCTCAATCCAGTACCTTTAATAGTATTCCCTTCATCTTCTAGACCAGTTTCTCAATCAGGGGTGATTTTTCCCCACAGGGGAGATCTGAGGATGTCTGAAGACAGGGGATGTGCTATTGGCATCTGGGGGATGGAGGCCAGAGATGCTGCTTGACATTCTCCAGTGCCCAGGATGGCCCCACAACAAAAATTGCCCAGCGCAAAGTGTCAGTAGTGCCAAGATTGAGAAGCCCTGGTCTAGATGGTAAAGATGGAACACAATATATATGACGTGAAGGTACCTCCTTTAAAACTACAACACTGGAGAAGGAGACTGGATGAAAGTGAACTGAATGTCAAGAAGAGATCCATCATTAAAGACACTGCAATAGTGTTGCAAAAGTTCTCTCCTTTCTGCTTTCAGGAGAAGCACCTAGAGAGTGAGGGCTTAAAACCTGACCACCATACTTTTGAAAGCGTAAGTATGACCCTGATTTACTTATATAATCTGGTGGCTTCTCCTTTACCTACATGATAAAGAACATTGCACCTGAAGAAGCCCCTTTAAGGATAAAGAAGTGGTGAAAAGAATTGGCTTCTGGCTTATTTCACTCAGCATAATGCCCTCAAAGTCTATCCGTTTTGTCACAAAGGGCAGGATTTCCACAGAGAAAGACTGGTACCGTATGACCTCACTTACATGTAGAATCTAAAAAAGCCAAACTCAAAGAAACAGAGAGTAGAATGGTGGTGACCAGGGTCTGGGCGGTGGGGGAAATGGGGAGATGTTAGTCAAAGGGCACAAATTTCCAGTTATAAGATGAATAAATTCTGGGGATCTAGTGCACAGCATGGTGACAGTTAACAATACTGTTTTATACACTTGAAAGTTGCTAAGAGAGTAAATCTTAAGTGTCCTCACCACCAAAAAGAAATGGTAATTATGTGAGGGATGGAGGTGTTAGCTAACCTATGGTGGTAATCATACTGCAGTATATAAATGTATCAAATCAACAGGTTGTACATCTTAAACTTATGTAATGTTATATGTCAATTATATCTCAATAAAGCTGGAACAAAAAAAGAACTGGCTTCTGAATCAGACTTGGCTTGAATCCCTGTCCCCATCTCCTTGCCTCAGTTTTCCCATCTGTAAAATGGGTATAAAAGTACCTACTCCTAGCACCTCCCTGCTGGAGGATGAAGTGATGACTGCGACGTGTTTTCCATTTCCCAGCACATAGTAAGCATTCAGATGACAACCTGCCCTACAGAATGTTTTCCTACATAGTCTTATCTCTCTTTCCCAGACCCATCACTCTGTTCCCACATCATTGTTGAATTTCCCCACAAAGCCCGACTCTGAGCCCTTGTATATGCCATCGCCATCTATCAAGGACTTTCTTTCCCTCTCTCCTTTCCAGGCGCTTGGGGATGGGGGTGAGGACTCATGTTTCAAGGTTCATCTCAAAACCCAACCTCCTCAGAGAAGTCTGCCCCAAGCCCCTAAGAGAACAACTAGAACCACTGCCTATGTGAAAAATGGCTATCATTTGAGCCACATCTAACGAAAATCCTATTACTTGAGGCTGAACCATCTTAGCTTGTTGAGGAAACACATCACATTGTGGTTAAAATCAGTCTTCCCCATAGGTAGGAAAGACTCTCGGGGCTGGGAACATGCCCCACCCCCCAGCACCTACTATCCAAAATGCATGGATTGAAAGAATATTTACAACATGCCAAGGATAGGGGTAACAGGAGTCAAATGCTTTCTCTAAACTTGGAGCTTATCACCAAGCAGAAGAGATTTTTAAGAGGAGAACTCTGTCCTTCACCATTTCTCACCTTCCTAACCCCCCCATGACCATACATTATTCCTTCCCTACTTCAAGAGCAGAGAGGTGGACTTTCCCCAAAGGAAATAGCGTCAACTCACCCAACTGTGTTCAAGGCACAATTCGAATGTTTTAGAACCTCACAGAGTCGTTTCACTCCGTCATCCTGAACATCATTTTTCCCAATATCCAAAATTTGCACATTATGATTGTGCTTGAGGGCATTAGCAAGCTCCCCACAGCCCTCCGTTGTGAAAGAACAGTCTGACAAACTGCAAAATAAAAGTATAAAAAAGGGGAAAAAATAATCCTTGAATCTTTAGGTTTTAGTCTATATGCTCCCACCCATCTCACTTTCTCCCAAGGAAAAGAGATGCCAAAGCCGGATTTCTCATCCCAAGCCCTAGAAAGAGGAAGGTGCATATTAGCAGGTCTGAGACACCCAGGGTACTCTATTTACCCATGATAGAAAGGAGGTAGAAGGAACAGCTATGCAGCCAACCCTCTCCCCATGCCATCCCAAGGCCTGTCCACATGGAGGAAGGGCTTCTCCTTGAAATTTACTACCAGAGCGCCCAGACTCTACGTAGCTATCATGGAACATGGTTTTCAGCGTCTGAGCTCAACATTTGAGCTGAAAAAGACACCAGGAATCTCACTCAAGAGCAAGACTAAATTTCTAAGAATGAATTATTACACCAAAATAAGTTCATAATGAGTAATCTAGGTAAATATTTGGAGAAAGAATGAAAAAATGGGAGTGAGGAAGGGAGATAAGAGGGAGGGAAAAAGAGAAAGAGAGATAGGGGAGAGAGGAGACAGAAAGAGGGAGAGAGAATGTGGGGGAAGTGAGGTGGGGAGAGGAGAGAGAGAAGGAGGGGAGAGAGAGAGACAGAAGGAGGAGAGAGAGAACAGAGAAACAATAGGAGATTGACA
Organism: Diceros bicornis minor; assembly: GCF_020826845.1. NCBI lineage: Eukaryota > Metazoa > Chordata > Mammalia > Perissodactyla > Rhinocerotidae > Diceros > Diceros bicornis. The sequence goes on from NC_080773.1 coordinate 34,099,749, forward strand.
CCTTAAGGCAGAGAAGGTATACATAAGGCAAAAATCCTTAAGCCACAAAAGGAAAAGTTTGGCTACATGAAAAATATCCTCATGGTTAAAACTATCAGAGGCCAAGTCTAAGGGCCAATTAGATAAAGAGAATACACAAATCATACCAAAATGGCTCAATTTCCCTAGTGAAGAATGCCTACAAGTCAGTAGGAAAAAAGAAATAAAAACCCAATAGAGAAAAAAAAATATCCAATTTTATCAAGAGGTTTTCCATTTGGAAGTTTACGTTAATGGCTTTCAACATTTGAAAACTGCTCAACCCCATTCTTATTCACAGAGATGCAAATATGCAAGGACTTTGAGTTTACAAAGGAAGGGATGTGACCCCTGGGGTTGTATCAAAACAATCTTGGGGGAGAGGGTCGGTGAGGGTTTAGCTGAAAATAGACTAGCCAGGAATCAATAAGTGTTGAAGTTGGATAATGGGGTAGATTATACGCTATTCTCCCTACTCTTGTGCAAGTTTCAGTATTTCCGCGGAAGAATAAAAGGTATGTTTAGCTACCATTTTTCAACCTCTCAAAGTGACAAAGATCAAGGAGGTTTAGTAACACTGTACATGAAGATGTGGATAACAGGCATTCTTGGCTGGTGGCCATGTTAGTTGGTGGGCAATATGTGTTAAAATTTTGATTGCAAATACCCTGTGACCCAGCCACTCCATTTCTAGGAACTTATTCTACAAGTATGTTTACATGCGTCCAAAATGATACAGGTACACAGACACATTGCATAACTTGTATACCTTTCTCAAAAGATTGGAAACAACCAGAGTACTTATTACATAAATAGTACATTCATTCAACAAATTAGCATGTAGTCATAAGAGAGTTAAGGTTGTTACATGCTGATATGCAACATTCTCAGATATGTTGTTTGGGGTGCATGTTTCACGGCAATAAATGCTGAGTAAAAACATACATACTTATAGATGCACAGAAGACCTCTGGAAGGGTTTAAAAAAAGACAATGAAAGCATTGGTGGCCTCCAAGGAGGGGAATCGAGTGGCTGGGAAACATAGGTGGGAGGTGGCTTCATCTTTGGTAACTTTGAATAAGAAAAGTCCAACAGAACTTTCCTTGATGATGGTGGAAATGTTCTGTAGCTGGACTGTCCACGACGATAGCCACCAGCCTGACCATCAGGCACTTCAAATGTAGTTAATGTAACTGAGGAACTGAATTTGTCATTATATTTAATCTTTATAATTTAAATTTAGGCACATGTGGCTAGTGGGTGCCATATTGGACAGCACAGAACCTTTAATCCTGTGACTTTACTCACCCATATGATTGATGCAAAAATATTGGATTTTATTTCATTATCAGTCGGCTACATCTTAGCCCATTAAAATGTTTCCAATATTATTAAAGTTAATAAAAAAATTACTTACAAATGTTTTCAAATTTATTAACACCCTGTGTCTGGGGATATTTGGCTAGCCTCCCACTACTGTCTATATTCCTATTGGGAGTCATGAGCCTTTTTAAGAGTGATATAGACTACATGTTTGAAAATATGCATAGATATAAATAATACACAAAATCATTTCCTTAGGACTGGTAAACGAGGGACACTCGAAGCTCATTTCTGACTTCTATTCTGTATCAGGCATGGAATAACACACCGTGCAGAGAAGAGCCAGCATAGCCTGCCTGACCCCTGTCCTTAGAAAGGCCTGCTGGCAAGGCTGGCCCTTGGCTGGCGTCGGGGAGCTTGGATCTCAGGCGAGTCCCCCTTCCCTGCTGAGAATGACTCTCTCTGCCTGAACTGAGCAAACAATGTGGTTTAGGCTGACCAGTTGCTTTCCTGTAAAAGTCTGGAATCTTGGTACGTTCTGGGCAGGAGGCGTCCACAAGACCAGCACCCAATAAAAATCTCGAGCACTGAGTCTGCAGTGAGCTTCCCTGGAGGACAGCATTCCACATGCGTTGTCACACTCAGTGATGGGGGATGAAGTGTGCCCTGGGTGACTCTGCTGGGAGAGACTTCCCGGGAGCTTGCACCTGGTCTCCTGGGACTTTGCCCCATGCACCTTCTCCCTTTGTTGGTTTTGCTTTGTCTCCTTTCCTGTAATAAATCACAGCCGCATATACGACTGTATGCTGAGTTCGTTGAGTCCTCCTAGCGAATCATCAAACCCGTGAGGTGGTCTTGGGGACCCCTGACATGCATTGTAGTTGGTCCTTAACAGTCATCCCAGATTTTTCCCCCCACAGGCACCACTACCCACCCACACATCCCGGCCTCCAATAAAGCCAAAAGCTCCCCAATGGCAAGAGTCACATCTGCACCCAGGACTCAAGCCCCGTCTGGTACTCAGGCATTTGCAGGTCCATTCACATGGCTCCCCTCACACCCACTAAACAAGAAGGAAGGCACGCAACTTACTCCAGGTTCTGCAGGTTGCAGTCTGGACGACTCAGGGCCTCACACAGAACCTTCACTCCCTCATCTCCTAGGTTGTTCTTCCTCAGATTCAGGTGCGTCAAACTCTTGTTCTGGAGGAGAGCATCTGACAAGTGCCTGCAGCTGGGTGCCCCAAGCTGGCAGAACCAAAGCCTGTGCGTGAAGAGCCACAGAGACAGATGCTCAGGGAAGCAGCCCAAAGCAAGGCCCTTCTCCGCGGGCAGCCACAGTGTCTCCCCAGACCCCAACCCAGGACACACTAAGTGTCTGTGCTTACTCATCCTTTCCACTCCAGATGTATAAAACGAGCACACTAAGAATGTTCTGGTCATTAGTTGGTTAAAAAAAAATAATAAAGGAATGATATCAAAGTGTACAAAGTTTCAGTTATGCAAGATAAATAAGTTCCAGAGATCTGCTATACAGCACCGTGCCCATACCTAATACTGTATTGTGTACTTAAAATGTTCTGAGAGGATAGATCCTATATTGTGTTACTACAAAAAAATCATCATCAGTGTCATCATCATCATCATCATTATTATTATTATAAAGGGGGCAGGAGGAAACTTCGAGAGGATGGATGTTTATGGTCTTGGTGGTGGTGATGGCCTCACGGGTGTATATTTATCCCCAAACTCACCAAGTTGTATACATTAAATACATACAGCTTTTTACATGTCAAAAAAATAAAGTTTAATGTGAGGTTTTTTTTTTTAATTTAAGTAAAATATTAAAAATAAAGGAAAAACACTTTAAATGGCCTTGAGGCAGCTGGGATGAACCCCAGACTCAGGAGCCAGTCAGACTTGGGTTCAAATGCCGCTCAGGTATTACTAACTGCAGTTGGCAAGTGGTGTTATTTCCTTCAGCCTTCATTCCTTCTGTTCTGAAGTGGAGATTGTGATGGTCTGTCACAGGCAGGTGGATGATCCAGTGAGCCAGGCATATGAAGTGCTTGGGACAGTACTTGGTCAGTGTGCAATATAAGTTATAGGAGATGTATCATATAATATGGAGACACATATATCAGATCTATAGGTGTTATAGAACAGGGATATTATGTAATGCATGCTATGATATTTATAACAATATATCTTATATATAATATATAAATTATATACAGTATTACATATGATATATAGTTATATAATATATAATAGGATATAGTATAATTTAATATCATACATTATATATTATTAATATTAATATATATCATATTAAATGTGATATATATTAAAGTATATGGTATAAGTAAAATTATTACATACATATTATATTAGAATATATTATAAATATAATTGTACATGTATATTATTAGTTCATATTATACATGTGTCCGTTTGCTATTCATACTCTGGCTCTTTAAGACTCAGTGCAAGGTGAGTGCTAACCTTTTCTTCTTAGCTCTGATTCCACGGTCTTTCACCATAATCCTCCCCTCTGATTCACCTCAAGACCCTGGCCTTCTCCATTCTTTTATACTCACCTGAACAATACCCGATCCCAGGAAAACCCACTCTCCATCTACTCTACACCTGCACCAGAGCAGAATGTCGCTGACGAAGAAAAGGTCTACACAATTGCACTTGACATCCACACCGCAAGTGGACTCTTCTCTCCCCAGCATCCCTGGAGTCCTGTAGTCCTGTGTACACCTGCTCACATAACTGCTCTACGTAGGTGACTAAGGAGGATCTCATGCTCCCCTGTCCCAATCCAAACCCCGCTCTCCCCATCTTCCCCACGTCAGGAAATGGCACCAAGCTTCCCCCAGCGGCCTAAGCTCATCATCTGCAGGGGCTCTGGAGTCCTTTCTCTCCTAAACCATTTCCAACCCGCCACCAAGTCCCCCTGGCTCTCCCTTCAAATACGCCCTGACATCCTGCCCCCTCACCCAGGCCAGCTCTCTAACCCTCCCGCCTGGCCTACAGGCACTTGTTCTGCTCATACTTCTGCCCCCATTATAGTCCGTCCTTCAACAGCAGCCTGGATGATCTTTCAAAGTACCGTCCAGTATGTCACCGTCCAGCCTCCAATCCTGAGACAACTCTTCATCTCACCCCAAACAAAACACAGGCTCCTATACCGCCCGGGCATATTCCAGGCATCTTCCTGCCTCTCCAGCTTCAGCTTCTCTCGTGATCCCCCTCGCTCACATCACTCCAGCCACACTAGTTTTCCTGTTCCCACGACACCCCAAGTGCATTCCAACATCAGGGCCCATGCCTTCCTATTCCTTCTCTCAGTCTATGGCTTCCTCCCTTCCTGCCTTCAAGCCTCTGCTTCAGTATCACTTCCTCAGATAGGTTGGTGGGAGGAGACCTTCCTGGGACACCAACCCCACCACTCCTTGTCTACTCATCCCACTTTATTTCTCTCCATGTCTGAACTGTTGTTGATTTTTTTATTTTTGTATCTCACTCATAAAACTGCATCCTCTACACAAGCAGGAAGCTTGTCTGTCTTATCCACCACCCCAACCGCGATGCCCACCTCTGTGTCTGGAGACAGGAGCTCAGATACTGATTGACTAAAACAGTCATAATTTCCCGGGGGTCCTTGTTAAAACTGAATTCCCTGGCACAATCTCCAGAGATTGATTCAACAAATCTGGGGTGTGATTCAGAATCTGTGTTTAGGACAATACCTAGCACATTGAGTAACTGGCCAATGAATGTTACTTTTCAATGACATAAATGAGTCCCAAATGAAGGAACCATTGTTCTCCTCAATGCCTACCCCCATGGAGAGTCATTTCCAGAAAGGGAAGCAGGAGGCACTTACACCAATCTCTCTAACTCACACTCCGGGTGAGTCAGGGAAGAACACAGCAGTGTCACACAATCTTCTTGGAGCTGATTGAACCCCAGGCACAGTCGAGTCAATCTCTGAGTGCTGGTGAGAAGCAAGGCCAGATTCTGACAGCTGGCCGCTGACAGGTTGCATTTCTCCAGGCTGCGGAAGGAGCAGATGCAAAGTGAGCTTCAGCTATACCCAGTTTCCTTTCTCTTTCTTTCTCAAACTCAGTCCCTCGGGCCACATATTTGGGACCCAATCATCATAGAAAAATTAAACTGGATAAAGAACAAAAGCTTCAAGAAGGAGTAAAAGGTGGGTCAAGGTAAGGTTTCTCAATCTCAGCCCTACTGACCTTTGGGCCAAATCATCCTTTGTTGTGGGGGGCCCTCCAGTGCATTGTAGGATTTGGTCATTCCTGGTCTTTACTCACTAGATGCCAGTAGCATCCTCTCCTCCCAACTGTGAAAACTAAGTATGTGTGTCCAGACATTGCCAAATGTCCCCTGGGTGACAAAATCACCCCCAGTTGAAAACCACTGGGTTTAGGGGAGGCTGGCAGAAGCCTGAGGGGGTTATACAACAGAGGCTGGCAGGCGAGATGCCCACAATCAAGGTGAGGGCAAAGCTGACGAGACTGAGCCCCAAGGAGAAAGGTGTGAAGAATGAAGATGGCAAGAAGTGTGTCAATGGGTTAGGTAAATACAATAGGGGGATCCCCAAAGCTCCCCCAAAACCTGCTTCCACTGCCACCCCCACCTTGCCACTCAAACCGGCAAAGAAGATATTTTGGTGAAACGAGAAGACTTACGACAGCTCCTTCAGGGAACACTTTGACGTCCCAAAGGGCTCCTGCAGACTTTTCACCTCAATATCAGAGAGATCATTGTCCCCCAGGCTGAGGAACCTCAGACTTGAGTTCTTGCTGAGTTCCAGAAAGAGTTGATGACAAACCTGAGAGCTGAGGCCACATGATTCCAACCTATCAAAGAAGCCCCAAGGTAGGGAGTTACTCCTGGGAAGAGTGGTCTTTGTTTAGAGACCCCCTTGCTCCATGAACAAAACCTGATTTCTCCCCATTCCTTATCCCTTACACAGGCAGGATGTCCTCCAAGTCAGTGCTACTCAAAGTGCGGTCCACAGTCCAGCATCACCTCAGAGCCTGTTAGAAATGCTACTTATCAGCCCCACAGCAGACCTGCCTGATCTCAGGGGGTGGGTCCCAGGAATGTGTTTGAACATACCCCCTTGGGTGATTCTGGTATACGTTAAAATTTGAGAACCACTGCTCTACACTATCATGCTTTTTCCCACTGCTCATCTTTCTCTGTATCCTTTCGCTGCAATGCTGACACCTGTCCTCCCAATAAATCATCAAACCTAGGGATGATCTTGGGGACAGATCTGGAAAACCAAAGACCCACCACAGATACTTGAGGTTGCAGGCTGAGTGCCTCAAGGTTCTAAAAATCATCAAGGACACAGTAACTCCCAGGTTATTCGAGCTCAGGTTGAGATGGGTCAGCTTGTCATTACCGTAAAGCACAAGGACAAGCTCCTTCAGAATCCTCACAGGAGTTATCGATTTGCACCTGAGGAAGACAGGAAATAAGTGAGCTAGCTTTGGGGCGAAGACTGCTTCCTCTTCTTGCCTTTCTAACACCCTCTCCCTCCCTCTCCCCCTTCCTCTCCCCTTCTCCCTCTCCCTCTGATGTACAAGATATAAAAAGATTCCAAAAATAGATTTTTGAGTATGGTACTAAATCTTTGAGAAGGCAATCTAAAATATACCCCCAAAAGAGTCACTAAGCTCAGTTGGACGTATGAAGTCAGGAATCAATCAATCTCTTATCCCCTCACCAAATCTGCCATTAAGAGGTCCTGGCACTGCCTACTCTTCTAGGGAAGTGACCCCCACACACACCAACCCAGAGAAGCCTGGTGAGAACAACTCTCGCCTCTTGTTTCTTCTTGAGCTTGTTTCTCCTTATCTTGAGGACTAAGTGATAGGACCAAAATGTAAAAAAGAGAAAGAAAAGAAAAGAAAAAGGATGAAAAAGAAGACTGTTTAAGTCTGTTTCCCATGTCTTTGATCCAGCTCACTCAATACAGTGAAGTTTGAGGTCATTTTGGCGAATCTTTTGCTCTTAACTCATCGTATCAGTGCATGCGTCTGATTTTTAGACCTTGAGGTATGACAGAATTGCAGAGGAAGAGTAGAACAGAATTGGTTGACCAGAGTGTCCAACCAAACGCCGTCTCAAATTCAACTCTAAGTATCACTCACTCTGTCTTCTATCAGTTATTTCTTCCCTGGCTTATCTTACAAGGTCCACCTCCATCTGCTAATTCTTCCCTATCTTCAAGCCAAATTTGAGACCCCATAATTCCTACTTACAAAGTGCTAGAGGACCAGCAAGTTTGAGTCCAAAACCATGCTTCAGCTCCAATGAGTAGGTCTTTACTCAAATATCTTCTAGATATGGGAGGCCCTAAAAATGCAAACCATCCTCTCTCATACCCTTTCCGAGTCCCTGAACTGATTTCCTTCTGCTTTGGGAGATGTCACCATCTCATTTACTCTTCTGATCACTTAAAAGTTTGTTTCTCCATCACAGTGTAAGCTCTGTGAAGGCAAGAATCATCTCTTCTGTTCACTGCTATCACCTCAGAACTGAGAAGACGTGCTCGATAAATATTCATTGGATGAACGAATGAATGCTCTACCACAAACTATCCACCATTCCTTAAGAGACAACACACTTCTCATGGACCCCACATACCTTTAGCTTTCCTCAAGCACTTTGCCCTTATCATGTCCTAGAAGTTTTCTACTCCTTCACATTCAGCTCAAAACAGCAGCCTCACTCAGAGATCTTAAGGAAAAATTAGTTTGTCTACATGTACCTCTAGGGCAAGATCATTCAGGATAGACAGCCATTTTTTTAAATTTCCAATACAAGCACATTTATTTTATTCTCCTGAGCTCGTAACTTACTTTCTGGCAAATACTCACTGCGGTAATCAAAAGAAAAATGTTGGGTTATTTTCCCATGGTATTCTTCAAACTGTGAGAGTCACACACTTACGTCAGTTTTTGGAGTTTGCACCTTGGATTTCTCAGCTCATAACAGAGTTTTTTCATAGATGAAGCATTAAGCTCACTGTTACTCAGGTCCAGCTCTCTCATATTTCCATTGCAAAACACAGAGCAAATACCTTGCCACTGACGTATCTTGGAATCGACAAGCCTTGTCCTTTATGAGGGAGAGAGAGAAAAGGATGAGGAAAGTAAATGAACCTCAATCAACACCCAGAATGTGGTCTACAGGAGGTAAAAAAGAGACCCTAACAAAAGGTGTGAGTGTTCACTGGAGTTCTGGATATGAACACATGTAACCCGAAAAGCATAGTCCTCAAAGCCCCAGATGTTTTATTCCCACAATCCTCATCAATTCTTTTCAGAGGAAAGCAACCACATAAGTGAGGTGAAGTTCAGACTTTAAGTAGATCTGAGATGAATTCAGAGCTCTGCCCCCTAGTAGTATTATTTAGTCTCTCTGTTCCAATTTTTTATCTCTAAAATGTACACAATAAAACTTACTCTCATAGGATTTTGTGATGATTAAAGAAGATTCATGCAAATACTTAGAACTTGGAATTACTAGAATTCTAATTATTTACAATTTCCCTAATGCAATAGGCTCTCAATGATAAAAAGAGTAAAAGAGCACTAAAGTCATAAATCAACTTTTTTTTATCTCAGATGAGATGAGGGAAGTAAAACAAAGTACACATGTCTAAAATACCTGAAGGATGGAAAGTTCTACTCTGTGAGCCCAGAATTGGAACATTGGTTAGAGTGGTCATTGCCAAACTTAAGTGTATTTGTGTGTGTGTGTGTGTGTGTGTGTACATGCCTGTGCATCCATATGTTTAACATCCCAGTTAATTCTGATAGACAGATAGACAAACTTACAAACCACGGAGGAAAAATGGTAAAAAGCCATGCTGTAGAGAAGTAGGAAACGACCTTAACATCAGAAGTTCTGTTATCAACTTTAAAGAAGGCATGAAATTTCCTTAAGCCCTAGGGTGATCATGCCTAAAGTGAGGAATGATGTTGACTGAATATCAATCCTCACAATAAAAGGGATTATCCTTGGTTGTAAGGGCCCTTACTCATGCGACCCAACAGTAAACACTAGCTAAATAAAGTCCCCTATTTAGGTTTTAGGGATTCCAAGACAGGACAAATGATAGCCAATATATATTGAACATTTATTACCCCAGACCCCCCAGACCAAGCATCTTACTAACATTCCAATCTGGGTGAACACAAAGAAATTAGTCTTCTCGAAATTTCAATTTGTTCAACCAAAATTGAACTGGTACTTCTTGTAGCTTTGAGGGTTAAATGAGAAAGGATTTGAGAACACACATAGCAGCCCCTGTCTCACGAGAAGAATTTAGAAAACATCCCTCTGGGATCTGAAATAATTTGTAGAACAGCCAGGTTTTCTTATCTCCTAGACTGGAAGTCAGTAGCGTCAGTGATGGGACAAGGTTCTAGGGTAAGAACCCAAAGTAGTTTGAGTATTTCTGGGGTTCTTCCAGGAGACAAAGTGACAAACTCATCAGAACAAGCTTCAGGATCTATTTGACACCGTTGGCCCCACCCCCACCTCAACTCATGCTCAAAGGAGAGGTATCCAGCATTTTATTTAAGGTCTGGAGCTCTGAAAGAGAGAGCTGGGCATTGATGCAGGCTGGACTACTTAATAGCCACATTGACATTAGCAAATTGTGTTTCTATCCTTCAGTTTTTGTATCTATGAATGGCAATAACAGTTCCTCCTCCATTTAGTTAGATGCAAGTAGGTGTCTTAGCACAATGCCTGGCACATAAACCTTCAATATGCAGTGCCTGAGATACAAGATCTACCTCTAAGCAGATCCATTAAAGTAGCCAGGGAATCCTACACGATACCGAAAGGAAAGCACAAGATGGAGCTGATCTAGAATGTTCGGTCAATCGTAACCACTGACAACACAACAATAACAGATTTCCAGTTTTTCATGGAAGAACTTGGGCAGAGCCCATGAAGATGAGAGAAGGTCAGGAATGAAATGGTTTTGCAATACTCACTCCAGAGTTTCCAAGTCAAAAGTCAATTCTGTGTGAGAGATGGGACCACTGACAGATAGCCTTAGTTTACTCAACCTTTGACAGAGCTTTAGGCAAAACGAAGAAACTCGGAGTTGTAGATGTCCAAAAATGTTGAGGTCAGCTTCAAGGAGGTGATTCAAAATTTGCCTTACAAAGTTTTCCTCCTGAGTCTCATATAAGCACTGAAAAAACTGTAGGAATTCAAACCGGATGGAGACAGGGTCAAACTTATCTAACTCTTCTGCCCATTCTAATAATTCGTCCATTATCCTGGGAGACATCTTACAATGCAAAGTATCTTCCAGTTCTCTTGTTATGTCTCTTTTTAAAAGACCAAAGAAAAACAGAGCCATCTGATTCCAATAGAAGTTTGTGTCAGCCAAGGCATCATTCAGTAGTACTCTCATCTCTTGATGCTTTGTGGGACCACCAAAGGATCCTTCTGTTCCCCCGAGCACATAGAACATGGCCCCAAAAAACACCTGGAAACTTTGGTGAGTGAAGGTAATGCAATCCTCACAGCCACTGACCTTTTGAAGAATATTCAACCTGAAGAGAGAATCAATGAGAGGTACTTCCAAGCGCCGGTGTTCAATGACCTCTTTTGCAAATGTAAAGTTCGAAAACCACATCCCCTCTGCAGCCAGAGAGCAGAGGGCCCTCCACTGTTCTGGCCAGTTCTGATCTGACAAACTCACCTCTGCTGTTGTGAACAAGCTGGAGAAAAAATAGGCATACAGACTGGTGGTGGTCTGGGTGCTCAGTTGGAAATGAGGATTTCTCCCTATCTGCCGCCTCAGGCAGGAACACACAGTCCAGCACACCAGGGGGGCAGAGCAGGAATGAAACAGAGTTTCATTTCTTCTTATCCAATGCAAGATTTTCTTGGCTTTGTTTTGGTCACCAAAGTACCTGATGAAATACTCCTCCCGGTCTCCCTCTGTGAATCCTGAGATTAGTACAAACCATGGATTCAATAACAACTTTTTAAGATCTCCACCTCTATAGTCCCTTGTTGTAATCAGTAAGGTAGCTGTGGGAACCAATTCTTTCTTCAACAAGTGGAGTAGGATTCTGGCCACTGGGAGCTTCTGGTACCAGTCTGTATATGGCGGGCTATTGTCCCACTTGGAAGGCAAGGTTATTTCCTCAAAGCCATCAATGATGAACAGGAGCCTCTCAGGGTGACACATGAACTCTTCAATGGGGGCCTGAGACTCAGGCCAGTCTTGGGAAAGCAGGTCTGCAAAGGTGATATCCTCCATCTCTTCCACTTTATGGCAGCTGATATAGAAAACATAGGAGAACCTGTGCTGAAAGAGAAAGCCCTCTGCCCAATGCAGCATGACCTTCATTGCCAGGGTGGTCTTCCCAACTCCTGCCCTACCCTCCAAGACTATCGTCTGGGGCTGGGCTCCAATCCTATTAGGATACAGGAGGCTCTTCAGTTCTTCATGTTCCTGCTCTGTCACATTGCGGAGATATATGTGATCTTCAGGCCATGGGATATGGTCCCACATCACCAATATTTTAGCCTTCATCTTCTCTCTATATATTCTTCTGGGTACTAAAGCAGATAAGTGAGGCAAAACACAACAAAGCAATGGTCAGAATGAATTTCAGCGTTAGGAATTATTCAATAATGAAATTCCTATATGCAGCCCTGAACAAGACAGAGAAGCTCTGCCTTCAAGGGTCTAACTTTTAGGAGGAGGGGTGTGGTGATGGAAAGTTGCAAAAGGTAGCAAAATTTAGATAGTTTGATGATACAAACACAAAACATAGAACAACCTAAGAGAGATCAAGAATGCTGTTAGAAGAGGGGAAGGGATCAGTAGAGGCTTCTGCATGAGAGTTGACACCTTAACTATGAGAAGAAGCCAGGATGAGATGTAGAAAGAGATGCTTTCAGGCAGGGTGAACAGCTGGTACAAATGCCCTGAGACAGGAATGAGAACATTCTGGAGCATTTTGACCTAGTGAGATGCCTGGTAGGCGGTGAATTCGACCATCTGGAGGGGCTAGATTGTGAATCTCTTTGTTTTGAAGGCCAAGGGATGCCAAGCCATAGTTTGTATTTTTAAAAGATCACCGTTCTAGAGAGCCTATTCAAGGAAATAATAGCTGAAAATTTCCCAAATCTGGGGAAGGAGCAGGAAATACCAGTAAGCGAAGCCAACAGGACTCCTATATATATTAACAGACAAAGGCCTTCACCACGACACCTAGTGGTAAGGCTAGCCAGGGTCAACGACAAAGAAACAATATTAAGGGCAGCTAGACAAAAACAAAAAATAACGTACAAAGGAACTCCCATCAGGCTCTCAGCGGATTTCTCAACAGAAACTTTTCAGGCTAGAAGAGACTGGAATGATATATTCAAAATACTAAAAGACAAAAACTTTCAGCCAAGAATACTCTATCCAGCAAAAATATCCTTCAAATATGATGGAGAAATAGTAACTCTCCCAGATAAACAAAAGCTAAGGGAGTTCATGGCCACGAGACCGCCACTACAAGAAATACTCAAGAAGGCCCTCAGGCCCGAAAACAAGAAGAGAAAGGGAACACAAAGCTTGGAGTAAGGAGAAAAGTAGGCAGACAAAATCAGAGAAATAGCAGATCTTTACCGGAATAGGTTAGCAACCACTTAAATACTAAACTCAAAGATCAAAGGAAGAAATTCACCAAAAATAAATTTAACCTCATCACTGTAAACACACAGCCACAACACAAGATAGAATAAGGTATAACAAGAGCAACTTAGAAGGGGAAGAGGAAAGTGACTGAATTGACTTAGTATAAGGAAATAGGAGGCTATCAGATAATGGACTATCTCATACAGAAGATTTTTTGCCCAAACCTCAAGGTAACCACTAAACAAATAATCAAATTAAAACCACATATGATAAACAAAGAGAAAACTAGAAGAATCATAAGACAGAACAACCAAACTGAATTGGCAGTCCAAAACAAATGGGACAAGAAACAAAGGAAATGCAAAAGAACCAGAAAATAAGTGACAAAACAGCAACATTCAACCCTCATATTTCAATAATTACCCTAAATGTAAATGGATTGAACTCTCCAATCAAAAGATACAGAGTGGCAGGATGGATTAAAAAGCAAGACCCAACAATATGCTGCCTTCAGGAAACACATCTTAGCACTAAAGACAAGCACAGGCTCAGAGTGAAAGGATGGAAGACAATACTCCAAGCTAATGGCAAACAAAAGAAAGCAGGTGTTGCCATACTCATATCAGACAAAGTAGACTTCAAGATAAAACAGGTTAAGAAAGACAAAGAAGGGAAATATATAATGATAAAAGGGACACTCCATCAAGAAGACATATCACTTATAAATATATATGCACCCAACATAGGAGCACCAATGTACATAAAACAACTATTAGCAAACCTAAAAGGAGAAATCAACAACAACACAATAATAGTAGGGGATCTTAACACCCCACTTACAGCAATGGATAGATCATCCAGACAAAAAGTTAATAAAGAAATATTAGACTTAAATGAAAAACTGGACGAGATGGACCTAGTAGACATATACAGAGCACTCCACCCAAAAACAGCTGACTACACATTCTTCTCAAGCGCACATGGAACATTCTCTAGGATAGACCATATGTTGGGAAACAAAGCAAGCCTCAATAAATTTAAGAGGATTGAAATCATAACAAGCATCTTTTCAGACCATAAGGCTATGAAACTGGAAATGAACCAGGAAAAAAAAGCTGGGAAAGTGACAAAAATGTGGAGATTAAACAACATGCTACTGAACAACCAATGGATCATTGATGAAATTAAAGGAGAAATCAAAAACTATCTGGAAACAAACGAAAATGATAACATGCCATATCAAACCATATGGGATGCAGCAAAAGCGGTCCTGAGAGGGAAACTCATAGCGATACAAGCCCACCTTAACAAACAAGAAAAAGCCCTAATAGGCAACCTTAAATTACACCTAACAGAACTAGAAAAAGAAGAACAAACAAAGCCCAAAGCCAGCAGAAGGAGAGAAATAATAAAAATCAGAGCAGAAATAAATGATATTGAGACCAAAAAAACAGTAGAAAGGATTAATGAAACAAAGAGTTGGTTCTTCGAGAAGATAAACAAAATAGACAAACCCTTAGCCAGGCTAACTAAGAAAAAAAGAGAAAAGGCTCAAGTAAATAAAATTAGAAATGAAAGAGGAGAAATTACAACGGATACCATGGAAATACAGAGGATTATAAGAGAATACTATGAGAAATTATATGCCAACAAATCGGACAATCTAGAAGAAATGGATAAATTCTTGGACTTATACAACCTCCCAAAATTGAACCAAGAAGAAGTGGAGAATCTGAATAGACCAATCACAAGTAAAGAGATTGAAATAGTAATCAAAAACCTCCCAAAAAATAAAAGTCCAGGACCAGATGGCTTCTCCAGTGAATTTTACCAAACATTCAAAGAAGATTTAATACCCATCCTCCTCAAACTATTCCAAAAAATAGAGGAAGATGGAACACTTCCTGAATCATTCTACGAGGCCAACATCACCCTGATACCGAAACCAGACAAAGACAATACAAAGAAAGAAAATTACAGGCCAATATCGCTGATGAACATTGATGCAAAAATCCTCAACAAAATATTGGCAAACCGAATACAACAATATATTAAAAAGATCATACACCATGATCAAGTGGGATTTATACCAGAGACGCAGGGATGGTTCAACATCCGCAAATCAATCAACGTGATACATCACATCAACAAAACAAAGAATAAAAACCACATGATCATCTCAATAGACGCAGAGAAGGCATTTGACAAGATACAACATCCATTTATGATAAAAACTCTCAATAAATTGGGAATAGAAGGAAAGTACCTCAACATAATAAAGGCCATATATGACAAACCCACAGCTAACATCATACTCAACGGGGAAAGACTGAAAGCCATTCCTCTGAGAACAGGAACGAGGCAGGGCTGCCCACTCTCACCACTCCTGTTCAACATAGTACTGGAGGTTTTGGCCAGAGCAATTAGGCAAGAAAAAGGAATAAAAGGAATCCAAATAGGTAACGAAGAAGTGAAACTCTCACTATTTGCAGATGACATGATTGTATATATAGAAAACCCTAAAGAATCTGTTGGAAAACTGTTAGAAACAATCAACAACTACAGCAAAGTTGCAGGGTACAAAATCAATCTACAAAAATCAGTTGCATTTCTATATGCTAATAATGAACTAACAGAAAGAGAGCTCAAAAAGATAATACCATTTACAATTGCATCAAAAAGAATAAAATACCTAGGAATAAATCTTACCAAGGAGGTGAAGGACCTATACAATGAGAACTACAAGACATTATTGAGGGAAATCAACGATGACATAAAGAAATGGAAAGATATCCCATGCACGTGGATTGGAAGAATAAACATAGTTAAAATGTCTATATTACCTAAAGCAATCTACAGATTCAATGCAATCCCAATCAGAATCCCAATGACATTCTTCACAGAAATAGAAAAAAGAATACTAAAATTTATATGGGGCAACAAAAGACCCCGAATAGCTAAAGAAATCCTAAAGAAAAAGAACAAAGCAGGAGGCATCACAATTCCTGACTTCAAAACATACTACAAAGCAATAGTAATCAAAACAGCATGGTACTGGTACAAAAACAGACACACAGATCAATGGAACAGAATTGAAAGCCCAGAAATAAAACCACACATATACGGACAGCTAATTTTCGACAAAGGTGCTAAGGACATGCAATGGAGAAAGGAAAGTCTCTTCAATAAATGGTGTTGGGAAAACTGGACATCCACATGCAAAAGAATGAAAGTGGACCATGTGCTATCGCCATACACAAAAATTAACTCAAAATGGATCAAAGACCTGAAGGTGAGACCTGAAACTATAAAACTCATAGAAGAAAATATAGGCAACACACTATTTGACATTGGGTTTAAAGGAATCTTTTCGGATGACATGCCTACCCAGACTAGGGAAACTAAAGAAAAAATAAACAAGTGGGACTTTATCAGACTAAAGAGCTTTTATAAGACAAATGAAATCAGAATCAAGATGAACAAACAACCAACCAGCTGGGAGAGAATATTTGCAAAACATACATCTGACAAGGGGTTGATCTCCATAATATATAAAGAACTCACACAATTGAACAACAAAAAAACAAACAACCCGATCAAAAAATGGGCAGAGGAAATGAACAGACACTTCTCCAAGGAAGATATACAGATGGCCAATAGGCACATGAAAAGATGCTCAACATCACTAATCATCAGGGAAATGCAAATCAAAACGACACTAAGATACCACCTCACGCCCGTTAGAATGGCTATAATCACCAAGACAAAAAACAACAAATGTTGGAGAGGATGTGGAGAAACAGGAACCCTCATACACAGCTGGTGGGAATGCAAATTGGTGCAGCCTCTATGGAAAACGGTATGGAGATTCCTCAAAGAATTAAAAATAGAGATGCCCTATGATCCAGCCATCCCACTACTGGGAATCTATCCAACGCACCTGAAATCAACAATCCAAAGAGGCTTATGCACCCCTATGTTCATTGCAGCATTATTCACCATAGCCAAGAAGTGGAAGCAACCTAAGTGTCCCTCGACTGACGATTGGATTAAGAAAATGTGGTATATATATACAATGGAATACTACTCAGCCATAAAAAAAGACAAAATCGTCCCATTTGCAACAACATGGATGGGCCTGGAGCGTATTATGTTAAGTGAAATAAGCCAGAAAGAGAAAGACAAACACTGTATGATCTCACTCATATGTGGAATATAAACCAACACATGGACAGAGAAAACTGGACTGTGGTTACCTGGGAAGTGGGGGTGGGGGGTGGGCACAAGGGGTGAAGGGAGTCATATATGGGGTGATGGACAAACAAAAATGTACAACCCAAAATTTCACAATGTTAGAAACCATTAAATTATCAATAAAAAAATATATATATATAAAAAAAAAAAAAAAAAAAAAAAAAAAAAAAGATCACCGTTCTTTGGAGAACGGATTATGGTGCAGCAAAGGAGGCCATGAGACCGGGTTAGGAAGCTACTACTGTTATCTAAGTGACAGCTGATATGTTCAGTCAAACATACCCATTGATGACATAACAACAACAGATCCTTCGTTCTTTGTAGAAGACCTTGGACAGAGCCTGTGAAGAACTGGAACATAGTATTAGAAAGAAAATAAATGGATTTAGGGTATATATTGAGAGTAGAGCCAATAGGATTACTAGTGATTTATAGCAAGGGGGTGGGAAATGCTAAGGCAAATAGAGTTGGAGATGCATTCTAGGTTTTTGGCTTAAATATCTGGGTGGATGGTGACTCCGTTTACCAGGAATGTATGTATGTATATACATATATATAAAGATCCTGGTGGAGAAAGCATGAGACTAGGAAGATCAAAGAGCCACCGTCACATTTTTTCCAAGATCTAGAACTGATACTTAAGACTGTGATGCTTTGTCAATACTTCTTTGCACCTCAGTTCCCTTGTCTATAAATTCCAAACGAGCAGGAAAGAATGGAAACGCACTTTTCCATTACCCACCAAAAGGGAAATGTCATCTTCTGGGGATGGGGTCCCGGGCAACATTCTATTCAGATGATAAAGGTCTCTGAAGGCTGGCGCTTCTCAAATGTTCAACCTTCCAGAACTTCAACCCACCTCCAGAAAAGGACTATTATTCTGGATGGATCAAATCCCAAGACTTGATCACTCAACCTTTAAGAAATGGATCTTACGGACCAAAGGAGTGACTCACATAGGATCTGCTCCCCCAGAATGAGTCAAGCCATCTCTGCCCTGCTCGCCTCGATTTCTCTTCAATGCAGCAAGAGTTTGGTGAAATCTAAAACTCCACTGGATCTGAAACTCAGGTGGCAATTGTAGCAGAGGCACCCTTTGACCTAACCAAGTTGGGAATGAGTCTGGCCACCCAGAAGTTGTAAAGCTGAGCACAAAAGCACCACGCATATATTCAAGAGAGAAAAATTGCGAAAGGGAGAATACTTGCCGTCTATGTGACAGACCAAGAGGTCATTTCCATATGCAATGTGCTCTTACAAGTCAGTAAGAAGAGAACAGCGCTCAAAAGAAAAATGGGGTGGGGGGGAGGCTAAAATGACATGTGGCAAGAAAGAAAAAAAGCTCAAAGCAATTATGGTTTTCAACTCACTAATAGAATGAATGAAAACCAAATGTTAAATCAGGGCAGTATTTTGATCAATTTGGCAAATATTTGAAAGAATCTATGTTGATAGCAGGACAGAAAAACAGAGACCCACAGAATCATTGGGGACATCGTTTTATACAGCTTTTCAGAAGATCAATTTGATGGCAAAGTTTAGGTTATGTAAGGGATTTGATCTAGGAGTTCTGGTTTAGGAATGTTTTCTACAGAAATACTTGGAGATGTGCAATGTCATGGATGTTTATCAAAGTATTGTTTAATATTAAAAAAAAAACCTGGAAACCTAGATTTCTATCAACAGGAGAAGGTTAGATATAGACCATGATACATCCATATGGATATATCCACATATTGATACAATGGTTTATTGAGTAGCTGTTAAGACATGATAAAGATATCAGATGACAAAAGCAGTGTAGAACTGATGTGTGATCTAATTTATGACTAAAAAGCTGGAAGAAAAAAGACTAAATTTTTTAAATGGCTACCTTTGTATAATTAATTGGTTGTATAGGAAATGGGAGATTTTTAAAATATTGAGCATATTGTACTATTTACATTGTTTGTTTAATCACTTTACTCTGACCAGGAAACAGAAAACTCAGGAAACCAAAAACTGCTCCAAAAGTTATTAAAAAAAATATTTAAGGAGATATTACAACTATTGAAAAGGATACTATTGAGGAGAAATGGATTTAACAGTTTTTATGTCAAAAATACTATTGATGGAATAATATTTTTCATGGAAGGTATGATAGAAAGTTAAAGTAATCTTTCAAATTATAATAAAAATAAAGATGGAAGCATGGAAGGGAAAAGGGTAAGAAAATTAGATGTTAATCCCAAGAAACACGACACCTAATTAGAGTTTCAGAAAAAATAGAACAGAGAAGGAATGATCAGTGTCAAAGAGATAACTCAAGAAAATTTGAGAATGGAAGGACACATTTTTAAATTTAAATTTAAAGGTCCCACTTAGTATTCAACTCAATTAAGAGGATAAGGCCCAGAACCTAGTTGCACCACAACACTTCACAACACAGGGGTGGAGGACCCCAAAAGTGTTCATAGCGTAAAAGATAGGTCACATCCAACATAAAGAATCAAAATGGCATCAGATTTATCACCACTGGGCACCAGAGGACATCAGAACACCAGAAACATTGGGGAAGAGTGAATCTCAACCTGGAATATTGCACCCAAACCATTCATCAAAATGTGCACTAGAAGCCACTATGGAAAACAGTATGGATATTTCTCAAAAAATTAAAAATAGAAATACCATATGATCCAGCTACTCCACTTCAGGGTATTTATCCAAAGAACATGAAAACACTAATTTAAAAAGGTATATGCATTCCAATGTTCATTGCAGTATTATTCACAATAGCCAAGACTTGGAAGCAACCTAAGTGCCTAACAACAGATGAATGGATAAAGAAGATGGGGTATATAGACACAATGGAGTACTACTCAGCCATAAAAAAATATGAAATCGTGCCATTTGCACCAACATAGATGGACCTTGAGGGTATTATGCTAAGCTAAATAACTCAGACAGAGAAAGACAAACACCATATGATTTCACTTACATGTGGAAGATAAACAAACCCATAGATACAGAGAAGAGATTGGTAGTTACCAGAGGGGAAGGGGGTGGGGGGTGGGCAAAAGTCGTAAAGGGACACATGTATGGTAATAGATGGAAATTAGACTTTTGGTGGTGAACACAATGCAGTCCATACAGAAATTGAAATATAATGATGTACACCTGAAATTTATATAATGTTATAAACCAATGTGACCTCAATAAAATTTTTTTTAAATGTGCACTAGGGAAATTTTCAATCAGGCAAGCTCGCAAAAATACCATCTCACAGTGACATTTTTCAATAAGTTATTATAGAATGAGTTCCCTGAGACAGTGGTGAGACAGACAGATGGATGGACATGGGATCTACGGGGTAAAGAGGAGAGGCCACATTCCAGAGTAGAAAATGCAATTTCAGACTAAATGAAGTCTAGGATGAGAGCTATGTGACAACCAATACAGACTGAAGATGAGTGTGGGGCTTCAGGAAATTGTCTAGAAGTAATGACAAGGGAGCTGATGGACTCCTTGATATGCTCGATTGTGTTATACTTCCCAAAAAATTTTGGAATGATATAGTAACAGCATAGAAAGTTAAACCAAAAAAAGCAATTATTAACTCAAACAAAAACAGGAAATGATTCCCCCAAAAACGTATATGTAGTGGGCTGAATAGTGGCCCCCAAAAAGATATGTCCACATCCTAATCCCCAGAACATCTTGTGGCAAAAGAGTGATATTACTTTATGTGGCAAAAATGAGATTAAGGACCTTGAGAAGAGAAGCTTATTCTGGATTTCCCTAAATGCAATCAAATATGTTTCTACAAGAGAGAGGCAGAGAGAGTTCTGAGACAAAAAAAGAGAAAGAGGCCATGTAACCACAGAGGCAGAACTTGAGAGTGATGCAGCCGCAAGCCCAAGAATGCTGGAAGCCACTAGAAGCTGGGAAAATGGGGGACTGATTCTTCCCTCAAGCCTCTGGAGGAAGCATGGCCCTGCCGACACCTTGATATTGGACTTCCAGCCTCCAGCACTGTGACAGAATAAACTTCTGTTGTTTAAGCCACCAGTTTGTGGTAATTTATTACAGCAGTCCTTGAAAACAAACATAGCATGTAATCTTGATTGATTATGTGGCTCAGCATCAATTTATTTCCAATGGCACTGAATACCTATTCCTTCAAAAAAAATGACAACTTTATTGGAGGATAGAAGAGAGGAGAGATATTTACCTACCATGACGAGAAGTCAGTATATAATTGATTGAAAAACTAAGAAATAGGAGTGTATGTTAATCACTTTTGAGCATGGAAATAAATGGCAAAAGTGGCAGCCAAGAGTGGCATGTGGTTGCTTCTGCAGAACAGAACTCAAGGGTTGGGCAAAGAATTGATGCTTTTCATTCTATGTTTTGCATTTCTGTGATTCTTTTTGGATTATACACAAGTACATGTATTTCTCTGATAAAACTAAACTTGTTCCATAACTGTACATATTAATTTATCAACATGAAGATCTCCATGGGGCCACCGGTACCAAAAATACAGCTACCTATTAATGCAACATAATTACAAAGTCCAGAAGACACTGGTGTCTAAGAACTTAGAGTAGAAACAGAGAGAATGTCCAGTTTACGGTAACTTATTATTCAGTAAGCAGTACTGGAAGAACAGGTTGGCAAGAGTGTAATTTCCTGCATGCTACAAATTGAAGAAACTTTCAGAGGAGGTGGCAAATGTGGACCCAGTAAAATGAACTCTCCATCAAGCAATTTGTCCTTGATCATCATAAAATAGTGTACAAACCTGTTTCTTCCTCTGGCATCCCTGGTTCTTCTTGGTTGGGATCTTGAGGTTCCCGTGCCTGTGCAATCTCTGAAACAGAGTGATGATGGGATCTTGAGATACCCCGGTCTGAAAATTGGTTGTCAATGATGGATGCTCTCAGTAGAACCAGCTATTTCTCCAACAAGCTTGGGATCGAAGAGGCTGAAGGAATCAAGCCCCATCAACCCAACTACTTTGGGAACATGCTACTTTGCAAAGACCACAGTACACATCAAGCGCATTCCTGACCCAGGGCCCTGGATCCAGCCATCCTCCTGTCTGGAACGATCTTCCCCAGATATCCACTTGGCTCGCTCCCTCACCTCCCAGTCTTTTCTCAAGTTCTACCTCCTCAACAGTGCCTGATGATCCTAATTAATACCGCACCTTATCTGCTACATCACACACCTGAGGCTCTCCCCATCCACCTTACTCTCTCTTTTCCATTGCACTTCTCACCTTCTAACATACCATATAAGGTACTTATTTACCCTATCCATTAATGTCTTGCCCTACTACAGGGGGAGACGGATGGCTAGTCTCTGTTTGTTCACTGATTTATCCCAAAGTGTAGAATAATGTTGAGCACATAGAAGCTACTCTAATATTTTTGGAATAAAATACCATAGGAAGAGAAGCACCAAGAATTGGGTTCTAACCCCAGCCCCTCATTTTCACACAACCACTCTGAATGTCCTGTTCCTCGTGAGCTCAAGAGCCCCTTCCATTTCTCACTCACACAGTGGTAACTCCTATTCCACTGCCCAGTACTTAGCTGCTATGAGCCAGTGCCCCATGTAGGATTTGAATCTAAAGGGGATATGGCTCTAACATTTATGATTCCATTGGTTTTCAAGGTTTACGGGACTTGATCTGTCTAGCTACGCAGGTCCTGGGCTTTCTTCTCATGCTCTATGTTTCTTTGGAGAAGAAGAATCCATCATTCTCCACCAATGGTGGCCTTGGCCAAAAAAAACAATTCTGTGGAGCCCCTGTGCCCCGCTTCCACATACTTGAGCTGAATTCTGTTGTGGATTAGCTAGCCCTCTTAGCATCAGGGAATCTGAATAGGAAACTTTTCCCAGGCATAACCCACTAAGGCCAAGATTGTCCCTTATCGTTGGTTCCGTTTATCTGTAAGCCAACTACATGACATGTAGCATTCCTCTGTTGCAAATAATCCCAATGATGTGAGCCTTCCAGACCATAGCTCTGCTGTCAACTATCAGGTGCCACAATCTGTATCTTGACACATTAAGTTGAAGACTCTAGATGTAGCTGGGGTACCTGTCAAAACAGCCAGGCTGGTCCAGATGAACAGCCTGGAATTTAGGTCCAATTCCTTTAAAAAAAAAAAAGAAAGAATCTCAACTCTGACTTCCCTTTGGCCATCTATGGGTCCTGTTGAACTCCAGATCCTCCCACCCCACATTTGTTGGAATAGTCTTGGGTCAGGTTGAGGGTGTACACAGTGAGACAGCAAAGACCCTCCCAGTTCTGATACTGCCCATCTGGCCTCATCCGCAAACCAGCATCTGGAAAAAACCAGGGAAGATGATGCTATTAGAAAAAAAACTACCCCAAAGACGAGTGAGTGATTGAGAACCTACTTTGTTCCCAATGCCTTCTAAGCATTTCATCCTAGAGACTCAGAGGTAGGTACAGTTAGCACCGTTTTTAAAAAGAGAGAATGGGGCCCAGTGGTAAACCATTTGCCCAGGGTTACAATTAATTAAGCGGAACCAGCCCCTGAACCCAAGCAGTCTGATGCTAGAACTTGAGTTCTTAAACCCTGTCTTGACATGAGTGCAGCCATGTTTGGCCGCTCCATTGACCTACAGCCACCAGCACAAAAAGAAATACAAAGCTGCTTTCTGCGTGGTGGGAACTGGCCCTTCTCTCACGGAGGGAGTTGCAAGTTGTAACATTTCAAGGCTCTTGGAGCGTCGTAGCACGGGATGGACTGGCCATCTGTGCCGGGCTGGGACGATAACCAAAGAGAACAATGCACGTACACAACTACTGGGCTGGGACGTTAGCCAGGGGGCTCAGTGCACGTACGCCACTGATAACCATTTTGTGCATGGGAACACTAAATGCTTGCTCTGCAAACTCTGTAATTGCTTACTCTGAAAATTACTGATGGTATAAAAACTGCTGGAAACTGAGACCCGGTGAGAGTTCCACCTGTGGAAGGGACACCTTGCCCAGGACGTGTGATCCTTGCCCAGCCGCGTCGATTGACAGAGCTCTCCCGGCAGTGGGGCGTGGATGTTGTGAGTAACTGATTTGATGTGAAGCAATTGATTTGATATGAAGTAATTGATTTGATGTGTTCTCTTTTCGGTTAACCTGGTGTTTCTCTTTCTGGTTGATTTGTGTCATTTCTCTTCAGCCGATGTGGGTGTTTTCCCTTTCCAGTCGGGCTGATGTTTTTTTTCCCTCTTAATATTTGACCTATTTGGATCTGTTTGCAGACTGTCACCTTTACTATCCTCTATATAATAAAATATACCTTCAGTCCATTTTTTTGGAGTGGAAAGTGTCTTTTACGTCTCCGATCGAATCCCCGAACCTCTCATAACAACCCATAGTCTCCAAAAGGCAGTATACTTGTGCCTGTAAACACACGTGCATTCACAAACTCGTTCACAAATACATTTCTACAGCACTGTTCAAGCACAGGGACACTTGCTGTGCCATGTTTCCTAGAAGATGGAGCTGATGGGGGCAGTACAAGTTATCCTGGCTGGCCCACTGGACCTTTTTATCACCTCCCGCATTGCTAGTGAGATGGATGTGATCTAGGGCTTCCTCGTGTATAAGAGGTATCTCTGCAAGCCCCACCCCTTTAGAAGGCCAAGTGGGAACCTGATAAGGACCAGAGAGAAGGGGATCCTGCAATATGCCTTGTCTGGCTCTATAGGCTTCAAGAAGGGTGTCGACATTACTGTTCAGGACCAGTAACCAGAAAGGAAGTTCTTCTTTGAACAACATTCTCCTCTGTGCAAATATCTCCCTCTGGGATTGCCAATCAGAAACACGATTTAAGGATTCTAGATCCCATTTTAGCTCTCTGCTCAACATCTGCTTATTCCAGACAAGAGTACATGAGGGCTTTAAAATGAAGGGGTAAGGGGAGGAGGGAGAAGGAGGAGAGAGAGAAGAAGGGAATCTAGTCTTCATCCATCCTCCTGCCCACCAGAAGAAGCACAAAGCCTGACTCTTCAATGCCCAAAGCTCTGATAGGGGAGACTTCATGTTGCCAACTCCCATCCCCCCTCCTTAGAACTCATGCCCTCATTTGGGTGCAAGAGAAGCAATATATGGTCTGGCACAGATCCTCTGGAGACCCTCTGCCAGGGTTCACGTCCAATCTCTGTGACCTTGGGCAATTTACTTCAGCTCTGTGCCTCAGTTTCCTTGTCTGTGATACAGCAATAACAGGACTTCCCTCTAACGAGAGAAGGGAAAAGTAAGGACCAATGTACAGAGAGTGTTAAGATCAATGCCTGGCTTGCAACAGATACTGGCAAAAGTTACAATTATTCTCTACAGGTCAGAGAGGCAGCCAGTCCTGCCACAAAGTGACATAGCGTTCCTAAAACACTGCAGTGGGTAAGGCTGCATGAAAAAAACCACTTGAGTTTTTATTTTACAGAAAAACGGAATCAATGATACGTTAAAAAAGATAGAAACAATAAAAACAGAAGCACAGTTTTACACTTGCTAACTGGTTATGAAACACTTTACTATTACAAACATTTTACTATTACAATAAATAAAGACTACAGTGCTGTAATAAATAGATAAATACTACAACACTGCAGTCAATAGATAAATACTATAGCACTGCAACAGGTAAATACTACAGTGCTACAATAAATAAATACTACAATGCTACAATAAATAAATACTAAAGCACTACAACCAATACTACAGTGCTACAATACTACACTGCTACAATTAATACTACAATGCTACAATAAATACTATAGTGCTACAATAAATACTACAGTGCTACAATAAATAAATAAATGCTACAGTGCTACAATAGATAGATAACTAAATACTACAGCACTATAATAGGCATATGAATAAACACTACAGTGCTACAATAGATAACGAAATACTACAGTGCTACAATAAATACTACAGTGCTACAATAAATAAATGCTACAGTGCTACAATAGATAGATAACTAAATACTACAGCACTCTAATAGACAGATGAATAAATACTACAGCATCACTATAGGTAGATGAATAAATAGTATAACGCTACAACGAATATGGCGTAGTACTTTACCTTGAAAAAGACATGAAGGTTGCTTGTGGGTGTGGGAAGTGTTGCAGCTTGTGCAGTTTTGTGAAGTGGTGGAAGAAGAGTGATCTGAAACCAGACAAAGTTCTGGATGGATGTGGCTCATACTTAGGTAGCTGGTAGATGTTTGAGGTGCGTGCATGTGTGTGCTTTGTATGTTCCTACATGGCTTGGCTCATCTGGGTGCCATTTAGTTTTTCATTTTGTTTTTGTTTTTTTACATTTACCTAGTATTTCTCTCGAGAAAAAAATCGTGCATAAGCAAACATGAAATTCTTGTTATGCTCCAATCGTTCCCTAATACAACAATCGCATTGGAACAAAGTCGCATTTTCGGAAGAAGCCCTGTGACAGAGCTAAATGTGCCCCTTTCAATTCCTTCTTCTTGTTTTTGATTACCATTCTTTCCCAGGTTAGAGCACCAAAACTTTATACCTTTAATCTTTAAAACTTCATAGCCCAGCAGGGAGATTCTTTCTTAAGGATAGGCTAGCAATTTAGAATGACCCCGTAAAAACTCAGCAGCAACCTCCTTGCTCCCATGAGCACCAGGCAGCCGTCCCTCTGTCCCTCTTATGGACCCACTCACCATTCATCTTCGCTCTAACTTCCTCACATAATGAAGTCAGATTCATCTTCTCGAAGATTCTGAGGGTCACTTCCCATAACTGCCTTTCTGGAAAGTATTCATTCAACAGACACAACAGATTAGTGGGATTAACGGCTTTCAAGTTTGCCCAGGGGATCTTCTGGAAGTTCTCAGGCAGCAGCTGTGGGCACTGGAGGCAAAGTTTGAATTCCTCCAGCTGATACTGATCCAGGCCCATAAGGTAAGACAGAAGCTTCTCATAGGAACCGTCGTCTACAGAGATGTTAGTAGAGGAGTTCATCTTGCCCAATACCCAAGATTTCCAGCGTCATTCAAGAACTGTTATGTCCACAAAACAAGTAGGACCTACAGAAAAGAAAAACAGACTTGAAACCATAAGCCATGACTTGCGCCTCCTCCAAAACTGTCTAATCTATATACCTTCTCCGTTTATTTTGTCCTTATAGCACTGCCTCATTGCACACTTATTTATCCATCTCTCTTCCACAAGAATGTAAGCTCCCTTTGAACAGAGACCTTGCCCGTTCTTGGCTGTATCATCAGTGCCTGGTGCACACAAGGCACTCAGCTATAAGGAGAAGGAATAAATGATACTAAGCACCTACTCTATACCATGAATTGTTGCCCTCATTTCATTCTCTAAACAACCAGTGACACATGGGTATGTGTATTATCTATTTTATAAAAGGGACAATGAAATGACATCTTCAAATTGTTGTGAAGAAAAAGAAAATACTCTGCCCACCTGGATTCTATGTCCAGTGAAAATGTCCTGTAAAAATGAAGACAAAATAGAGGAAGATTGGCACAGATGTTAGCTCAGGGCAAATCTTCCTCACCAAAAAGAACAAGAGAAATGAAGACAAAATCAAGATGTTTCCAGTCAAAAGCTGAGTTGCCAGGGGCTGGAGGTGGGGGAAATGGGGAGATGTTGGTCAAAGGGCATAAATTTTCAGTAAGAAGATGAATAAGTTCTGGGGATCTCAGGTACAGTGTGGTGACTATAGTTAGCAATACTGTATTGTATACTTGAAATTTGCTAAGAGAAGATCTTTAGTATTCTCACCATTAAAAAAAAAAAAGGGTAACCCTGTGAGTTGATGGTTATGTTAATTAACTTGATTGTGGTAATCATTTCATAATGTATACATACGTCAAATCATCCAGTTGTACACCTTTTAAAAAATCATTTTGTACAACTTAAATATATACAACTTTTGTTGATCTTACCTCAAGAAAGCAGCAAAATTTTAACGTTTTTAAAAAAGCCAAGAGGATTCATTGCCAGCAGACATAAACCACCAAAAACTATCTAAAAACTTCATCAGATGGAAGTACACCAGGGCATAAAGGAACAAAGAGCACAGAAGGGGTTGATATATGGATACATGTGAAAGACTATGGACCCTTGACAACAACATTTTGTGGAATTTGTAACATACATAGTAAAATATGAAAACACCACCAGAAAGGATGAGAAGGAAGTACGTGAAGCTCAACTGTTTCAAGGTTCTTGTATTCATCAGATCACCTGACGTAATCTCAGGTACACTACTAGTCAAAGATGAATGTTGAGCTCCCTAAGGGAACCACTGTAAGAATAACAAGAGAATGTGTAACTAAAAAATTAATCGAAGAAAAATGGACTAACAGGAAATATTTAATTTATTCAAAATATGATAAGAAAGGAAGAATAAAAGAACAGAAAACAGATGTTGGAAAACAAACAGCAAGATAATGTACTAAAACCTAAATGTGTTAGCAGTTAAATGAACATAAATGGGCTAAACACTAAAGAAGACTGTCACACTGGATTAAAAATAAAAGGCACACTTCAAGTATCAGAGCATAAAACATGTAACGTAAATTAATGAGGAAAAAATGCAGCATGCACACCCCAACCAGAAGAAAACAGGTGTAGCTCTACCATTATCTAAGTAGATTTTAAGGCAAAATTAAATTATCACTAAATAGAGAGGACATTTTATAATAGAATCAATCCAGCAGGAAGATACAGCAAGTCTAAATTCTTATGCTCCTAATAATATATCTTCAAAATATATAAAGCAAAAATAGAACTAAAATGATTAATTGGATATTTAAACACGTATCTCAATAATGAAAGGAAAAAGCAGGAAAAAAAAGTAAGGATATAGAATATTTGAACCACGGAATTAATCAATGAGACCTAATTGACAGATATATATAGAACACTACACCCAATGACTGCAATAAAAACATCCTAATTTTACGAAACGGTCAGAACACTTTAATAGGCACCTCGCAAATGAGGTTATTCAAATGACCTATAAGCCTGACTCATCAGAATTTTTCAGTTAAAACCATAAAGAAATAATACTACACCCCAACCCGAGTGGCTGAAATGATAAGGGCTGACATCACCAAGTGTTGTCAAAGATGGGGAGCAACTGGAACACCCATACATTACTTGTAGGAGCGAAGAGATTCAGCCACTTTGTAAAACTGTTTGCAGCCTGTCCTAAAGCTAAACGTACATACACCCTGCATTCCCCTCCTGACTATATGTCCAAAAGAACATTCACCAAAAGATGTATACAAGGATGTTTATAGCAGCTCTAGTGAATGATAACCAAACACTTGGAAGAACCCAAACGTCCACCAACAAGAGAATGTATAAATCGTTACACCCGTACAATGGAATTCTACAGCAATAAACAAATAACTGATACCTGCAGCTGCACAGGTCAACCTCACAATTATGTTGAGCAAAAGAGACCAGATAACAAAAGGTACACACTGCATAGTATCTTTATGTGAAGTTCAAAAACAGGCAAAAATTAATCTATCGTGATAGAATTTGGAATAGTGGTTAGCTCTGGGGGAGCCAGGGAGGGGGCATTCAGAGGTGTTCTAGGGTACTGGAAACATTCCTTATCTTGAACAGGGACATCATGGTACGTGGGTGTATACATAACATGCATTAAGCCATTGTAAGGGCAAATACAAGTCAAAAATTAAAAAATTTTAATTCTCACTCCTGTAAAAAGGGAAAAGGACTTTCCTCCTTTTTTTTTTTTTTGAACTTCAGCTTTGAGTATAATTAATAAATAAAATTGTAAGATATTTAGGGCCGGCCCGGTGGCGCAAGCGGTTAAGTGCGCGCGCTCCGCTGCGGCGGCCCGGGGTTCGCTGGTTCGGATCCCGGGCGCGCACCGACGCACTGCTTGGTAAGCCATGCTGTGGCGGCGTCCCATATAAAGTGGAGGAAGATAGGCACAGATGTTAGCCCAGGGCCGTCTTCCTCAGCAAAAAAAAAGAGGAGGATTGGCGGATGTTAGCTCAGGGCTGATCTCCTCACAAAAAAAAAAAAAAAAAAAAAAAAATTGTAAGATATTTAAAATGATTTGATATACATATACATTGTGAAAGGATTCCCTCTTCTAATTAATTAACACACCCATCAGCTCACATATTATTTTTTCACAATATATCACCTCATACAGTTTTTGTGTGAGAACATTTGAGTTCTACTCTCTTAGCAAATCTCAATTATACAATACAGGGTTATCAGCCAGAATCGCCATGTTATACATTATTAGATCCTCAGACCTTACCAACCTCTCCCTATTCCCCCCACCACCTGGTAACATGAATGAACCTGGAGGATATTATCCTAAGTGAAACAAGCCAGATACAGAAAGATGAATACTGCACAATCTCACTTCTATGAGAAACTAAAATAATCAAACTCACAAAAGAGAGTCGAATGGCGATTGCCAGGGGCCGAGGGGAGGAAGAAATAGGGAGACGTTTGTCAAAGGGCACAAACTTCCAGTTATGCAAAATAAATAAGTTCTGAAGATCTAGAGTGCAGCATAGTGCCTATAGCTAATAATACTGTGTTGTATGCTTAAAATACGCTATGAGGGTAGATCTTATGTTAAGTGTTCTTACCACAAATAATAATAATAAAGAGGGCAGAAGGAAACTTTGGGAGGTGATGGATATTTATGGCCTTGATGGTAATGGCTTCATGGGTGTACACTTACCCCCGAACTCATCAAGTTGTATATGTTAAATATGTACAGCTTTTTATATGTCAAAAACTGCCAATATATGAAAGAGTGATCACAAATTCAAGTAACAAAAAATGAGGTATCAAAGAAAAAAAATACTTTCTTAGAAATATCTCTAGTTTAACTTTGTCAGTCTTACAAATAAACCCAAAAAGATCCCAAAGCTGATATAAATGAATGTTTATGACAAAAAAAAATAACATAAAATAAAATAAAAAAGAGATCTGCTGCTATTCCCTTTGGAGCTTGGTCCAGCCAGGATGCTGGTCATCTCAAAACCTCAGGGAGCATTGAAGGCGACATAGAATATAGCAGGACACAAAGCTATGCTTGAGGCTACTGGTTTGCGGACTAACGTCTCCCATAATGAGATCCTCAAAACAGGTATTGGTTAAAACCCATCCCAGCAGCCCAAATTCACAGGACTAGTGCTGAAAATGGTTGGGAAAAAGAAAGAGGAGGGAATACCAGGAATGACTTGGAAAATCATGGAGAAAACCCTTTTGAGTTATTAACAGAAAGACTAGGGGAAAAGTTCATGTGAGATTCAAACAGCATTAAGCTATCAGCAAACACCTACTAGAAGCCAGGGGATTCGCTACCCTAGGAACTGGTGACTCAGCCTTGAATGAGCAGATCTCATGAGCTTGCAAACTAGCTATGAAGATGCATGTTGAGGAAGTCTTTGTCTGCCTTGTTCAATTCTCCATTCCCAGGTACAACATGAGGCAGACATGAGGTGTTCGTTAAACGTGTATCATTTGCTGTCGTAAGTCAGTTCTCATTATTCACAATAATTATGCTCTGTAAATTCGCCAGGACCCCTGAATTAGTGACTACTGAACCACTGCTTCTCCAGGAAATACAGGATCAGGTTCCTGGGAGCCTCTGGTCACAAGACTTTTGTCAACCAATCAATATATAACCTTGTTTTATGTGTGTCTCTGTTTAAAGACACCTTATTTAATATATGTTGTTGTTTCATTAACATGGAACTCACAACCAACAACACTATAACTCACGCCTGAAGGAAGCCTGTCTTACACACGTATTTCTCCATAAGGCACATCGCAGACTTCGTGCATTTAGGAACAGAAGGCAACATTTCAGAACCACACTTGGGGTCATGTTAAACAGTGACGTCACCAAAAACAAGCACAAAAATGCAAAAACATGGCACCAGAGAGACCTATGAAAAGCACACTTTTTTGTGTGATATTAGTTTTTTTTTTAAAGGTGCCTAATCCATTTATTTTTTGTTTTTTGTTTAATGTTATAAACCAATGAAAAGCACACTTTTGTAGAGGATAAGAGCTGAAACAAGAAGGCAGAGCATTGCCTTGTCCATCCTCAGCTGGTAACGTGTCAAGTGACTCAAATTCTTCACCGCTCTATGCATGCCCAAGAATGACAGGGGAAAGCACCACGAGGATTGATTTTGGGGGTTACAAATAAATTTTAGCGAGTAGGTGAATTCACAATTATGGAGTCCGTGAATAATGAGGATCGACTGTGATTAGGATTACGTGTGTTGAGTACGAGAAGGGATCCTACAGGGGGCCATGAGATTACACTGCAAGGAGAACAAGCAAGTGAGACTAGGAAAGGGAATTATATGAAACTTGAAGGATGCATCAGATTGAGCCAAGGAGGGTGGAAAGAGGATAAAGGGGCAATGGTCAGTGAAAACAGCAGGTGCAAAGCCCTGGACAGAGAGGATGCAAGAAGGGAACGATTCAGCTGGAAGCTCTCAAAGACCTGTGGAATCCCCTGGGTCTAGAAAGTGGGAAGCTTCAAAGGAGAGAAGGACAGACAGGCAATAAATTCCTGCTGATGATTAAGAAAACGCCAGTAGCAACAGCGCAACTTTCCCTCCTCTAGCTCCTGCTAACCACTGTTGTGGTCTCTGCTTCTATAAGTTTGACTCTTTTAAGTACCTCATAGAAACGGAATCATGCAGTATTTGTCCTAGGACTGGCTTGCTTCACTTTAATGTCCTCTAGGTTCATCCATGTTGTCACAAATGGCAGGATTTCCTTTTTTAAGGCTGAATAAAATTCCATTGTATGTATATCTCATTGCAAGTAGTTTCAGTTCCACAAGAATTAGTTCCGGAGATCTGCTGTCTAGCAGAGTGCCCACAGTCAACAATACTATATTGTGCCCTTAAAATTTTAAGAGGGTAGATGTCATGTGAAGTGTTCTTACCACAGAAAAAAAAAAAAGATACAAAGAAACTTCGGTGGTGATGGGTATGTGTCTATTACCTTGGTTGTGGTGGTGATGGTTTCACAGGCGTATGCCTGTGTCCAAACTCATCAAATTGTATACATTAACTATGTGCAGTGTTGTGTATCTCAATTATGCCTCTATAAAACTGTTTTTAAAAGAGAAAGAAAAGAAACCGCCTGCGGGATCCAATAGGGAATGGGATGCCAGAGAAAGGTAAAGGTTTGGAGCAAAAGACAAGGAAGACGTCACTTACCAATCAGACTTCTACTCTCATACAAGTTTCCAGATGCCTTGATTCGGGGAACCTCAAAGAAGTGTCAACCCCACCCCCTCCCCAGCCCATGATTGGCCCTGGAGTTCCTCAACCTCCTCCCAGGTCCGTCTCTGGGCAGTCTGGTTTATGGCTCTCTTCCCCCCCTCTCTGTTCCAGCACAACTCCGGAGAGGTGGAGAAGCCACCAAGACCCAGCTGCTGCATGTAATAGCTGAGCCCTCCTCCTCCAGGTGTAAATCATCACTAGCTGGGAGAGGGGAGGCAGAGTGGGTTTCTAATTAAAAACCCTGCTATCCTGATGTAAGTGGAGTCTTCCACTCCAGCAGAACGCCACTGATATGAGTACCTCTCCCACCATCTGAGAGATCTCTTAGAACAATGAAAGATGAGAAGAAGAGTCAATGAGGCTTTAAAATCACAGAGGCAACCACACACAGTGACCATTTCTTCTCCCAGCTCCAGGAAAACCACACGTGAAACCATTCCATCCTATATGCAGAGCTTTTCCACTAAGTCAGGAACAAGACAGGATAGGCTTAACACCACTACTGTTTAACATCATGTTGGAGGCATTAGCCAATTAAATTAGTGATTTTAACTATTTTAAGTTTACATTGGCAATTCTAAGTTGACAATTAAGAAGCAATTAGAGAAAGGTGTAAGAATTGGAAAGGAACAACTATGAGTTGATTGCATATCGGAAAACCCAAAAGACTCCACGGAAAATTACTACCGACGTACTTGTGTGTGCGTGTGTGTGTGTGTGTGTGTGTGTGTGTGTGTGTGTGTGGTTTTCCCACATGCTCTGTCTCTGAGTCTCCCTTTGACAGGGCCTGTTGCTTGGGGACGCAGATTGGGACCCTCCTTTTGCTCAGTAAAATTACACCCCAAGTGTAGGGGAGATGGCAGGTGAACAAGATCATCCAATGAATTGCTCTAGATGTTTCCAAATGGGAAGCAGTGCATTTGGACTGACCACAGTGTTAGCCCTCTATGAATTTGGGAAGCCCTCCAAACCCATAGTTTCCTAAAGTTGCTTGTTCTTCTGAACCAAAGAGGTAGGGGAGCATTTCATTCACAGCCTTGCAGTTCATTTCCTCTGACCTAGGATGCTAAGTGCTTTCAAATATCTGCAATGCAGAAGGATAATGTGCCAGCCCTGGCCAATGGGAAGGGAGAGTGTCAATTGCCCTGACCCCCAGAGCCTATTAGTGTTTGGGGGTGGGGCAGAACATGTGCTTTTTCTTTCTGCTTTGGGAAATGTTTTTGACAGGAAGGAGCCAGGAAGCCTAATTCCCTTCAAGGGTGAGTGGGGTTTTTTTTTCCTCTCTTTCTCTCTTTTCTACCTCCTATTTTTCTCATCACCTCACTTTCTTACAGTTACAGTGGCAGACACTTGAGTTCACCAAGTCCAACTGGCCCATATCAAAAATGCAAAGCAAAGGCTAGAGATTCACCTTTGAAAATGACCAGTTCTGCTTCATTGATAAAATCCTTACCAATCTCTAAACCCAGTCTTTCTGTCCCTGACGTGGAGCCCTAAATTCCCGATTTTCCTTCCAGCTCTGAGAGTCGGCGGGCCAAGAGACTGGAAGAGCTGGAAAAACTCCCAAGACCTGAAAGAGATGTCCTAGAGTCTCCAAGTGTTCAGAGGTCTAGGTAGTCATTAGCGCTTGACATTACGAAATCAAGATAGGGGCCAGCCCGGTGGCGTAGCAGTTAAGTTCGCACGCTCAGCTTCGGGTGGCCCCGGGGTTCACAGGTGCGGATCCTGGGCGCGGACTGATGCACCGCTTGTCAAGCCATGCTTTGGTGGCGTCCCATATAAAGTAGAGGAAGATGGGCACGGATGTTAGCCCAGGGCTAATCTTCCTCACAAAAAAAAAAAATCAAGATAGCTGTAGACACGAAGGAGAAATAATGAGGCACAGAGTAGAGGAGGAAGCAGCTAGGGTTAAGAAATGCTGGCTTTGGTGCCACCTCCGCCAAGTATTGCTTTTCAATAAAGATAATTATCAGGTCAGCTGCATGGCTCAGTTTCTGGATTTGGGAATCAGACATGGCTCCAACTACTGGTTTCCGCCACTTGCAGCTTTAGCTCATTTTACTTCACCTACATAAACCTTATTTTTTTCCTTTGTAAAATGGAGCGGAAAGGATCAATGTGATAGAATTTTCATGAAAATTTAAGGTTATATGGACTCTCTAGGGTGGTCAAGATTCTACCACTGAACCAGATAAAGATGACAGCTTTTTACTTTTTAAAGATGTTTACCCATTAAGATGACTATTATTTTTTTTAATGGAAAATAAGAGGTCTTGGTGAAGATGTGGAGAAATTGGGATTCCAGTGCATTGATGGTGGGAATGTAAAATGGCACTGTGGCTGTGGAAAACGGTATAGGAGTTCCTCAAAATTTTAAATGTAAAATTACCATTGATCCAGCAATTCCCTTTCTGGGTATATCCCAAAAGGATCATAAATAGGAACTCAAACAGATACTTGCACACTAATGTTCAAAGCAGCATTATTCACAACAGCCAAAAGATCAAAACAATCCAAATGTCCAATGACAGATGAATGGATAAAAGAAATGTATCCTGTGCATACAACGGTATATTATTCAGCCTTTAAAATGAATGAAATTCTGATATATACTACAAACATTACACTAAGTGAAATTAGCCAGACACAAAAGGTCAAATATTGTACAATTCCACTTATATGAGGTACCTAGAATAGGAAAATTCATAGAGATAAAAAGTAAAACAGAGGTTACCATGGACTAGAGGAAGAAGGCAATGGGGAATGAAGACACATTATTTAATGGATACAGAGTTTCTCTCTGGGATCATGGAAAAATTATGGAAATGGGTAGTGGTGGTGATTGCACAACCTTGTGAATATACTTAATTCCACAAAGTTATACTTATAAATGGTTAAATAGTAAATTTTATGTTAAATATATACAACATAATTTTTAATTGAATAATTTAAAATAATTAATTGAATAATTTAAAATAATTAATTGAATAATTTAAAATAATTAATTGAATAATTTAAAATAAATTATGTAATTTATTAATATGTAAATATATAATAATATTATATATTTAATATATAATATTATTGAATATGTTAATATATTTAATTATATAATTAAATATATAATATATATTATAATTATATATTATATTTTATATTTATACAGTAAGTTAAAATAAATTTTAAAATTTAAATAATTTTGTCCCTCTTTATAAAGGTATGATTGGCAAAAATTATATATATTTAGGTTGTACAACATGATTTTTTTAGGTGTAGAAAGTGATGACATAATATATGTATACATTGAGAAATGATTACCACAACGAAGTTAATCAACTCACCTAGTTATCATTTTTTTCTTGTGGTGAGAACACTTATGATCTATTCTCTTAGCAAATTTCAAGTACACAGTAGTATTATAAACTATAACCATCATGCTGTACATGAGATTCCCAGAACTTATTCATCCTAAAACTAAAAGTTTGTACCCTTTGACCAACATCGTCCCATTTCCCCTAAGCCCAGCCCGAGGCAACCACCATTTTACTCTCTGGTTTTATGAGTTCGACATTTTAGATTCCACATATAAGTGAGGTCATACAGTATGTATCTTTCTGTTTCTGGCTTATTTCATTTAGCGTAATATCCTCCACATTCATCCATATTATTGCAAATAGCAGGACTTCCTTGTTTTTAATGGCTGAATAATGTTCCATTGTATATACACCACATTTTCCTCATCCATTCATCCACTGATGGACACTTAGATTGTTTCCATATCTTGGCTGTTGTGAATAATGCTGCAATGAACATGGAGATGCAGATATCTCTTCAAGATCCTGATTTCGTTTCCTTTGGATATATACCCAGAAGGGGGATTGCTGGATCGTATGGTAGTTCTATTTTTAATTTTTTGAGGAATCTCCATACCGTTTTCCATAGTGGCTTTACCAATTTACATTCTCACCAACTGTGCACCAGGGTTCCCTTTTCTCCACATCCTCGCCAACACTTGTGTCTTTGATAATAGCCCTTCTGATGGTTTGAGGTGATATCTCATTGTGGTTTTCTTAGCATTTCCCTAATGAGTAGTAATGTTGAACATCTTTTCACATACCTTTTGGCTATTTGTATGTCTTCTTTGGAAAAATGTCTACTTGGCCTTTGCCCATTTTTAATGGGGTTTTTGGTTGGGTTTTTGTTGTTGTTGTTGGCGTTGTTTTGGTGGTGGCAGGTTTTTTTGTTTGTTCTTTTGTTTTATTTTTTGCTATTGAGTTGTATGAGTTCCTTATATATTTTGGATATTAACCCCTTATCAGATATACAGTTTGCAAATATTTCCTCCCATTCTGTTGGTTGCCTCTTCATTTTGTTGATTGTTTCTTTTGCTGTGCAGAAGCTTTTTAGTTTGATATGGTCCCACTTGTTTATTTTTGCTTTTGCTGCCCGAACTTTTGGTGTCATACCCCCAAAATCATTACCAAGACCAATGTCAAGGAGCTTGTCCTGTATGTTTTCTTCTAGTTTCAGGTAATACATTTAAGTCTTTAATCCATTTAGAGTTATTTTTTTGCATATGGTGTAAGATGAGTCCAATTTCATTCTTTTGCGTGTGGATATCCAGTTTTCCCAACAACATTTTTCGAGGAGATTACTCTTTTTTCCTTGTATATTCTTGGCTCCCTTTTCAATTATTAGTTGACCATATGTTTGTGGATTTATTTCTGGGCTCTTGATTATGTTCCATTGGTCTATGTGTCTGTCTTTATGCCGGTACCATAGTGTTTTGATTACTAGAGTTTTGTAATATAGCTTGCAATTGAGCAGTGTGATGCCTCCAGCTTTGTTCTTCTTTCTCAAGATTGTGTTGGCTATTCAGGGTCTTTTGTGGTTCCATATGAATTTTAAGATTGTTTTTCCTATTTCTGTGGAAAATGCCCTTGGAATTTTGATAGGGACTGCATTGAATCCATAGGTGGCTTTGGGTAGTATGGACATTTTAACAATATCAATTCTTCCAATCCAAGAACACAGGATATCTTTCCATTTATTTGTGTCCTAAATTTTTTTAATTTCTTAATTTTTTTATCTATGTCATATAGTTTTCAGTGTACAGACCTTTCACCTTCTTGACGAAATTTATGCTTACATATTTTATTCTTTTTGATGCTATTTTAAATGGGATTGTTTACTTAATTTCTTTCTCAAATATTTTATTGTTAGTGTATAGAAAGGCAACTGATTTTTATATATTGATTTTTGTATCCTACACCTTAACTAAATTGACTTCTTAGTTCTAACAGTTTTTTGGTGGAATCTTTAGAGTTTTTTCCGATGACATGATATATAAGATCATGTCATCTGCATACAGAGATAATTTTATTCCTTTCTGATTTGGCTACCTTTTGTTTCTTTTTCTTGCCTGATTGCTCTGGTTAGGACTTCCAGTACTGTGTTGAATAGGAGTGGTGAGAGTGGGCACCCTTGTCTTGCTCCTGATCTTAGAGGAAAAACTTTCAGCTTTACACAGTTGAGTGTACGGTTAGCTGCGGGCTTGTCA
This sequence comes from Diceros bicornis minor, assembly GCF_020826845.1. NCBI lineage: Eukaryota > Metazoa > Chordata > Mammalia > Perissodactyla > Rhinocerotidae > Diceros > Diceros bicornis. Next base: position 34,138,969 of record NC_080773.1, read on the forward strand.
TGTATGACCTTTGTTATGTTGAGGTACATTCCATCCACACTTAATTTTTGGGGAGTTTTCATTATGAAAGGATGTTTAATTTTGTCGAATGATTTTCTACATCTATTGAGATAATCATATGGGTTTTACCTTTCATTTTGTTAATGTGTTGTATCATGTTTATTGATTTGTGTATGTTGAGCCATTATTGCATCCCAAGGATAAATCCCACTTGATTATGGTGTATGATCCTTTTAACGTGCTGTTGAATTCAATTTGCTAGTACTTTGTTGAGGATTTTTGCATCTATGTTCATCAGGGATATTGGCCTGTAATTTTCTTTTCTTGTAGTGTCCTTGTCTGGTTTTGGTATTGGAGTAATGCTGGCCTTATAAAATGAGTTTGTAAGTGTTCCCTCCCCTTCAATTTTTTGGAAGAATTTGAGAAGGATTGGTGTTAATTCTTCTTTAAATTCTTGGTAGAAATCACCAGGGAAACCATTTGGTCCTGGGCTTTTATTTGTTGGGAAATTTTTGATTACTGATTCAATCTCCTTACTCATCAATGGTCTGTTTAAGTTTTCTATTTCTTCATGATTCAGTCTTGGTAGCTTGTTTGTTTCTAGGATTTATCCATTTCTTCTTGCTTATCCAATTTGTTGAAGCATAATTGTTGATAGTACTCTCTCATGATCCTTTGTATTTCGGTGATCTCAGTTGTAATGTCTCCTCTTCCATTTCTAATTTTGAGTATTCTCTCTTTTTTTCATGGCTATTCTAGCTAAAGCTTTGTCCATTTTGTTTATCTTTTCAAAAACCTAACACTTAGTTTTGTTGATCTTTTCTATTGTCTTTCTGGACTCTATTTCATTTACTTCTGCTCTAATCTTTATTGTTTCCTTCCTTCTGCGAAACTTGGGCTTAATTTGTTCTTCTTTTCCTAGTTCCTTGAGGTGTAAAGATAGGTTGTTTATTTTAGATCTTTCTTTTTTCTTAATGGAGGCTTTTTTTGCTCAGATATCAGGAATGACAGAATTCAAGGGTGAAGGTGAAGGTTGAATGCTTACATAAAGTGTGGTTGTCATCCACAAGGAACTTGCAGTTATCCAAAACCATTGCAGTGAATTGAAGGAGATAAAACTTTGAGTCAGTGCCCAATACATGATGACCTGAGGGAACTATCCAGGAATTTCTCAGATGATAGGGATGAGAATTAAAAAATGATAATGAGTTATAAACAAATGTTACTGCAATAAACAAAAATTTTTAAAAAATGATAATGAAAGATACATCAGAGAAGCAATAATATATGAGTAGAACAAGAAGAAAGCCCCTCTTCTGCTAGTCACTTCATCCTTTTCTCTCCTCTTCTCCACATTCAATGTCTTGTCCATAATATACCTGATAGAAGGAGACAAAAGAACGATGGGACAGTGGAGGGAATGGATAGAGGGAAATAACATACCTTTGATTTCCAGGGGCTTTTTATAAACTTCCACCAAGTCTTTAAAATAACCGTGGTATAGAAGTAAGCCCTGAATAATTGTTAGCTACGATGTGCTTGGCACTATCTTAAATGTACTTGTGGATTGATCTCTTTGAAAATCCTCACAACCCCATGAATGGGGATGAGATGATCCCTGTATAAAGATGAGAAAAGAGGCACAGAGAGGTTCTGTAATTTCACCACAGTTACTTTGCTAGTAAGTGGAATAGAAAATAAAAACTGCAAAGTAGATTTGAGTCTAAACACTGAGCCCAAGTACTGGATGGGCCCCCAGGGTTTTCCACAACATGGAGAATCTTTGAGGACAGGAGGTAAAGAGACTATCTGGCACACAGTGTGCTCCACCAAATATAGATTCAACAAATCTGTCATCTTGGGTGGTGTTTTCATTTTCTCATAATTTCATGTCTCCACAGGTCTCATCAGTTCTCTCTTCTGATTGGTTGTTTTTATCACTGACGCTGAGGTTCTCAGCCTTGAGTGAAGATGAGTGACGTGAATCTGAAAGCTGGCCCTTCCTCCTGCTCTTTCTCCTCCTCTTCCTCCTCCTCCTCCTCTCCTTCTTCTTCCACCTCATCCTTGACATCCTCTTACTCTTTCACATCCCCTTTCAAAGATGGGGTCATGCTGTACATGGTCTATTTAAGCAAGGAGGAGCTACAAAGGTTCAAGCAGCTGTTAGTGGATAAGAACCCCAGACCTGGCTCCATCCAGATTACCTGGGACCAGCTGAAGACAGCCAGATGGGGGGAGGTGGTTCACCTCTTGATGGAGTACTTCCCCGGACGACTAGCTTGGGATGTGACTCACAACATCTTTGCCAAGATGAATCAGACCCAGCTGTGTCTTCGGGTACAGATGGAGCTAAATGGTGAGTAAGGACCTGGTATACAAAATGGGTGTGGGCTTGGGTGCTAAAGAACTAAATTTGGCTACCTAAACAAGAAAGCAATAGCGGAGTAAGATGAGGGCTCTGGCCCCCAAAGGCAAAGACTATCCCATTAGCGTATTAAGAAAAAAACTTAACCAGATACTGCTTATAAGAGGTGAGCCTTAAATGAAGACACAGAGAAGTCAGAAGTAAATTGGTAGGAAAATATGCTTGAAAACATCACACAGAATAAAGTTGGTATAGCTGTAGTGATGTCAGCAACGTTATATTTAAAGCAAGAAGATTAAAGACTAAAAAGGGCCATTTCATAATGACAAAAGGGGTCAATTCTACAGGAGGATATTGTAATCCCAAACATCTCTGTCAATAACACATCTTCAAAATATGCAAAGCCAAACTTGACAGCTAAAAAGGAGAAATAGACAAATCCCCAAATGTGGCGTGAGATGTTAACACACCTGTCCCAATAGCTAATATTACAAGTAGTGAATGTCGGTAAGGACAGAGAAGATATGAACAATGCAGTTCACAAACATAAACAGCAGGTGATCGAGTCTCTCACCTTCTCTTGGGCCACTGTCATCCCAGTACCTCGTTCAGCACGTAGCGTGTCATAGGTGCTCAAATAGTGAATGAATAGAGAATAACTGGTTGTGAAGTGGGACCTGCTTTTGATAAGGTGCCCCAGGTAGTCCTCTTTGATGAAGTGACACTAAGGTTGGAATCTAACAAATGAGGAGACAGCCAGTCATGTGAGAAGGAAGGAGCAAGAATGGAAAAGAGCATCAGAGACCCAGGGAGACCTTATGCAGGAGGGCTCAGAGGTGGGGAAAATCTTGAAGTGTTAGAGATTGACTAGAACCTAATGAGAAATGGGATAGAGTATACTATATATATATATATCATGTTTATGTATATGTGCATATTTATTTATATGTATCTATATATAGTCGAGCTTCCTTATTAGGGGATTCTGTATTTACGAATCCACCTACTCACTAAAATGTATTTGTAACCCAAAGTCAATACTCATGGTGCTTTCACAGTCATTCACAGACATGCACAGAACGTCAAAAAATTTGAACCTGCAAGTTCCCAGCTGAGATTGAACAAGGCAACACTCTGCCTTCTTGCCTCAGTTCTTATCCTGTAAAGAAGTGCCCTTTCCACTTTATTTAATGCCACATTTTTGCGTTTTTTGTGCTTTTTGTTGGTGACATCGCTGTTTAACATGATCCCCAAGTGAAGTGGTGAAGTTCTGTCTAGTATCCTAAACACAAGAAGGCTGTGATGATAAACCAATGTTACTGCAATAAACAAAAAATTTAAAATAAAAAAAATAAAAATTACTTCACATAAAAAAAAAAGAAGGCTGTGATGTGCGTTACAGAGAAAATACGTGTATTGGGTAAGCTTCGTTCAGGCATGAGTTACAGTACTGTTGGCCGTGAGGTCAATGTTAATGAACCGACCATATATATTGAGTAAAATGTCCTTAAACAAAAACGCACATAAAACAAAGTTATGTATTGAAGAATCCATGAAAATGTTGTAACCAGAGGCTACAGGAGACTAATCCTGTATTCACCTGGGAGCAGTGTTTCAGTATTGGCTAATTTAGAGTTCACAGAAGAGGGAAGTCAAGATGGCAGCGTAGGCAGACTCTGAACTCACCTCCTCCCGCGGACACAGCCAATTTACAACTACTTGTGGAAAAATTACCCCTGAGACAGAACTCAAAACTGGATAAGAGGAACTCCTGCAACAACGGACAATTCTAACTGAGGTAGAAGAGGCTGAAACTCCCTTCTGGAGAGAAAAACGCTGCCTTCACAAGCTGCCAGCATCACGGCCGCCCGGGAGCAGCCCACAGGTACGCAGCCCTTCCTGGAGGTGCGGGGCGCTGAGCCGGGGGGCGCCCCAACTGTGGGCATTTTGTGGACCCAGCACAATCGAGATGAGTGGCATAATATCTGACTTTGCCTGCTACTAAAACACTGGGGAGTACCCCCAGAAAAGCTGGTTCACAAAGAAATTAAAACTGGCTCTTAAATGGCCCAAGTGCAAACTCACCTGTTTCAGAAAACAACCTAAAATCACCAGAAAGAAAGGGGTACAGTGCTTTGGTGAAAAGAGACTCACCTGATAGGCCCTGAGTGCATCTCGGTAAGAGGTGAGGCCTCTCCAGGGACTGGGACATTGGCGGTGGCCGTTGTTGTGGCCTGGTGTGGGCGTGCTGACACAGATGCCATTGGAGCTATCCCTGAGGCCTGCTAGCCCAGGGTCTACCCCACCTGCTAGAGCACCGATTTAATCCAGCTCAGCCAGGGCAGGCAGCCCACCCTAGAGACTGGCCCCACCCAACAACATGTCCTTAGGCAACTTGTGGGCCTGCATAGATTGGTGACTGGATTCTCTGCAGCCTGGCAACTGAGCCAACTTCAGTGGGGCAGGGCATGTACAAGGAGCGGGTGGAGAGTGTGGGGCGGTGGTGGAGTGTGTGGGGCTCCCGCCGTGGAGAGACTGGGTCCGCTTCGGGAGCTCCGGGCGCACACATGGGGCAGGACTGTGTTGACTGTGGGTGTGGACCTGTGGGCAGCAGGGCTTATCAGCTGCAGAAGACTTGTGCTTCTCAAAGACCCACATAGGGGGTTTGCCCCACCTTCCAAAGCCTGAAACAATTGGGTGCTCCCGTGCCTGAAGCCAGCCCCACACAGCTGCAATCCTCAGAGAGCTGACAAGCGACCTAAAGGCTGGAGGCTTATAGCAATTGTAAGGCCCTGAGCCTAACAACCTGCCACGCTGGGGGCCTACTCACTTAAAAGAAATACTGCAACACAAATGTGGTATTAGAACTTGCAGCCAACTGTGCTGGGGCTCCCCACATCTGATAAAGAGACTGAAGGGCCCACAGCAACTACAAGCAGCTGAGCATTATAACAGCTGGCCAGGAGCATAACTCGGCCTCCCTGGGCACCTACAGGGAGAGCAAACAGGCCACAACAGAAGGACACACGTAGCCCATATAGGGGTCACCCCTGGAACATTGAGAACTGAGGGAAGCACACTGCAGGCCTCCTAAGCCATCACTTACATAAGGTCACCTATCCAAGAGCAGGAGACGTAGCTGACCTACCTAATACGTAGACACAAGCACAGGGAAAGAGGCAAAAGGAGGAGGCAAAGGAATATATTTCAAGTAAGGGAACAGGACAAAACTCCAGAAAAGGAACTAAGTGAAACAGAAATGAGCAACCTACCCAACAGAGAGTTCAAACAAAGAGTGTTAAGGATGCTCACTGATCTGGGGAGAAGAATAGATGAACTCAGTGAGAATGTCAACAAAGAAATGGAAGATAGAAAAAAGAACCAATCAGAAATGAAGAATACAATACTGGAAATGAAAAATTCACTAGAGGGACTCAAAAGCAGAGTAGAGGATACAGAAGAACGGACCTGTGAGCTGGACGAAAGGCTAGAAGAAATTACCCCAGCTGAACAGGTAAAAGAGAAAAGAATTAAAAAGAATGAGGACAGTCTAAGGAACCTCTGGGACAACATCAAGCGCACTAACATCTGCATTACAGGTGTCCCGGAAGGAGAAGAGTGAGACAAAGGGGCAGAGAATCTATTTCAAGAAATAATAGATGAAAACTTCCCTAACCTAAGGAAGGAAACAGACATCCAGGTACAGGAAGCACAGAGAACCCCAAACAAGATAAACCCAAAGAGGCCCACACCAAGACACATCATAATCAAAATGTCCAGAATTAAAGATAAAGAGAGAATCCTAAAAGCCGCAAGAGAGAGTCAAGTTACATACAAAGGAAACCCCATAAGGCTATCAGCTGACTTCTCAGCAGAAACCTTACAGGCTAGAAGAGAGTGGCATGATATATTTAAAGTGCTAAAAGGAAAAAACTTACAGCCAAGAATACTCTACCCAGCAAGGTTATCATTCAAAATGGAAGGAGACATCAAAAATTTCCCAAACAAGCAAAAATTAAAGGATTTTGTCACCAAGAAACCAGTGCTACAAGAAATGTTAAAGGGACTGATTTAAGGGGAAAAGAGAAGACCACAAATAGGAAAAATTATCTATTTCCATGATAAAAGGGTAATGGATACAAATGCACAAAAAAGAGGTTAGATATGATATCAAAAACATAAAAGGAGGGAGGAGGGGAGTTAAAGAGTAGAGCTTTCAGACAGAGGTCAAACTAAAGAGACCATCAATTCTGTATAGAAGAAGAAAGGAACAGAGAAGGACTACCAAAACACTGAGAAAAAAAAGTTAAAAAATGGCAGTAAGTACATACTTATCAATAGCTACTTTAAACGTCAATGGACTAAATGCTCCAATTAAAAGGCATAGGGTGGCTGATTGGATAAAACAACAAGACCCATATATATGCTGCATACAAGAGACACACTTCAGACCTAAAGACACTCAAACTGAAAGTGAAGGGATGGAAAAAGATACTCCATGCAAATGGCAATGAAAAGAAAGCTGGGGTAGCAGTACTCATATCAGACAAAATAGACTTTAAAACAAAAACTGTAAAAAGAGACAAAGAAGGGCATTACATAATGATCAAGGGAACAATCCAACAAGAGGATATAACACTTGTAAATATCTACGCACCCAATGTAGATGCACCTAAATATATAAAGCAATTATTAACAGACATAAAAACAGAAATAGACAGTAACACAATAATAGTAGGGGACTTTAACACTCACTTACACCAACGGATAGATCATCCAAACAGAAGATCAATAAGGAAACATCGGCCTTAAATGACACACTAGAACAGATGGACCTAGTAGATACATACAGAGCATTCCATCCAAAAGCCGAAGAATACACATTCTTTTCAAATGCACATGGAACATTCTCCAGAATTGATCACATATTAGGCCACAAAACAAGTCTCCATAAATTTAAGAAGACAGAAATAATACCAAACATCTTTTCTGACCATAACAGTATGAAACTAGAAATCAACTATAGGAAGAAAATCAGAAAAGCCACAAATACGTGGAGATTAAACAAAATGCTACTGCACAATGACTGGGTCAATGAAGAAATCAAAGAAGAAATCAAAAAATACCTAGAGACAAATGAAAATAAAACATGCCAGAATTTATGGGATACAGCAAAAGCGGTCCTAAGAGGGAAGTTTATAGCAATACAGGCCTATCTCAACAAACAAGAAAAATCTCAAATAAACAATCTAACAATGCACCTAAAGGAATTGGAAAAAGAAGAACAAATAAAGCCCAAAATCAGTAGAAGAAGGGAAATAATAAAAATCAGAGCAGAAATAAATGAAATAGAGACCAAAAAACAATAGAAAAAATTAATAAAACCAAGAGCTGGTTCTTTGAAAAGATAAACAAAATTGACAAACCTTTAGCTAGATTCACCAAGAAAAAAAGAGAGAAGGCACAAATAAGTAAAATCAGAAATGAAAGAGGAGAAATTACAACAGACACCTCAGAAATACAAAAAATTATAAGAGAATACTATGAAAAGCTATATGCCAACCAATTCGACAATCTGGAAGAAATAGATAAATTCTTAGAATCATACAACCTTCCAAAACTGGATCAAGAAGAAATAGAGAATTTGAATAGACCAATCACCAGTAAGGAGATCAAAACAGTAATCAAAACCCCCCCCAAAAATAAAAGTCCAGGACCAGACGGCTTCCCTGGTGAATTCTACCAAACATTCAAAGAAGACTTAATATCTATCCTTCTCAAACTCTTCCAAAAAATTGAGGAGGAGGGAAGCTCCCTAACTCATTCTATGAAGCCGACATTACCCTGATACCAAAACCAGACAAGGACAGCACAAAAAAAGAAAATTACAGGCCAATATCACTGATGAACATCAATGCAAAAATCCTCAACAAAATACTAGCAAATTGCATACAACAATACGTTAAAAAGATTATACACCATGATCAAGTGGGATTTATTCCAGGTATGCAGGGATGGTTTAACATTCGCAAATCAACCAACGTGATACACCACATTAATAAAATGAAGAATAAAAATCACATGATCATCTCAATAGATGCAGAGAAAGCATTTGACAAGATACAGCATCCATTTATGATAAAAACTCTGAATAAAATGGGTATAGAAGGAAAGTACCTCAACATAATAAAGACCATATATGACAAACCCACAGCTAATATCATCCTCAATGGTGAAAAACTGAAAGCTATCGCTCTAAGAACAGGAACCAGACAAGGATGCCCACTGTCACCACTCCTGTTTAACATAGGACTGGAAGTCCTAGCCAGAGCAATCAGGCAAGAGAAAGAAAGAAAAAGGATCCAAATTGGAAAGGAAGAAGTGAAACTGTCACTATTTGCATATGACATGATTTTATACATGGAAAACCCTAAAGAATCCACCAGAAAACTTTGAGAAGTAATAAACGAATATGGTAAAGTTGCAGGATACAAAATCAACATACAAAAATCAGTTGCATTTCTATACACTAACAACGAAGTAGCAGAAAGAGAAATTAAGAATACCATCCCATTTACAATTGCAACAAAAAGAATAAAATACCTAGGAATAAACTTAACCAAAGAGGTGAAAGAGCTGTACACAGAAAACTATAAAATATTGCTGAAAGAAATTGAAGAAGACGCAAAGAAATGGAAAGATATTCCATGCTCTTGGATTGGAAGAATTAACATAGTTAAGATGTCCATACTTCCTAAAGCCATCTATAGATTCAATGCAATCCCTATCAAAGTTCCAACAACATTTTTCACAGAAATAGAACAAAGAATCCTAAAACTATATGGAACAACAAAAGACCCCGAATAGCTAAAGGAATCCTGAGAAAAAAGAACAAAGCTGGAAGTATCACACTCCCTGATTTCAAAATATACTACAAAGCTATAGTAACCAAAACAGCATGGTACTGGCACAAAAACAGACACACAGATCAATGGAATAGAATTGAAAGCCCAGAAATAAACCCACACATCTATGGACAGCTAATCCTTGACAAAGGAGCCAAGAACATACAATGGAGAAAAGAAAGTCTCTTCAACAAACGGTGTTGGGAAAACTGGATAGCCACATGCAAAAAAATGAAAGTAGACCCTTACCTTACACCATACACAAATATTAACTCAAAATGGATTAAAGACTTGAATGTAAGACCTGAAACTATGAAACTTCTAGAAGAAAACATAGGCAGTACGCTCTTCGACATCAGTCTTAGCAACATATTTTCAAGCACCACGTCTGACCGGGCAAGAGAAACAATAGAAAAAATAAACAAATGGGACTACATCAAACTAAAAAGCTTCTGCACAGCAAAGGAAACCATCAACAAAACGAAAAGACAACCTAACAATTGGGAGGAGACATTTGCTAACCATACATCTGATAAGGGCTTAATCTCCAAAATATATAAAGAACTCATGCATCTCAACAACAAAAAAACTAACAACCCAATTAAAAAATGGGCAAAAGACCTGAACAGACATTTCTCCAAAGAAGATATACAGATGGCCAACAGACACATGAAAAGATGTTCAAAATCATTAACTATCAGGGAAATGCAAATCAAAACTACAATGAGATATCACCTCACACCCATCAGAATGGCTATAATTAACAAGACAGGAAACAACATGTGCTGGAGAGGATGTGGAGAGAAGGGAACTCTCATACACTGCTGGTGGGAGTGCAAACTGGTGCAGCCACTATGGAAAACAGTATGGGGATTCCTCAAAAAATCGAGGATAGAACTACCATATGACCCAGCTATTCCACTGCTGGGTATTTATCCAAAGATCCTGAAAACACCAATGCATAAAGATACATGCACCCCTGTGTTCATTGCAACGTTATTCACAATAGCCAAGACTTGGAAGCAACCTAAGTGCCCATCAAGGGACGAATGGATAAGAAGCTGTGGTATATATACACAATGGAATACTACTCAGCCATAAGAAATGATGAAATCCAGCCATTTGTGACAACATGGATGGACATTGAGGGTATTATGCAAAGTGAAATAAGTCAGAGGGAGAAGGTCAAATACCATATGATTTCCTTCATTAAGTAGTAGATAATAACAACAATAAACAAACACATAGAGACAGAGATTGGATTGGTGGTTACCAGAGGGGAAGGGGGGAGGGGGGATGGCGAAAGGGATAATTCGGCACATGTGTGTGGTGATGGGTTGTAATTAGTATTTGGGTGGTGAACATGATGTAATCTATGCAGAAATAGAAGTATAATGATGTACACCTGAAATTTTTACAATGTTATAAACCAATGTTACTGCAATAAACAAAAAATTAAAAAAAAAAAACATAAAACAAAAGTCAAGGCCATAAAAAAAAAGACTTCACAGTAATTTTATAGAATATAACTACCATGAATTATGAGAATCAATGACTATATGTGTGTGTATAGACATATACTATATATACACTATGTATTTATACAAATATAAATACACACATTCATACAAACATAGATATACACACGCATATATGGATACACATATATACATATACATGCATACACATATATGTGCACAAACATACATATTAAAATGCATGTATTTTACATATACATATGTATGTGTTTATATATATTTCTCCCTCAGTGTTTGGCTGGGCTATGAATTTATATGTTATTGAACACCGTCCTCAGTACATTGTAACACATCACCATTTTCTCATTTCCTAACATTGTGATGGGAGGCCTACATAATTTTTTTCTCCCTGAACTAAGGTGGTGAGAGAATGAGATCCTTAAACGGTGTGGTCACTACTATCCTGAAAGGGCCCATTGCCCCCATGTTGGTCTCCCTGTTCCATCAATCTTATCCTTCCAATGGGACTGTGTCCTTTCTTCTCTGTTCCAGACATTCTACCTAACTTGGAACCAGAGGACTTGAACCCAAGAGAAGTACAAATGAGTTTGGAGGAGGAAGAATCTGGTACGTGCCAGCATTGTGACAGACCCTGGAAGAAAATGGGCTATGGGTTGGGATGAGAAGCTGGATTCCTAGGACAAGGCAGAGGGTAAATTAGTATGTCTAGGGTCTCTTCTATGAATCAGAACTTAAGCAAAAAGGGTAGTTGTGGACTTGCCTACCTCGAAAGTCCAGCCGCCAACCCAGCTAGATGCAGGGGCTCAAACTACACCATTGAGACATTGTTTCTCTCCTTCTCCTAGCTCCTTCTTCTTCTGTTGGATTCAGTCTCCTCCGCACAGTGGCCATCTTTGCCACCAGCTGCCCTGAGCATACATTGTACCTGCTTAGTGACACCAGTAGAAAAAATAGTGCTTATTTTCTCATTTTTCCAGCACAAGTCCTAGAACCGACTCCATTGAATGAACTGAGGTCATAAGCTCATCAATGAAAGAAATGATGAAATGCTCTGGTTGGTTGAGACTGGCCCATGGACTTTGAGAAAGCTTGGTGGTAGGGCCAGCTGTAGTCCAATTTAACAGACCGAGAGTGGGAAGGGGCGTACCTCCAAAGAAAAACTGAGGTGCTGTCACCGGAATAGGAATGGTTGGTAGGCAGGTGGATACAGCAGATATCTTGATCTATCCCTCCTTCCCCACTCCCACTACCCTGGGCCATAAAAAGCAGGATTCTAGAAAGAACCCAAATTATGTGCCTGCAAATCGGGCTCACACTTGTGTAAAGAGATGATGTCAGAAGGAAAGGAGGGCCAAAAAAATAAAACCATTTTAATCTGTCATGAAAACACAGTGAGTGGAATGTGGTATCATCTGTTTTAGCCTTAGCATAGTTAGATTTCACTCCCTCAACAAATCCTGGAGAGCTGATAATTTTAACACTGTTGGCTGAGCCAGAGTCGTAATCCCTACCTCAATTTTAGAGGTGGGAAGATGAAGGCTTAGAGATTCTGTGACTTGCTGAAGGTCACAAAGCTAATAAGTCAGGAGATTTCAGAATTCCAGTAAGCTTCCTCCCACCTGTCAGTCGGGGATGCAGTTGGAACCAGACATCATTCCTCATTCATGATGTTTCCAGTTGAGGGGAGGGGAGAAGGAGAAAGAGAAGCCCAAGTTGTGACAGAGCCTGTTAACTCCCTATGCCACATCTAGTTCTACAACTCTTGTGTGCTAACAGAATCCAACCTTATTTAGGGGTAAAATGTGTGCAGCTCTAAGTGAAATACATTTTTCCCAGTTTCCCTTGAAGTTGGGGTTAATAATGTGACAGCTCTGGGCCATGAGACAGAAGCAGAAGTCTCCTGAGTGCCCCAGTTTGTGCTGATACAAGCAGACTGATCTGACAACAGGCCTCTTCTCCCCATTATTCCTGCTTTGAATACAAATAACATAGATAATGCTGCAGCTGCAATCTCCCACTCATGAGGCAATAAATATGGAGAAAAGGCTAAAGAATTGTAGTTCTATTGTTCCATACAAATTTTAGGATTCTTTGTTCTATTTCTGTGAAGAATGTCATTGGGATTCTGATTGGGCTTGTACTGAATCTGTAGATTGCTTTAGGTAATATGGACATTTTATCTATGTTTATTCTTCCAATCCACGAGCATGGAATATCTTTCATTTCTTTATGTCTTCTTTGATTTCTTTCAATAACGTCTTATAGTTTTCAGTGTATAGGTCTTTCACCTCCTTGGTTAAATTTATTCCTAGACAAATTTTTTTTGCGATTGTAAAACGGGGTTGTATTCTTGAGTTCTCTTTCTGCTAGTTCATTATTAGTGTATAGAAATGCAACTGATTTTTGTAAGTTTTTTACCCTGTAACTTTGCTATAGTTGTTGATTATTTCTAATAGTTTTCTGGTGGATTCTTTAAGATTTTCTATATATAGGATCATGTCATCCACAAACAGTGAGAGTTTCACTTCTTCCTTTCCATTTTGGATAGTTTTTATTTCTTTTTCTTGCCTAATTGCTCTGGCCAAAACCTCTAGTACTATGTTGAATAGGAGTGGCAAGAGTGGGCACCCTTGTTTTGTTCCTGTTCTCAGAGAGGTGGCTTTCAAGTTTTTACTGTTAAGTATGATGTTGGCTGATGGATAAAAATTAGACTATTGGTGGTGTGCATGATGCAGTCTATACAGAAACTGATAATAATGTATACCTGAAATTACACAATGTTATAAACCATTATGACCTCAATAAAATAATTGAAAAAAAAAAGAATTGTGGTTCTAGTTGGCTCTGAAGATTCAGAGCCACCAACCAATTTCAACAGCTTTACACACACCCCCATTGGTTATGTAAAAAGCCAACCTTGTTTTGTTGAAGCCACTTCAAGTTGAGTTTCAGTTACTTGCAGTTTCTTAATTGATGCAATGCAGTTGGGAAAAGTGCATGATTTGTGCGAGTGTATCATGGGACTTGATGTAGACATCAAGGCTAGTTTTCCTGTTGTTGGTTAGTTCTCACAAACAACTCTGATGCTGTACCGTCTCTCTCCCATCTCGCTAATCCAGATAAGATATGGGAGTACAAACTGCGTGTGATTGATGAGTATTCTACCATATGGAACAAGACCACTTCGCCTGGGAATCAGGACTTTTTTTACCAAGACATACACAAACATGAGATGTTCTTACCATATCTGTTTCTTCCCACAAGACCTCAAGGTAGACAGCCCAAGACTGTGGTCCTACAGGGAGTCGCTGGAGTTGGAAAAACAACCCTGGCCAAAAAGGTGATGTTGGAGTGGGCAGAGAACAAATTCTACCCCCACAAGCGCTGGTATGCTTTCTACATTCACTGCCGGGAAGTGGACCAGGTGGATCAGCAGAGCTTCTCTGAGCTGATAGCACATAAGTGGCCTGGGTCTCAGGCTCTTGTGTCTAAGATTGTGTCCAAACCAGACCAACTTCTACTCCTCCTTGATGGCTTTGAGGAACTAACATCGACCCTCATAGATAAACCAGCTGACCTGAGTGAAGATTGGAGCCAGAAGTTGCCTGGGTCGGTCCTTCTGACCAGTTTGCTCACCAAAAGAATGCTTCCTGGGGCCACACTACTGATTATTCTGAGGTTCACCTCTTGGGGGAAACTTAAGCCCTTTCTGAAATGTCCCTCTCTTATAACCCTTACAGGGTTTGGTTCAGCTGAAAGAACCAAGTATCTCAGGGCATATTTCGGAAACAAGAGGGAGGCTGATGAAGCCTTGAGTTTTGTCCTGAGAAACACAATTCTCTTCTCCATGTGCCAAGTCCCTGCAGTTTGCTGGATGGTGTGTTCTTGTCTGAAACAGCAGATGGAGAGAGGAGCAAATCTCACACAGGCATTTCCAAACGCCACAGCTATATTCGTCCAGTATCTTTCCAGCTTGTTTCCAACCAAGACTGGAAACCTTCCCAGTAAGACTCACCAAGAGCAGCTGAAAGGTCTGTGTTACTTGGCTGCAGAGGGCATGTGGAAGAGGAGATGGGTGTTTGACAAGAAAGACCTTGAGCGGGCCAAGCTGGATGAGACTGCCATTGCTACTTTTCTTAGCATGAATATTTTTCAAAGGGTTGTAGGGGTTGATGACCGTTACACCTTCACCCTCTTGACCTTCCAGGAATTTTTTGCTGCCTTGTTGTACATTCTCTGCTTCCCACAAAGACTCAGAAATTTCCGGGCGTTGGACCGTTTTCACATCATACGCCTGATAGCATATCCCGGAAGAAAGAAAAACTACCTCGCGCAGATGGGGCTTTTCTTATTTGGTCTTTTAAATGAAACGTGTGCTTGCGCCGTGGAGCGGTCTTTTGGATGCAAGCTGTCCTTGGGTAATAAAAGGAAATTGCTGAAAGTTGCAGCCCTGTCAGGTGAATTTGCCCCACCTACCCCGCACCACGGGGTTCCACAATTATTCTACTATCTGCATGAAATCCAGGAGGAGGCATTTGTGAGTCAGATCCTAAATGATTGTCACAAAGCTGCTTTGATCATTAGCAAGAATAAAGACATGCAAGTGTCTGCTTTTTGCCTTAAGCACTGTCAACATTTGCGAGAGATAGAACTGACTGTTACCCTGACCATCACCAAAGCATGCAGACTTGGGCTGGATTCCGTCTCCTTCACTGAGTGAGTGCTCAGATCTCTCCTTGGGTGTCTACTATATCCAGGGACCTTGCCTGCCATCTCCCAGGCATCTGTGGTGACCATGTGTCTTGAGGGGATCCCTTACACATGGGACTTTCAGTTTTAAAACCAGGACAGTAGGTGTTCCTGGGATGTGGATTTCCATGCTAAAACCGGGAGAACCCTGGAAAAACAGATGAGTTTTTCACCTTCTTTGCCTCTATTCTACATGCCCTCCCCTCCCATAGCTGTGGGGACCTTGCTTCATCTGTCACCCCTACTTCTGTGTATTATAAGCCTTTTAGTCTCTAGGGAAGTGCTGTCCAACGGAACTTTCTGTGGTGATGGAAATGTTCTATATCTGCACCATTCAGTGTGGGAATCATTAGCTATGTGTGACTATGGAGCACTTGGAATACGGCTAGTGTGATGGAGGCATTGAACTTTTACATTTTATTCAACTTTAATTTAAATTTAAATAGCCCCATGTGGCTAGTGGCCACCATATTGGACAGCACAGCTCTAGGGGGCTTTCCTTTCAGTGTACAAACATCTCTTTCATCTTTAATTAAGGGGAAAAATGACCAAAGGAGCTATTACATCTTCCTCCTCGCTTCCCTCCCAAACAACTGGAAATCATCATTTCTATTCACTGCATCTTCCTTGTTCCCCATTGTAATCTGAAGTGGGGCGTTCTAGCTCTATGGCCAAGAGCTGAGTTCTCCGGCTCTTCCAATGACTAACTGTGCATCTTTGGACAGTTTACCTAACTTTTCTGGGTCTCTGTCTCTTCGTGAGCAAAATGGGGATAAAAAAAATGGTACATACTTCACAAGGCCATTAGGAAAGTTAAATGAGATAAAATGTGTGACACACCAAACTAGTCCTGGCCTTTGGTTTGTACTCAATAAATACAAGCTGTTATTACCGGTGTAACTCTTATTCCCACCACTCAACTGAAACTCTCTCAGAAGATCTCTATTCTAACAAATATAATGGATTTATTTTTCTTAAGAAGTTGCAAATAGCACTGACTACTCATTTTTTCATACAGTTTTCATATTGTTTGATATTTATTTAGCCTTTGCCACATACCAGACACTGTGCCAGGTAGTTACTTTATGTGAATTATTTCTCTTATTGACACCATGGAGGTCAGAGAGATGTTGTAACTTGTCCAAGGTCACAAACCTGGTTGAAGCTAAGACTTGAACAAAAATTGGACCTCCAATGGCTTTGATTGAGAGCCAGACAATGAGACTGACTCTTGAAGTTGGAGGCAAGTGAGGGAGCATCACCCTTTTTGCTGCAAAATTAAAGTGCATCTCTCATTTCTTAACTGCTCTGCATATGGGAGCCACAGTCTCTCCCAAACACCGTGTTTTTTCCATGAAAGATGGCATAAATCTCAAGCATACTGATGTGTAGCTGTAATGTTCATTTTAAATGCCATATACTAGTCTAATGTGTGGCTGGATAAATAACAATTGACCTCTCCTGATGCTAGGGCACATCCAGGTTCTGTTCCTTGCTTCATCATGTCCAGTTTCCCTCAGACACATGCGAGTTTCTCTAGGTCAGAGGTAAGCAAATGGCAGCCTGGGAGCCAACCCAGACTGCTACTTGTCTTTGTAAATAAATTTTAATTGGAGCTCAGCCGTGCTCACTTGCGACGTATCTCCTGTGACAGCTACTGCACTGTTACAGCAGAAATGAGCAGTTGCCACAAAGTATATGTCCTGCAAAAACTGAATATATTTGCTATCTGGCCAATTATAGAAAAAGTTTGCCAACCCCTATTGTAGGGTATATTTTTGTAAAAGGAGTTGCTTGGTCACAGGGTGTACATATCACATCTTTAACTGTATCACCAAATTGCTCTCCGAGGAGTCTTGGTATTTCATGGATGGAATGAATCTTATTCACTCAGATATTGAATGGCTGCACAGGACAGGCTATTCCCCGTATACTTCCAACTTACATGAGCAGCTCCAAACTGCTCCGCATCACATCTGATTGGCCTTCCAGCCCCTGAGTACCTGTATTTGGGAGGAGAATGAATGCTAAGAGCTTGATACCCAAGTTGGTGTTGCCTATTGGTCTTCCCAACAAAGACCTCAACAGTCTAATCCCAATGTCTTGATGTAAGGCTGAATAATCTTAAAACCCAACATTGATAGAACTCTTAAAGGATGACAAACTTCTTTTTGTGTCGCTTAGTCCACTGATAACTTTGGTGGAAGTTCTTGAAGGGAGTTGGTATATTTTTCCCAGCTTTATTAAGATGTGATTGACATATAACGTTGTGTAAGTTTAAGGTATACAACAAAGTGATTCTATGTATGTATATATTGGGAAATGATTGCCACAAAAAGGTTAGTTAACACACTCATCATCTCACATAGTTAGAAACTTTCAAATATGCAATACAGTATTTTACTGTATCATATATTGGAAATTTTCTGAGAGAGTAGATCTTAAAAGTTGTCATCACACATACATATAAATCCTAAGTGATTACAAAGCAACTTCCCTTCCTCATAAGTCATGGGAAAATATCAGTGTCCTTGCCTAAGGCTGTAGATCTTCCTGGAATGAAGTGAGAAATGTTGTAGTGGTTCTTCTGGGCATTTTTTTACATGAGGGAGTCTTACTAGGGTCATAAAGGGGTCTGTGATTGTAAGCAGGATAGGGACACCAACCCTGGGTTTCCTACTAGGTTTTTTCAAGTTTAATCTCTAACGATGAGCCATTTTTCTCTTTTCCCCCTTCTGCATAGAACTGAAGGCAATGATAGGTGTGCTCTCTGGTGGCAAGACTTCTGCTCTGTGTTTAGGACGCATGAGAGTTTGGAAGTCCTGGCTGTGACAAACAGCTTGATGGAGCCTGATGCAGTCAAAGTTCTTTCTACAGCACTGAAAGACCCTCAGTGTAAACTACGAAAACTAATGTGAGTATAAGACAAATCGTGGCTGGAAGAAATTCCATGGAAAAAATCTATTTCCATCCAATTTGTTTACTCCTTCTATGCTCACACCTGACTTGCAGAAAGCATCCATGTCCATAGTTTTTTTTCAGCTTTATTGAGATATAATTGACATACAACACTGTGTAAGTTTAAAGTATACAGCATAATGACTTGACATACATATATTGCAAAATGGTCACCACAATAAGTTTAGTTAACATCTATCATCTCATATAGTTACAAAAAATTTTTTTCCCTTGTGATGAGAACTTTTAGGATCTACTGTCTTAGCAACTTTCAGATATACCATACAGCATCATTAACTATAGTCATATCACATTGTACATTACATCCCTAGAACTTACTTATGTTATAACTGGAAGTTTGTACCTTTTGACCACTTTCCTTCAATTCCCCCTCCCCTTGCCTCTGGTAACCACAAATCTAATCTCTTTTTCTATGAGTTTGGTTTTTTTTTTTTTAGATTCCACACATAAGTGAGATCATTTTTCCAAAGGAGACATACAAATGGCCAATATGAAAAAGATGCTCAAATCACTAATCATCAGGGAAATGCAAATCAAAACCACAATGAGCTATCACCTCTCACTTGTTAGAACGGCTATCATCAAAAAGACAAGACATAAATGTTAGCAAGAAAGTGGAGAAAAGAGAACCCTCGTGCATTGTTGGTGGGACTGTGAATCGGTATAGCCACTATGGAAAACAGTGTGGAGGTTCCTCAAAAAATTAAAAATCCTAGTGGTTTTTACTCTCTGGATGTCACTGCCCAAGAGGTGCCATGTGCTAGGTAGGCACTTAGTATGGTTTACCCCTGCATTCCCTTGAGGTAGGTACTATTATCTTGATTTTTTGAGAAAGTGAGAACCAGAGGGGTTAAGTCACTTGTCTAAGATCACACAGCTGATAAGCTTTGGGGAGTGCTCTCCATCTCAGGCAGTCTGAAGGAAGCTCGCCTTCTCCATCACCACACCATGCTTCTGTGATTCGTCACCATTAGCAGGTTCCCTGCATGAGGTAAGCCTCGCCAAGGAGGGTAAGTTGGAGCTGGATTGGAAGAGACAAGATTTCTATGAGGAAGGAAGATGAGACAGATTCAGCTGTGGTTTGGCAGGCCATATGAAAAGAAAAACGCATGTACGCCTCGGCCCCAAGTTCTACTTTTCAAAATCCATCCTAGATAAATCCATATGTAGATACCCAGAGGAATGAACAAGAACATCACTGCAACATTATTTTCAACAGCAAAGAAATGTAACAGCAAACATTTATGCAGTGCTTCCCCTCTGCCAGGCTGTATTAGGTGCTTTGCATTTCAGTGCTCTTAAAACTTACTACGACCCTAAGAAGGAGGTATTCGCATTTCACAGATGAAGAAACCAAGGCACAAGATTACACCAATGATGTGTAGCTAGAATACAAATTTAAACTGGGCAATCTGGCTCCAGAATCAGTTCTCCCAGCCACTACTCCATTCTCCCTCTCACTACCGTTTTTAAAACCCAGAAACCCAATAATTCATGAAAATTCCTTGAAATAGCCCAGCAGATATCATGTGGCCCCTGGCCAGTATCTGACCTGTTTTCTTTCCTGTTATTATAAAAGTTACTAGCTCCCACTTTTTGAGTGCTTATGTATGTCATAGGAGCGCCTTGTATGTCAAGCACTGTGCCCAGCCTGTTACAGGCATTGTGTATATTAATTCTCTCAATCATCCTAAGGAGGAAACATCATGTGCTCTCTCTTGTGGACCTGAAACTGAAGCCTACGGATGTTAAGTGACTTACATAAGGTCATCAAACTAGGGAGGCTGGGCTGAGAATAGAACCCAGTTTGGAGCCCTGGACTGCACAGAAAGGGCCTGCAGATATTTATGGACCAACTGAAGGTAGATGAAGTAATTAGCAAATGGAGAGATGTAGTCAAAAGGTACAAACTTCCAGTTAAAAGATGAATAAGTTCTGGGGATCTAATGTATAGCATGGTGACCATAGTCAACAATACTGTGTTGTATACTCAAAAATTGCTAAGAGAGTACATCTTCAATGGTCTCACAACGAAAACAACATGGTAATTATGCCATGTGGTGGAGATATTAGCTAATCCTACAGTGGTAATCATTTTGCAATATATAAGTGTGTCAAATCAAAATGCCACACACCTTAAGCTTACACATTGTTATATGTCAATTATATCTCAATAAAGTTGGAGGAAAAAAAGAACTAATTAGCTACCTTGATTGTGGTGATGGTTTCACAGGTGTATGCATATATCCAAACTTATCAAATTGGATGCATTAAATATATGATAGACGCATTTTTTGGTATATTAATTATACTTTAATAAAGCTGTTTTAAAAATTTTTTAAAAAGAGGGAACTAATTTACTGACGGTGTTCTGTTATAACCAGACACTGCTTACCTCTCCAGCCTTAGGCGAGTGGATCCCACCATGCTGAATGAAGACTTAATCCAAGTTTTGACTGAAAACCAGTATCTGAGATACTTGGAAATACAAGGCACAGAAGTGAGATGTGAAGCCATGAACTTTCTATGCACAGCCTTGAAATATCCACAGTGTTATCTACAGTGTCTGAGGTAAGATCTGAGACTGGGATGGAGAGAGAACCCTGGCATCCAGACCGTCTTTTCAGAGATGGGGTTACATGTTCAGTCTGCCTGTCCCCTCTCTTTTGATCTAGTTATTAGTTTCACTCAGCTTTTTTATTAGGGTGTACAACCTGATGATTTAATATACACATATGTTGTGAAATGATCACCACAATCAAGCTAATTAACACATCCATGACCTCACATAATTACCAATTTTTTGTGCGTGGTAAGAACACTTGAGATCTACTCTCTTAGCAAATTTTAAAATTTTAAGTATACAACACAGTATTGTTAACTATTGTCACCATGCTGTACATTAGATCCCCAGGCCTTATTCATCTTATACCAGGAAGTTTGAGCCCTTTGACCAACATCTCCCATTTCCCCCACCCCCTAGCCCCTGGCAACCACCACTCTACTCTCCGGTTTTAAGTTCCACTCAGCTTGAATAGTGCAATTTTATTACGTTCTAATAATCAAATCTAGCGTCTGCGATGGGGAAAC
The DNA here is from genome assembly GCF_020826845.1 of Diceros bicornis minor. Classification (NCBI taxonomy): domain Eukaryota; kingdom Metazoa; phylum Chordata; class Mammalia; order Perissodactyla; family Rhinocerotidae; genus Diceros; species Diceros bicornis. The sequence continues at coordinate 34,160,556 of NC_080773.1, forward strand.
TGTAGCCCCAGTGGTGAACTTGAGCCAGCTCATACTGGCTTGCAAGAGCTGACTGTTAAACATTCAGGAATTTTGTGAGCTGGTTGTTAAACAGCATTATTTAAAAAATTAAATCATATAAACTTAGTATTAAATAAATTATATTAAGAAACAAAGGTAATAGATCATGAAAACATTAATTCCTGATTTCTTTTACTGTACTTTACTGTTACCGCTGCCAGGGCTCAGCAAACTTTTTCTATGAAGGACCAGGTAAGGAATACTTTTGGCTGTGCGAGCCATACGGTCTCTGTCACGACTATTCAACTAATAGTTGAACAACTATTGATAGTACTAACGTGGTTGATATGTAAATGAATGGATGTGGCTATGTTTCAATAAAATTTTATTGTTATTAGTTTATTAACTATGTATTAATAATACAATGTATTAATAACTTTATTCCTGATTTATTAATTATCAATTATATAATTTGTTGCCTTTATTAATTATGTAATTTACTAATGGATTTATTTATTTATCAACACTGGAATTTGAGTTTGATTTAATTTTCATGCAAAATATTCTTTTGATTTTTTTTTAACCATTTTAAATTTTTAAAAAAAAAACATTCTTAGTTCACAGGCTATACAAATGCGGGTAGCAAGCCACATTTGCCCCGTGGACCATCGTTTGTCAGCTCCTAATGTGTGCTCTTCATGTTGTTGATGCCTACTCTATCTGTGCGGTGAAAATACTATATAATGGCGTGCTGCTGCATATCTCTTCCCAACCCCGCAGTCAATGACTTCACACAGGCAGCTTGAAATCAGCCGTGGTGGGAGTATTTACACTACGCACATTGTCAGACACTGCATGTCAGGACTTCTTTCTCCAGAGTCGGCCGTTAAACATATACCAACACAAAACTGCTTAGCATACATGCCCCACCAGCCTTTCTGTGTGTTACCGTTGCCTCAACAAAATTTATGCAGCCTCTCGTTTTGTTTCCATCTGCCAATCATACTCCTTTACATTCATCAGAGCTGAATGGAGCCTGGATAATCTCTATGTTTTACTGCTCTTCTTTTACAGAACAGAAAGCTCGGGCGGCCAGGAGGTGGAGGTGTAAAGCATAATCGCTTGCTAAACGTTTTTATGAACAGGTTGACTTGAGATGGAAACCTAGCTTGACAAGATGGCAGCTGTGTGACTTAGGGAGAGTTATCTCACATGACTGAATCTCAGATCTTTGTCTTAAAGATTGTTTGGCAAATAAATGTAAAAAGAAGTTGTATTTCAAGGGCTGAATTGAGTCCTTGGCTCACAGTTAGAGCCCAGTTGTTAGCCTATGCCAGTTGGTCCTGGCCCCATGTGTATTATTTTCTGCTGGTAATTTGTGACTAAAATGCTCAATTTGATGCAGGCTTACCTAGTAGAAAAGACAGAATAACCCCTAGAGTCACTCGTGTGTGAAGAACAAGAATGTGAGATCTATGTGGCTATGTGGGCACCGTTTTCCCCAGGAGCTACAGCTCAGCATTTTTGTGTGGCTTCTATAGGTTGGAAGATTGCCTGGTCACCCCCAATAGTTGGCTTAATCTTGCCGAGAATCTCAAAAGTAACATGAACTTGAAGACTCTAATGCTAAGATGTAGCTCCCTGGATAAGTTTGGGACATATTACCTGTCAATGGCCCAACTGGAGAGGATGTCGTAAGTGTTTTTGTTGTGTTCGTGACTGTTGTTCATTTGTTTGGTAGACTGAGTGCTTTGGGGGGAAAAGCAGTAATGGGAGAATGTGCGTATAATGGAATAAACTTAAGTCTTGTGATTGATACAATTACAGATGGGTCAATGAAGAATTGAGCCAAGAGAAAGAGAGAGAGCGGCGGTGGGGGGCGGGGAGGGATGGGAATATCTTCATAAAAGTAAATACTTATACCTAATGTCCTAGAATACATAATTATCATGAACCCAATGTATCCATCAACCAGTTTATGAACTAGAACCTCACTAGTACTTTTTTCCTTCCTCACTGGTTGTCTGAAAACCCTGCCCCACACTCCACAATCTTGAATCGGGTTGATCAGGATCCTTACTTTTATGTATAGTGCTGCTATACATGTGTCCTTACACAGAGCATCACATAGTTTGGCATTGCTTTGAATTTCACATAAGTGGCCTCATCTGTCATGTGTTCTTTTTCTGATCCACCAACATTTTACTATTCATCTGTGCTTAGTTGCTTCTGGAGCCGGTTCCTCCTTACTGATGAATGATAACATTTGTGTGAATATACAACAATTTAGGTATCCATCCTACCTGCATCCTTTGGGCTGCTTACACACATGTGGATGCACACACACACACACACACACACACACACACACACACTTGTAATGAACATTCTAGGAGTAGAATTGCTGGGTCATGGAAAGCATTCACCTTCAGTTTTATCAGGTTTGTTTCTAGAGTATTTGAACAATTTGCAGTCCCTCCAGCAGTGTGTATGATGGTTCCCATAACTCCAGATTCTCATCCAACTCTCGTTATTGTCGTATTCTCGTTACTGTTTTTGCCAATCTATTGAGCAGGAAATAGTATCTTATTGTTTTAATTTGCATTTCCTTCATTACTAATGAAAATTGTTTTGTAACCTTACTATTCATCTTGGTTTCTCTAATATGCGTGCCTGCTCATGTCTTTAATGTGTCTATATTTTTTAACTTGTGAAATGATGTCTCTTCCTGTGCCATCTCCACATCTGTTTTTTTATTCTTTAGTCATTGGTGATCTCTTTCTCTTCCCTCTTAATCCCACTGTGTAACCATTTGCCTGATCCACAACTCCTTCACCCTGCCATTCTCACAATAAAGTTGCTACCCTCTCCTTTAACACTTGGAAGCCCTCAGAGGTGGTAACAGAGGTATGATGAGGCGTTTGCATTTAGAAGGAAAGCCCAGATTGAAATTTTCATCTCTAAGTATGAGACAAAGAAAATCCAATCATGGGAATGAATTAAATTGCACCCCATCTGTATGCTTCTCGCACACAGGTTGGAGAATTGTGACCTCACGTTGATTTCTTATGAAAGTCTTATCTCTTCTCTCAAGAGTAACAAGATGCTGACCCATCTGAGCTTGGCAGAAAATGCCTTGAAGGATGAAGGGGCAAAACAGCTTTGGAATGCCTTACAACACGCTGAGTGTCCTCTACAGAGGCTGGTGTAAGTCCCAAAATGTTCTCTTCTTGGAATTCCCCGGAGTAGAAGAGGCTGATTGAGAAAACCTGTTATATATGTTTATTTACTTATGCAACACATTTATGAAGTGCCTACCGCACATTGGGCATTGTGCTGACACTGGAGGAAAGTGTAATAAAGAGGAGCGTTGTTATTATTTCAGTCTCAGAGGCAAATTAGCTAGTGGCAGAGTTCTCAAACCGTGTGCCAAAGCACCCAGGAGTGAACTCACAGAGGCACTGCAGGATATTTTAAATTTAAGAGATATTGCCCTCTGTTCTTCACTGCAAGAACCAATAGCTTGACACAGTTCCGTGTCAACCTCAGATTGTGCTACATTTCTTTCAATGACAGCTTATCTTGGCAAAGCTAGGTTTTCAGCAGTTGCTATCATAAGAGCAAGTGCACCACAAAATCTGTGAGGAACAGGGGTGACGTGAGAAAACTACTAAGATGTTAAGGAAGGCACGAACCTGGAAAGTTGGGAGCCTCTGGTCTAACATGTTCTCATAACCCCTGGACATTCGGAGTGAGTGTTATGTCTTTGAGATCAGGTAAGGTGACCTAACTTACTGCTTTAGGAAGTGGGTAGTGTTACTAACTCAGAGGTATGGACCAGAAGACACACTAAATGAGATCCGCTTCGGTGTTTATCTCACTCTATCATTAATTCTATAAACGATTTCCCTTAGGTGTCAGGACGCTTCTGTGTATTATTAATAGAAAATAAACTCAGACTGTCTTAAACTATAAAGAAATTTGCTGGCTCATAAAACCAGAAATGCAAAAGTGGCACAAAATACCTCCTGATCCCACTGGAACACATTTTTAGCTTCCCAAAAAGGAGCAGGAAATGGAGCAACAGCTTTAGAAAACAGTCTAGCAGCTCCTCAAAGTGTTACATGTGGACCTAATGTATGACTCAGATATTCCACTCCTCGGTGTATACTCAAGAGAAATAAAAACATACATCTATACAAAAACCTATACACAGATGTTCACAGCAGCATTATTCACAAAAGGCAAAAAGTGGAAACAACCCAAGTGTCCATGAGCTGACAAACGGATAAAGAAAGTGTGACCTATCCATACAATGGAAACATAAAAAGGAATGAAGTACTGATACATGCTACAACGTGGATGAACCTTGAAAATATTATGGTAAATGAAAGAAGCCAAACACAAAAGACCACATAGTATGTGATTCCATTTATATGAAACATCCAGAATAGGCAAATCCGTCATGCGGCAGTGAACATGGTGGTGCAGATATCTCTTCAAGATGATGATTTCAATTCCTTTCAATAAATATCCAGAAAGCAGATTAGTGGTTGCTAGAACTGGGTGTGGGTGGGGGAAGAAGTTGAGAATGATGCTAAAGGGTACAGGGTTTTCCTGTTTGGGGTGATGAAAATATTCTAACATTGTGGTAAATGTTGTGCCAACTCCATAAAATATACTAAAAAAACAATGCTTGTACACTTTAAATGGGTGAATTGTATGGCATGTTAATTATATCTCGATAAAGCTGTTACAGCAAGAAAGAAGTCAAATCTAAGGGTGTTTTGGATGGTTTTTCTTTATGTGTCTTTGTTTGCAGGCTGAGAAATTGTGCTTTGACCTCTGATTGCTGTCAGGATATGGCATCTGCTCTTGACAGAAATAAAAACCTGAGAAGTCTGGACCTTGGTTTTAACAGCCTGAAGGACGATGGGGTGATCTTGCTCTGTGGGGCCCTGATGAACCCTGACTCTGCCCTACAGATCCTGGAGTAAGTTACCCCCGGTTCCTTCTTTGAGACAGAACCATTGTCGGTAAAATTCTCTCAGGGTGGAATATGGGAAAGTGTTTTGCATTTCTGGAGAACTTGGAGGACTTGGAAGCTTCAGAGTGGTGGTTCTCAAAGTGTGGTCCTCAGACTAGGAACTTCATCTGGGAAGTTGTTAGAAATGCAAATTCTTGCAGTATTTGTCTTTCTCTGTCTGACATTGCACTTAGCATAATAGCCTCAAGGTCCATCCTTGTTGTTACAAATGGCAGGTTTTGCTTCCTTCTTAAGGCCGAATAATACTCCATTGCATATATACACCACATTTTCTTTATCCATTCATCCACTGATGGGCATTTAGGTTGTTCCCATATCTCGGCTATCGTGGATAATGCTGCAGTGAACATGGGGATGCAGATATCTCTTGAAGATCCTGATTTCAATGCCTTTGGGTGAATACCCAGAAGTGGGATTGCTGGATCCTCTGAGGGTGGTTCCTGACAGTCTGTGCTAACAAGCACTTCCAGGTGACTCCCACGCATGCTAGAGTGAGGACGCTTGTTCTAGGAAATATTCTTCCATTTGATAAAAGATAAAGAAGAGTTTATTTGTTGGGTTTAGACTGATCCCTGAGATAGCTGGTCTTCTGAAATCGATTTTTATGCTTAGGGATCCTTTTTTATATATAATTTCTTTTTTTTTTTTTTTTCCTTCTCCTATGAGGTCTCTCTGCTAACATGCATACTAGCCAGAGATCTGAAAGGATTCAGCCTATTTTTAGCTCTTTTAGTGGTTACCTTAAGTATTTGGAAAAGATTTATAAACATCTCTTTTCTGGCAGTCAAAGAATGAAGCTATTTTTCCCTCTTTTCTACCCACATTTTCTGTTCTTTACTGGTTTTAAACCTAGGTTATTTAAGTCATCCTTTTAAGTTACATCTTTAATTTCTAGAATTAGTCCCGATAGTTGATTTCATTTTTGTGGGCAATTAACTACTGTACCTGAAGGGAATCCAGCATTCACTGTAGGTCACAAATGTTTTACTCCAGAAATTTAGTCTTGGGTTTTAAATATTGATTTATCTCTTAGACTGAGTAAAATATATTTTCAGGTATGAAAGAAATTTCCAGATGAGTGTTTATTTAGTATTTTCTAAGTCTTTGCTTGAGTGAGACTATTTTTTTTTTATTGATATTTTAATGGTTTCTAACATTGTGAAATTTTGGGTTGTACATTTTTGTTTGTCCATCACCCCATATATGACTCCCTTCACCCCTTGTGCCCACCCCCCACCCCCACTTCCCGGGTAACCACAGTCCAGTTTTCTCTGTCCATGTGTTGGTTTATATTCCACATATGAGTGAGATCATACAGTGTTTGTCTTTCTCTTTCTGGCTTATTTCACTTAACATAATACGCTCCAGGCCCATCCATGTTGTTGCAAATGGGACGATTTTGTCTTTTTTTATGGCTGAGTAGTATTCCATTGTATATATATACCACATTTTCTTAATCCAATCGTCAGTCGAGGGACACTTAGGTTGCTTCCACTTCTTGGCTATGGTGAATAATGCTGCAATGAACATAGGGGTGCATAAGCCTCTTTGGATTGTTGATTTCAGGTGCGTTGGATAGATTCCCAGTAGTGGGATGGCTGGATCATAGGGCATCTCTATTTTTAATTCTTTGAGGAATCTCCATACCGTTTTCCATAGAGGCTGCACCAATTTGCATTCCCACCAGCTGTGTATGAGGGTTCCTGTTTCTCCACATCCTCTCCAACATTTGTTGTTTTTTGTCTTGGTGATTATAGCCATTCTAACGGGCGTGAGGTGGTATCTTAGTGTTGTTTTGATTTGCATTTCCCTGATGATTAGTGATGTTGAGCATCTTTTCATGTGCCTATTGGCCATCTGTATATCTTCCTTGGAGAAGTGTCTGTTCATTTCCTCTGCCCATTTTTTGATCGGGTTGTTTGTTTTTTTGTTGTTCAATTGTGTGAGTTCTTTATATATTATGGAGATCAACCCCTTGTCAGATGTATGTTTTGCAAATATTCTCTCCCAGCTGGTTGGTTGTTTGTTCATCTTGATTCTGGTTTCATTTGTCTTATAAAAGCTCTTTAGTCTGATAAAGTCCCACTTGTTTATTTTTTCTTTAGTTTCCCTAGTCTGGGTAGGCATGTCATCCGAAAAGATTCCTTTAAACCCAATGTCAAATAGTGTGTTGCCTATATTTTCTTCTATGAGTTTTATAGTTTCAGGTCTCACCTTCAGGTCTTTGATCCATTTTGAGTTAATTTTTGTGAATGGCGATAGCACATGGTCCACTTTCATTCTTTTGCATGTGGATGTCCAGTTTTCCCAACACCATTTATTGTAGAGACTTTCCTTTCTCCATTGCATGTCCTTAGCACCTTTGTCGAAAATTAGCTGTCCGTATATGTGTGGTTTTATTTCTGGGCTTTCAATTCTGTTCCATTGATCTGTGTGTCTGTTTTTGTACCAGTACCATGCTGTTTTGATTACTATTGCTTTGTAGTATGTTTTGAAGTCAGGAATTGTGATGCCTCCTGCTTTGTTCTTTTTCTTTAGGATTTCTTTAGCTATTCGGGGTCTTTTGTTGCCCCATATAAATTTTAGTATTCTTTTTTCTATTTCTGTGAAGAATGTCATTGGGATTCTGATTGGGATTGCATTGAATCTGTAGATTGCTTTAGGTAATATAGACATTTTAACTATGTTTATTCTTCCAATCCACGTGCATGGGATATCTTTCCATTTCTTTATGTCATCGTAGATTTCCCTCAATAATGTCTTGTAGTTCTCATTGTATAGGTCCTTCACCTCCTTGGTAAGATTTATTCCTAGGTATTTTATTCTTTTTGATGCAATTGTAAATGGTATTATCTTTTTGAGCTCTCTTTCTGTTAGTTCATTATTAGCATATAGAAATGCAACTGATTTTTGTAGATTGATTTTGTACCCTGCAACTTTGCTGTAGTTGTTGATTGTTTCTAACAGTTTTCCAACAGATTCTTTAGGGTTTTCTATATATACAATCATGTCATCTGCAAATAGTGAGAGTTTCACTTCTTCGTTACCTATTTGGATTCCTTTTATTCCTTTTTCTTGCCTAATTGCTCTGGCCAAAACCTCCAGTACTATGTTGAACAGGAGTGGTGAGAGTGGGCAGCCCTGCCTCGTTCCTGTTCTCAGAGGAATGGCTTTCAGTCTTTCCCCGTTGAGTATGATGTTAGCTGTGGGTTTGTCATATATGGCCTTTATTATGTTGAGGTACTTTCCTTCTATTCCCATTTTATTGAGAGTTTTTATCATAAATGGATGTTGTATCTTGTCAAATGCCTTCTCTGCGTCTATTGAGACGATCATGTGGTTTTTATTCTTTGTTTTGTTGATGTGATGTATCACGTTGATTGATTTGCGGATGTTGAACCATCCCTGCGTCTCTGGTATAAATCCCACTTGATCATGGTGTATGATCTTTTTAATATATTGTTGTATTCGGTTTGCCAATATTTTGTTGAGGATTTTTGCATCAATGTTCATCAGCGATATTGGCCTGTAATTTTCTTTCTTTGTATTGTCTTTGTCTGGTTTTGGTATCAAGGTGATGTTGGCCTCATAGAATGATTCAGGAAGTGTTCCATCTTCCTCTATTTTTTGGAATAGTTTGAGGAGGATGGGTATTAAATCTTCTTTGAATGTTTGGTAAAATTCACTGGAGAAGCCATCTGGTCCTGGACTTTTATTTTTTGGGAGGTTTTTGATTACTATTTCAATCTCTTTGCTTGTGATTGGTCTATTCAGATTCTCCATTTCTTCTTGGTTCAATTTTGGGAGGTTGTATAAGTCTAAGAATTTATCCATTTCTTCTAGATTGTCCAATTTGTTGGCATATAATTTCTCATAGTATTCTCTTATAATCCTCTGTATTTCCATGGTATCCGTTGTAATTTCTCCTCTTTCATTTCTAATTTTATTTACTTGAGCCTTTTCTCTTTTTTTCTTAGTTAGCCTGGCTAAGGGTTTGTCTATTTTGTTTATCTTCTCGAAGAACCAACTCTTTATTTCATTAATCCTTTCTACTGTTTTTTTGGTCTCAATATCATTTATTTCTGCTCTGATTTTTATTATTTCTCTCCTTCTGCTGGCTTTGGGCTTTGTTTGTTCTTCTTTTTCTAGTTCTGTTAGGTGTAATTTAAGGTTGCCTATTAGGGCTTTTTCTTGTTTGTTAAGGTGGGCTTGTATCGCTATGAGTTTCCCTCTCAGGACCGCTTTTGCTGCGTCCCATATGGTTTGATATGGCATGTTATCATTTTCATTTGTTTCCAGATAGTTTTTGATTTCTCCTTTAATTTCATCAATGATCCATTGGTTGTTCAGTAGCATGTTGTTTAATCTCCACATTTTTGTCACTTTCCCAGTTTTTTTTTCCTGGTTCATTTCCAGTTTCATAGCCTTATGGTCTGAAAAGATGCTTGTTATGATTTCAATCTTCTTAAATTTATTGAGGCTTGCTTTGTTTCCCAACATATGGTCTATCCTAGAGAATGTTCCATGCGCGCTTGAGAAGAATGTGTAGTCAGCTGTTTTTGGGTGGAGTGCTCTGTATATGTCTACTAGGTCCATCTCGTCCAGTTTTTCATTTAAGTCTAATATTTCTTTATTAACTTTTTGTCTGGATGATCTATCCATTGCTGTAAGTGGGGTGTTAAGATCCCCTACTATTATTGTGTTGTTGTTGATTTCTCCTTTTAGGTTTGTTAATAGTTGTTTTATGTACATTGGTGCTCCTATGTTGGGTGCATATATATTTATAAGTGATATGTCTTCTTGATGGAGTGTCCCTTTTATCATTATATATTTCCCTTCTTTGTCTTTCTTAACCTGTTTTATCTTGAAGTCTACTTTGTCTGATATGAGTATGGCAACACCTGCTTTCTTTTGTTTGCCATTAGCTTGGAGTATTGTCTTCCATCCTTTCACTCTGAGCCTGTGCTTGTCTTTAGTGCTAAGATGTGTTTCCTGAAGGCAGCATATTGTTGGGTCTTGCTTTTTAATCCATCCTGCCACTCTGTATCTTTTGATTGGAGAGTTCAATCCATTTACATTTAGGGTAATTATTGAAATATGAGGGTTGAATGTTGCTGTTTTGTCACTTATTTTCTGGTTCTTTTGCATTTCCTTTGTTTCTTGTCCCATTTGTTTTGGACTGCCAATTCAGTTTGGTTGTTCTGTCTTATGATTCTTCTAGTTTTCTCTTTGTTTATCATATGTGGTTTTAATTTGATTATTTGTTTAGTGGTTACCTTGAGGTTTGGGCGAAAAATCTTCTGTATGAGATAGTCCATTATCTGATAGCCTCCTATTTCCTTATACTAAGTCAATTCAGTCACTTTCCTCTTCCCCTTCTAAGTTGCTCTTGTTATACCTTATTCTATCTTGTGTTGTGGCTGTGTGTTTACAGTGATGAGGTTAAATTTATTTTTGGTGAATTTCTTCCTTTGATCTTTGAGTTTAGTATTTAAGTGGTTGCTAACCTATTCCGGTAAAGATCTACTATTTCTCTGATTTTGTCTACCTACTTTTCTCCTTACTCCAAGCTTTGTGTTCCCTTTCTCTTTTTGTTTTCAGGCCTGAGGGCCTTCTTGAGTATTTCTTGTAGTGGCGGTCTCGTGGCCATGAACTCCCTTAGCTTTTGTTTATCTGGGAGAGTTACTATTTCTCCATCATATTTGAAGGATATTTTTGCTGGCTAGAGTATTCTTGGCTGAAAGTTTTTGTCTTTTAGTATTTTGAATATATCATTCCAGTCTCTTCTAGCCTGAAAAGTTTCTGTTGAGAAATCCGCTGAGAGCCTGATGGGAGTTCCTTTGTACGTTATTTTTTGTTTTTGTCTAGCTGCCCTTAATATTGTTTCTTTGTCGTTGACCCTGGCTAGCCTTACCACTAGGTGTCGTGGTGAAGGCCTTTGTCTGTTAATATATATAGGAGTCCTGTTGGCTTCGCTTACTGGTATTTCCTGCTCCTTCCCCAGATTTGGGAAATTTTCAGCTATTATTTCCTTGAATAGGCTCTCTGTTCCTCTTTCCCTCTCCTCTCCCTCAGGAATACCTATAATTCTTATGTTACATTTTCTAATAGAGTCCGATATTTCTCGGAGTCTTTCTTCATTTCTTTTTAGTCTTAGTTCTCTCTCTTCTTCCATCTGGAGTATATCTGTATTCCTATCCTCTAAAGTACTGATTCTTTCCTCCATATTGTCAGCTCTGTTCTTTAAAGATTCCAGATTCTCCTTTATCTCCTCCATTGTGTTCTTCATCTCCATCAGCCCTGATAGGTTTTTCTTTATGATTTCAATCTCTTTTGTGAAGAAACTCCTAATCTCATTTAATTGTTTGTCTGTGTTGTCTCGTATTTCGTTGAGTGTTTTTATGATAGCTATTTTGAAATCTCTGTCATTTAGTTTATGGATTTCTGTGTCTTCGGGGTTGATTTCTGGGTGCTTGTCATTTTGTTTCTGGTCTGGTGATTTCATATATTTTTGCATTGTGGTTCCTGTGTTGGTTTTGATTTTCCTCATCCTGGAAGTCTCTGGTTGCAATTTCCACCTGCCGCCACTGTCTGGTGGTAAAGGGCTGTGTAGTCTAAGCCCCCTGCGCTCTGCCCCGGTTTTTCTGCTGCGATCCGCAGTTTTGTTTTGTTTTGTTTTGTTTCTTTTCCCCACTGCGATCCACGGGTCCAGTCCAGTTTATTCAGGTCTGCCTCGGACCGCTAGATCTGGTCGAGCTGCAGACTCCGGGTTGCGGGGAGGGGGGAGCTCTCTCTTTTGCCCTCTGGGTCCCTGACGTGGGAGGCTTCTCGTTTGCCCCTCTTTATCCGCTCTCTGGGTTGCTCAGATGTTGATGGTAGCCCTGTGGCTCCTCTGAGCCCTCTGTGCGGGAGTTTCCCACTGGCTGAGAGAGCCCGAAGAGCTACAGTTTCCCGCCGAGGGCCGCCCCTCCCCCCTCTCTGGGAGCCGCGCGGACCGGATCGCTGATCTGATGGGGAGGGAGCGGAGTCCTCCTTACCTCTCCCCACTTCCTCCGGGGGCCCAGCACATTCCGCTCTCAGATGTGCGGCAGTGTGGATCCCTCCGCTCCAGCTTTTCACTGTCTGGGATTCCGTTGTTGGTCTGTGGCTGTTACTTTTGTTGTATTTTGTGGGGGAAGAATTCACGGGAAAGCTCACTCCGCCATGATGCTGACGTCACTCCTCGAGACTATTTTTTTTAATCTACTTTCACCAATAAGCAGTCTCTTGGCTGAGTATAAAATTCATGGACCCGGGCCGGCCCCGTGGCTTAGCGGTTAAGTGCGCGCGCTCCGCTGCTGGCAGCCTGGGTTCGGATCCCGGGCGCGCACCTACGCACCGCTTCTCCTGCCATGCTGAGGCCGCGTCCCACATACAGCAACTAGAAGGATGTGCAGCTATGACATACGACTATCTACTGGGGCTTTGGGGGGAAAAAATAAAATAAATAAAATTCATCGACCCCATCCTAAACTTCTTGACCTAAAAATCTAGATTTTATTCTATGGAATTCTAGTTTTGTAGAAAAGGTATCTGTATCATTATTTTTTCCCAGCAAGAACCCAGATTTTTATTGTTTATGCTCTTCATTTAAAAAAAAATCATTACATACCTGTGGGTCGGATTTATAATTAGAATTATTTATTTTAGAATGACACTCCTTTTTCTACTGTCAAATGTTTTAAGTGACTCACATCGAGGTTAAAGGCTTGATTCGGCTGATGTTCAGAGGCAGTGCCACTGCCTCCCTGCCTGGAACAGGGTCAGGATGTGCATAAACCAGGGCAAAGCCGGGTACATGCCCTTGTAGTTTTGGCTGGTCATTTATTAGCTAGTCAAAGTTCATGGGGCAGAGGGGTAGGTAATCAAAAAGAAAGCAAAGAATGCAAAAGTAGAAGACAAGGGGACCCCAGGGGACCCTCTGTCATGCCTGTTTAGCAGTACTCATAATAGCCTTGCTCCCTGGAGGGATTTTATTCTCTGTTCAAGGATAGGATCCAACACGACTTCCCTTCGGTACCTTTCCTCACCCACACACCACTTGCTCTTACGTGCCGGCACTGTATTTATCATACAGTTTGTTTCTGGACCCGTCTCTCCCATTTTTCCGTGAATACTACATCTGAGAGCCAAGACATCTATTCAGAGAGGAATCAGAACACCTGACATGTTAGAATAGTGAAACCACGTGTTGACCTTAAACAAGTAGACAGCCAGTTATTTCTCCTGCAAAAATGGGTTTATTCAGGATCAGCAAAGTATTGCAACTCGTGGTCTGCAACCATGGCTCAAGCCACATGTAAGCCCTCCAGCAGCAAGGGAGGAGAAACTCGTTTACAGAAGGGAAGAGGGAGTTGGGAGGGCTGTTGTAAACTGAGTCCATTGGAGGAACTGAGGGTTCGATGTGTAGTGGCTTTTCACTGGCTGAGCTTCTTGCCAGTCAAGAAAAGGAAGTCTTTCTTCTTCCTGTTGGGCTCTGCTATCAATACGGAGCATGAGAGCTCCCCCTCTTGGCCTCCTGACTCCAATTTAATGAGGTTTCTGTTTACTAATTTCCACATGTGCTATATGAATATATTTATTTGGTTATCTGCCTCCTTCTCCCCATCCCCCCCAATCAACTGTGAGTTCCAGGAAGCCAGGATGGCCTCTGTTTCCCTCCCTGTTGTGTCAACAATGCCCAGCGCAGTGCCTGGCACATAAGTGGTGCTAAATAAATATTTTCTGAATGAGCTAAGGTAATGAATAGCGACAATCAGTTTTTGAAAGAGATATGTGGCTCATAACTTCTTGGGTTTAGGAATCGCATAGCCTACTCTGGATAATCATCCAAAACACACAGGCACTGACACCTGGTAGGTACTCAAAATATATTTGGAATTAAATGACTTGTTCTAGTCAGAGCATGATTTCCAGGCTGTGGACCATGGGGCTGGCTGAGCTCTCAGATGTGGGATGTGGCGACTTTTCTGCTGTCTGCTTCTACCCCACAGGCTGGAAAGTTGTCAGTTCACCTCCGTCTGCTGCCGGGCTATGGCTTCCATGCTCCTCAGCAACCAAAGTCTGGGATATCTGGACTTGAGCAGGAATGATATTGGGCTCAGTGGCACTCGGCTCTTGAGTGAGGCCCTTCAGAAGCGGAAATGGAAAGCAAAGGTCATTCTGTAAGTGTTCACTAGGTCCCCTGTGCAGAAACCACAGCCCAAAAGAGCTCCTCATAAAGAGTGTGATTCTGGACTCAAAAGAGTATTGCAGTTGTTGCTAACATCTGTCTCTTGTTTCCTGGAGATTTATACTTTCCCTTATGTGGCTGATCAAACCCCAACTCCTGCTTGTTTATGGTGGGAAAATTGATCTGGATTCTCCCATCTGATTTTAAATTGTGTCTTTTCTTCATCTCCTCTCTTTGTCTTAAACCACTGAGTTTATCACTTACCGACTCTACAACTGTGAACAGGTTAGTTTACCTTTCTGAGTGTCGGTTTCCCCATCTGTAAGGTTGGGATGGCATCTTCCTCCATGGAGATGTTATGAGGATTGAAATAAAGTGCATCTTTAAGGCAGTTAACACAGCACTTGACATCATGATGTTCTCCATCAGTGGTGGTTCTGGGTGAAGGTTATAACTACACCTGGTGCATTCGTTATCTATTGCTCTGTAACAAATTACCTCAATGCTTAGTCAATTAAGACAACACTTTTATTTTCTTATACAATTTCTGAGGGTCAGAAATATAGGAGTGGTTTCACTGGGTGGTTCTAGCTCATGGTGTCCCATGAGGTCTTAATTAAGCTGTTGACTGGAGTTTGATGGGGGCTGGAGGATCAACTTCCAAGCTCGCCCATGTGGCCATTGGCAGGAGACCTCGGTCACTCTCCATAGGGCTGCACATGACGTTGCAGCTGGCTTCCTCCAGAGCAACTGATGAGAGAGAGAGAGCCCAAAACAGAGCCACAGTCTTATTACTTAATCTTGAAAGTGGCATTCCATCACTGCTGCCTTATTCTGTTGGTGAAACAGACCAACTATAGCCCAATGATAAAGGGGTCTCACAAGAGTGTGAATAACAGGAGGAAGGGTCACTGGGAGCATTTGGAGGCTGCCCACCACACCCAGTATGTGGTTGAACCGTGGCACTTTGACTCCATCCCTGAGCTCTTGAGAGCTACACCACTGGTCTTGATTTACTCTATGGGACCAGAATGGTCTCCTGGATGCTAAATTTCTGCCCTACAGGTTTTGCACACTTTTCTAGGACTGCAAAAGAAAACCAAGTGTCAGAGAATAAAACCTGACTATCCTTCACAGGGAGAAGAAACAGAGTCATGGAGTGGATATTATGACAAGGCTGGAGGGCCCAGCAGTGAACAACGAAATCCTGAAGATAATGCAGGACTGGGATTCTGAGGGCTATGATGAGGCAGCATGGATGAATTGATCTGGTGGCCCCTGCATATTTTTTTCCTAATCAGAAATTGGGAAATGGTTGCCTATTCTGTGGGCCATTCCGAGTCTGGAATGGCTCAGTTAGTTCTGGGAAATGGTGTAAGGCATGACCTCCAAAAGGCTCCCTCGGAGATATTGAGCCTCATGTGTTAGTCACTGAATTGGAGATATGGAGGCTTGTGTGTTTGTCATCCATTAGTCACTGTATTGGGGGCACCATGAAGGAGAGTTCTAGCCCCTTCCACACCTGGCTTCTAGATGTTTTTGAATATGTCATGTTAACGTCGTCTCTGGGAAATGTTGGTCTCACTTACTAGGGTTTTAGGAGAATTTAATAAAAAATGTACATAAATGCAATGTGAAAACTTTCCAAGTGTTATTTATTTACCAGTAGACTGGTACATCAACCATTAAAAAGGGAGAAACAGGGCCGGCGACATGGCTTAGCGGTTAAGTGCGCGTGCTCCGCTGCTGGCGGCCCGGGTTCGGATCCTGGGCGCGCACCGACGCACCGCTTCTCCGGCCATGCTGAGGCCGCGTCCCACGTACAGCAACTAGAAGGATATGCAGCTATGACATACAACTCTCTACTGGGGCTTTGGGGGAAATAAATAAATAAATAAATAAATAAATAAATAAAATTATAAAAAAAAAAAAAAATGGGAGAAACATGTTCCTTAACTTGCCTGGAAAAAGGGTCCAGAGGCAATTTCCAAGGAAGATGATGTAGCAAGTGATGGAAAAGGGAAATCACCTCACCTTTAAGAACTCCTTAAAAAAATGAAGGATGACTCAACTTTTTCTTAATGAGTTTAATCCGTTAACAGAGTAAAACAAATTTAAGCAAATTTTTCTTGGACTGTGGTAGGCTGAACCTAGATCCAGACTGGATGCTCTAGAGGATGGTTTCCTGCATCCATCGTCTTCTCAGTTGTTGTCCACAGGACTCAGAAGCTGTCAGAATATGCAGGTGGCCTCCCGTCCAACATCACGGAAAAGGACTGTACATCGTGGGCAGACTCCGAATTTTTTCCAGTCCTAACTAACTAGAACATGATTAAAGTAGCTAGGACATCATTTAGAAAGCAAAGATCTAGAAAGCAATCTATGATTTTTCCTTTTGAAATAGTCATCTTTTCTACACAAAGTAATGATCAGATGTTGCCTGTGTTGGTTTCTCCACTCTCTAAAAGAGTTTTGTTGCAAAAGTCAGAGCAGTGGGGATTCTCAGCCCCACTCCCACCCTATTTTTAAGGGGTAGACAAAAAGAAAGCTCCATCCAAAGTCAAACTCTCAATCGAAAATTTGCTTTAATTTGTTCTCCAGAGCCCAGAATTTGACAGCTGCAGCTGATCACATGCACCACTAAGAAGGAGGTGGGGCTGCCCAAACTGCCTTGCCTGGGGTCAGCAGGCTCAGAATTGGGCAGTGTAAAGCCAGAGAACCCACCCACTGACATGTCCCCCAAAAGCGCCTGGGAGACACCCCCTTTGCTAAGGCAATAAGGGAACATGCCTTGAGAAGAGCAGGGCTGAGAAGGACAGCGGTTCCCAATCTTTGTGGCTTATTATATTACGTGGGAATCTTGAAAAGCATGTTGCCTGGCTCCCAGCACCAGACATCCTAACTTAATTAAAATGGGATGTGGCCCACGCATCAGGGATTTTAAAAGTTCCCCCAGGGGATTCTAACCTGCGGTGAAGTTTGGGAACTGCTGAAGTAGGAGATATTGTTACTGTGGTAATCATTTTGCTATATGTAAATGTATTGAAATCAACACGGCATACACCTTAAACCAACAGAGTGTTGTCAATTATACCTCCATAAAGCTGGGGGGAAAAAGAAAGAAACGCTCTGGGAGATTACCATTAATGTGGAGACTCAAGGCACAAGGTAGCTGGTATTTCTATTACCCAAGGTGGACTCTTTAGAATGTTGGGGAGAACATTCATTTGATAACAAACAGGAACGCTTACTGTGAGTTCACAGGGAACCCAGATAGTTCAGATAAGAGAGTTTTATGGAGAAAGTTGATGGAACAAACAACAGCAGCATCATTAAAGAGTGGTTGATAAATGCCAGGTCATGTAAAAGAAGGACACACGTGCACACTTGTTGCTCTGGGACAACCAGGTGAAGGCTGTACTCCTCCAGAGCTCCTGGGCACAGGTGTGCTTGGAGTGATGCACCATCTTCACCAATAGCATGAGGACAGGTGGGAAAGGGGCAGGGCATACAGGTGCAGAAAGCAGCTGCTCCACATCTACTCCAGGTCTGGCCGTTCGGAACCGTGGCAGCCAATGGACGGCCACAACGTCACTGGCCCAGGACTCCCCAAAGACCGGCACCACGTGGTTGCTAGTTGGGATGTGATCTCGGAGGTGAGGAGTTGAGTCGGTGAGTATTTTCTCCTGCCTTGTTCTTGCCACTTCTCTCTCCCCTTTCTTTCTCCACTACTGATTGGAATCTATTCATCAAACTCTACTCTGTGCGCTCGCTCTCTCCGTTCAGACGAGTCAGAGCCCAGGGACCAAAGATACCCTTTGAAAGAATGTGTCCCATTTTCCTGTTTTGATGAAAAAGTCCACCTCCAAAGTATATTTGTTTGGGGTGCTTGGTAAGTTCCTCAACCGTTTCCAGTCTCTAGGTCTAAAATAGGACAGAGTTGGGTGCTGTGAGTGGAAGGTCAAGATGAGTTGATGTCTGGTCCACAGTTTTTGGGGAGTCTGGGGATGTTACTGCGTTAACTGTGCTAATAATGTGTTAACTGCAGCTCACAGTGATTGAAGTGCTGTACGATTTGGGAGTCTTCTTTGTCAAGTGAGGAAACTGAGTCGCAGATGAGTTAAATGGATTTGCTGGGGAAGCGAGGGATGAATCAATATTCAAAACTGGGTCGAATTGATTTTGAGCCCTGTAGTCTTGACTGCTTCAATGGGATCAGTCAAGACACCTGTGAAGAAAGACGCAGCAGGAGAAGCAGAAAGTATAATGAAAGGATAGAGACAACACAAGAGCTTTGGTATGTCACTTATTCCCAGAAAATAACTTTAACCACCAGTCTTAATTTACATCCCTCCAACCTACAGTCCTGCCTGTACTGGAATAATGTCCTTACCCTCTCCCCAGTCTCTCCTCAATTTTACAGGAGAAGGTGTCCGTCTGCCTATCCCAAGTTAATCCTTCCACTTGGTCCCTTCCACTCATCTTTCTTTGGGGTTTATCACTTCCCACTCTGGGATGTATTGGAAAAGGTAGAGCATTGTAATTAGATGTGCATGAATATGCTTTTTCCTAAAACAGCAAGCTCTTCACCTTTACAGAACCTCAGCTTTCAACTCTGTAGAGTGAGGACAATAATACTCTTTATATATTGATATTATTTAATGGAAAGTTTAAATGAGATGCTATGAATTGCCTAAGAAGGGACTTAGAAAGAAGTACTTGTTTATTTTTTTTTTCTCTGCTTCCTCCACCTTTATTTATTCTTGGCTCTAAGCATAGAAACTTTCTCAATCATCTCATCCTAAAAGTAACCTTCTGTAGATCGTATTGATTTCTTTATGACCACAGAGGTTTTTGTTGCTTTTTGCAGCCACAATTCTCTTCCTGTTCTACTCCCTCTGGTGGACTGCTTCGTGCAGTAAAGCAAATGTTTGATTCAAATCGTGTGTCTGTAGAACAGTGTTTAGGCACGGCAATCTGAAATTCATTCTCTTTTAAATCAGTTTCCCTTTTTAATTTAGTTAACCAAATAGTTAAGAGGTTTTTTTGTTGTTTTTGTCTTGTTTTGTTTTCAATTTCTATGTATCCAGGTTGTTTTATGTTAGAGGGAAAATATTAAAATTGAAGTTTTTGAATTTGAATTTTGAATTTTGAATTCAAAAAATTAAAATCGAGGGGCCGGCCCAGTGATGTAGTGGTTGAGTGCAAGCGCTCTGCTGCGGCATCCCGGGGTTCGGATCCCGGACGCGCGCCATTGTACCGCTTGTCAAGCCATGCTGTGACGGCATCCCATATAAAGTGGAGGAAGATGGGCACGGATGTTAGCCCAGGGCCAGTCTTCCTCAGCAAAAAGCAGAGGATTGGCGACAGATGTTAGCTCAGGGCTATCTTCCTCACAAAAAAAAAAAAATTGAAATTGAAAATTTTAATTGCTCTTAGGAAATAATCTTTTTAACATACTTCTTAGAAATAAGTATTTTTTCCTTTTACCACTAGTATGGTCAATATTTTTCCTAAATATTACATAGGAACATGCAGAAAAGCTTATGTTCTTGTTAGGGTACTGTTTTGAGTAATTCAGCACATAAATTCCATCTCTCCATTGTCAGTAATATTCATCTCTCTCTTTTTTTGTTTTTGTCTTTTATAGACAGGTAATGATAAGAATGTCTCAACTGTTTTAGCAAAATGCATTTATTTCTATTAGCTTCTATTAAAATTATTTTTAATGGGAGATACCTTTTAGTATTATTTTGAAAAAGCAAAGGATATGAGAAGATATAAAGTGAAATGTGCCCTTTCCTCATCCCTCTCACCCAACTCAGCCCATTTTCTGCTCATCCCCAAAAGATAGTGTGTGTATATGTGGGCAGGGAAAGGTAAAGGTCTTACAGACTGGGGCACCACCTTGTGCTGACTACTGAGCATTGTTAAGGATGCAGAGTACGTCACTGCTTGAATTAACCCACCTGTTACTGATCAACACCTAAATGGTCTTCAGACTTGCTATTGCAAACAAGACTGTGTCTACTATTTGCATGTAAAATGCATAGGTCTTGCCAAACTGCCTTGCAAAGAGATGGCACTGGTTTATACTTCCACCAAAAATGTGGGAGCACCTTTTTCCCACACCATGACAAAGCAGTATATAATCAAACATATGGGCATTGCCAGCTCAGATGTCAAACATGGTACATCATTGTAATTCTGATTGTTCATATTATTATCATTAACTATAACATTGCTTTGAAGTACATTTAAAAGCCATATCCAGTTTGGGGGCTGTTCAAATCGTTTGCTCACTTTAATAAATTGAACTATTGATCGTTTTCATTGGCTGGAAGAGCTCCTTATAGAATGGATTCTTGGTCACGTGTTTCAAATTTATTTGTACCAGTTCATTTCTCAGGAGAGCTTTAAAGTTTTTTGGAGGAGGAAGGAGACTGAGTTGAATGAATTTTTGTCATCTTTATTTGTCTTGTTTCTACTATTGATTAAGATGTTCTGTTCCATCTGCAAATTATTTTGGGTTAAATGTGAGGTAGGAATTCACAAACATAAATATTTAAAAATGCAGCATATCTTCTGCTATCTCAAACCCTAGGAAACAGTGACCTTCTCTCACGGAGGTTACAGTCCAGCAGAGACATCAACAAAGCAAATAAACTTCTTTTGTTCAGGGTTTTGTCTATTTTTTCGTAAGAACTTTATGTGCCTGTTTGTAAGAATTTTAGTGAGCTTCTAGTCTCCATAAAAAAATGCCAGCAGAAATTCTTGGATGACATTATATTAGTTACTTTAAGGAGAATTGATGTTTTGAAAATATGCACTGTATTTCCCCATCAAGGCTTTTATCAGGAGCACATTAAAGCTCTCAAAACAGACACTTCACTTTTCTAAATTTTCCATTCTTATCTCTGTAGTTGCTGTGCTTTATCTATCTCTCATCGTGTTTTCTGACTGGTTATTAGAATTAAGGTGGGATTTTATATGTCAAATTTGTTACCAACCCAATTCAATGACGACTTACAATTTATAATAGTTTTTCAAGCGCTCTCCTTGGCTTTATTATGTATACGGACCCACCTACAAAGGTTAATATTTTACTTTTGCCACTTTTATACCTCTCATTTCTTTATCCAATTGTTTTACTGTAGAGTATATTAAATAATAGTGGCGACAGCACAAAAGTGAGCAGAAATACTGATCGCTGACATCCTGGTCTGATTTCTCTCTATGGGGTCAGCAAACTCCACCTGAGGGCCAAGTCCAGCCATTGCCTGTTCACGTAAAGGTTACACCTACTGGAACACGGCTTCCTCGTTTGTTTATGTGTTGTCAATAACAGCGTCCTCACACCAGCCAAGCTGAGTAATTGCAACAGACACCGAATGACCACAAAGCCTAAAATAGCTGGCCCTTTGCAGAACGTTTGCTGACCTCTGCTCTATGTTAAAAAAAAAAAAAAAAAAAAAAAAGTTTCACCACTAAATATATTTGCTGGAGCTTTTATTAGCAGAAAATTTTAATTTTTTGAGACTGTCTAGTTCTAGTTTACAAAGCATTTCTTTCATACTATTTATGCATCATTGAGACTGTATGATTTTGTTTCCTTTATTTGTGAATGTGAAACTCGAACTTTGTTCTATTGCTAAACCAATGTCTTTTGGTTTCCTCAAGACTGTTGTTTGTTTACCTGACTCTGTGTTTGGCTGTGGCTGTAGACTTTACTCTGCCTTAAATAGAATCTTACTTCCTGTGTGTACATGTTGAGTTTTTTGTTGTTGTCGGGGGGTTTTTTTTCAGCTGTTTCTCTTCTGAGTTCTGATTCTCACAACTTGCACCTGTCCATTTATATAATGCAGTATTTTTGCTGGGGGATTATAGTCTATTTCCTTATACAAATGAGTGCTTCTTTCATGCAACGAGATGTTGGTGAAAAGTGACTACAGTGTAAAGAGATGCTACAGATACTTCAAACTCGAGGTCATTCGTGTAAATGAAAAGACTGACAAAAATAAACGAAACTGCTTTTAGTGAAAACTGTAGGCATTTATCCTACATTTATGGAACAATTGAGGTTTCTGTTCCAGATTGGAAAAGAAAGAGTGATTATTATCTACTCTTATAAATGCTTTCATTATGTGAATAGCAAACATGGTAGTATTTTTTACAAAGGAAAATTTTTTTCCAAAGGATAAGTAGTTTAATAGAAATCTTGCCTCTTTTGGCAAAATTAATTAGGAATTCCAAAGACTGGATTAGATTGACCTTAAATGTCCTATGTCCTCATCTTTAGACATTCCAGAGTTACAAAAATATAAGGCTATCTTAGCCTCAGCCACACACCCACAAACTTAAACCATTATATCCTAAGTCTAAACGTGACCTTCAGCATTCATTTACACATCCTACTATTTTGCTTAGGAAATCTTGTTCCCAGCATGTAAGCACTAAAGCCGATGTTACTTAAGATTTGCATGCACGCTCTGGGCCAGTCCTTCCTCTGACTGCTTCTCTTGTGTTACTTCACTAAAAACCCTCAGAAATATAGGTACTCTGATTCCCATCCTCCTGAGGAGAGAGCACCCAACCTCAGAGAGGTTCAGTCACTTGACCCAGGGGACCTATCATGAATGTTACAGAGGTAGGACTTAAACCTGGAGCTGTCGCTCTATCTGGGAGCCCCTGTTTATGATTACAGAAGTACATACCCTCTTAAAATCAAATTACCTAAGTGGAATCTTTTTTCCCCAGCTTTATTGAGATACTATTTTGCACAAAGTTGGGATTCTCTTGCCCAATGCACATAAACAGCTAATTATTATGTCATCAGCTTTTGGGAAAAGAATACAGCTTTATTGCTAGATCAATCTGCAAGGAGACGGGGGATGCATGCTCTCAGATCTGTCTCCCCAATCCAGGGATTGGAGCAAAATTTATGGGATGAAGGGCAGGGTGGTCTGAAGTGTGGAGACAGATGATTGGAGGTGAGGAGAAGTGAGGTAATTAATGATCTGTGCAAGCGTAGTCAAGCTCCATGGCTCTTCATAGGACGCATGTTCACAAAATGGTGGTCTTAGCATGATCTGAGGGTAGAGTTTTCAGCCCCTCGACGTCAAAAAGTTCACTTATCAGGCATTTGAGCAGGCCCAGTTGATGGTTGGTGGTCTTGGCTGGCCTGAACTGGACAAGGGGGGACCCACAGTTCCCACTCTTAATTACTCTGTTGATAAGACAGGATCAGTTGAACTGGTCCTGGGGGGCCCATGGTTACAGTACAATTGGCAAATAAAAATTATATATATTTAAGGTGTACAACGTGATGTTTTGTAATACTTATATATGGTGAAATCACCACAATCAAGCTAATTAACACATCCATCACCTCACATAGTTACCATTTTTTGTGTGGTGAGAATGTTAAAGATCCAATCTCGGCAAGTTTCAAGTACACAATATAGTATTGCTAATTATCATCACCATACTATACATTAGATCCCCAGAACTTATTCCTCTTATAACTGGAAGAGTGTGACCTCTGACTAGCATCTCCCCATTTCCCCCACCCTCTGGCCCCTGGCAACCACCAATCTTCTCTCTGTTACTATGAGTTCAACTTCCTTAAATTCCACCTCTGTGGCATCTGACCCTTCAGACTTGGCACCACAAGTACACAGATCTAACCAACTGTGCTAGCTGTCGTCGGCCACAATATCGTCATTAGCACTCCAAGTAGCAGAACACTCCCTGGGGTAGAAAGAAAAAATGGAATAACACAAGAAAAAAAACTGTATTAGCTCACCAGGCAGTTGGTCAAACCGTGACAAGTGTCTAGGGAATGTTGCCTCAGAACTATTTTGAGAGACGTTTCCCATAAACAGAGTATTCATGATAAACCATTCCTATATCCCAGAGAAAAACTGGTGCCCACACAGACCACTTCATCTCTTAAAGCAGCATCTGAAATATTCAAACTTGGGAAATCAAGAATCTTGTCCCAACGGCATCTCTATGTCCCCCTCTTGACCACCCCCAGAACCCTTATTTCAGTGTTTCCTTCAATGTATTTTATAATCTTTATTTCAGTTTCTTTATCCTCTGGCTCTCTCATAATGAATTGAAGTAATTCTAGCAACCTCCTCTTAAAAATTCCCTGTGCAGAGAAGGGCAGGGAGAAGGGCAGACATGTACTAACAACTAGGAGCCGGTTTGTGTCTGTAGATCAAGGGAGCAGAGAGTAGATGCCCTGGTCGGTCTATGCAGCAGTAGCAGCAGAAAAAAATCAGTGACTGACGGGGCTTCTCCCTTGCAGACTGGTTGTACCTTGGTGGGATGCTTCCAGTAGCAGGAAGGAAGGAGCCTAGATAGGACGTCACTGTGTATCTACAAGTCAAACTCAAAAGAGAACTACTATAAATGTACAAATGTCAAGCAAAGAGTAACTTCCACTCTAATGTTGCTCTTCAGGGAAAAAGCAAGTCACTGACTATTTGAGTCCTTAAGGTGTTTTAGTACATGTTGTCCTTTGGATTGCTTTATATTCTACCACAAAGTAGTGGTTGTGGAAGACCAGAGAAGCCCAAAACGCCCAACTAGAGTTGGCTGTCGCTATTTATGGAGGTCATGTAATAGTGAAAGAGGAGATTTGGCAGATTTAAGCATTATTCCTGGAGCATTCCTAACAAGTGCAAAATGTTTGTCACCACACACCAGCTTCCTAGACAGCTTTGAGAAGCAATGCATGGCACAGGCCATGAATATACACCTCCAGAACAAGTTGAGTTAGGGGTGGAGTATATAGGATCTGTTCTGATGGCTAATGATGTAGAGCATCTTCTCATTTGCTTATTAGCCATTTGTATATCTTCTTTGGAGAAATGTCTATTCAGATCCTTGCCCATTTTTAATTGGGTTATTTATCTTTTCATTATTATAAAAATTTTCATACTTTCTAGATGCAAGTCTCTTACAGAATATGATTTTCAAGTATTCGTCAGTTTACTTTTACACCAAAACTCTTTTCTGTGTTTGTGTGATTTGATGTTATATTAAAGCACAAGAATCAACCAATCTGAAAACAGTGTGACTTATTTTTAGTAAGTGGTAGGATCCTATTTGCCAGTTTCCCTGAGTAGAACATATTAACCAAGGGCATTCGCTAACAAGTGTTTTGAATCTGACTCTATGCTAGATGCTGTTTTGGGAGCCAGGGATACAGGCAGAAAAATATCCCAGAGTTTATATTCTAGTAACAAGATAAACAGGTGGAATGTTAGGTAATTTTAAGTCTACGAAGAATTGTTACCTGTGACTTGGGCTTCTCTTCAGTATGTCTCATAAAAGGAATAGAGAATGGTGTTCCCCCTAGTGAGTTGATTGAGGTTGGTTGTATGAACTTGAGAATTTGATGCATGATTCTCTTTTGAATCTTGTCACTCTTCCCACAGGTCCCACTTGCTCCATATTACCAAAGAATCTACTTCTCCATCAAAATCTGAGCTCTCAATCTAGCATTAAGATGGAAGAAGCCAAAGTACTCTCCTTTTCCAACTATGGACTGCAATGGTGTTTCAATCAGCTCAGCAAAGAAGAATTTCAGACGTTTAAGGAGTTACTAAAGGAAAAAGCTTCAGAGCTGGCAACATGCTCTTTTCCGTGGGTTGAAGTGAATAAGGCCAGTGTGGAACATCTAGCCTCCCTCTTGCATGAGCACTATAGAGGATCTCTTGCCTGGGAGATATCCATTAATGTCTTTGAAAGGATGAACTTGTCAGCCCTCTCTGAGAAGGCAAAGGATGAGATGAAAAGTGAGTAAGACTTTGGGAAAATCTGGGATAGGAGAGAAAGGAGGGGATCTCAAGTTCCCATGGGGGTGGGGAAGGTATGCTTCTCTCACCGGGGCCAGCTCTATAGCATGAGTCTGAACCATGAGAAGTAACTTACTGGCCATCCCCACCGGCTGAAAATTAGTGTAGCCTGTGAAACAATGAAGGAGAAGAAATCGGTAGACGGACCGTCTACCTGGACAGAACTTGGTTGAAGTTAATAGATAGGATTTGGAGTCCTAAGTGCCAAGCTCGAGCTCTGGAGCTGCCACTTCTTATTTGTGTGACTTTGGGAAAGTCCCTCCTACTCTGACCCTTGGATGCCACATCCTGGAACAGTTACTGTGATGGTTATATGTACTGTTGCAAAGGTTCAATAAGATAATGTATAGAAAATAGTTAACAAACCTTCATTTATTGGGAACACTGTGGTGGTTGTACAATGAGTGTTGCCCTTATTTCTTGCCCCAGGCTGAGGGACTGAGGTTCAAGGAAGTTTTCTAAGGATTGACTTTACTCAGACTGTTGGTGCCCATATTACAGTAACGTACTTAGATCAAATGGTGTGATTATCTTAGGATATTTAGGAGAAAGGTAGTAGAAAAGAAATAATAGCTCTCCTTTATCAAGAGGAATTCTTTTCTTCAACTATGGACAGAAAACTTGAGTCCCAAGTGTTAGCAGTCAGATTGGCCCTAAAGACTACAGATACTACACGGCTAGATGTAGTTCAGCAGCTATAGCTGCAAAGGACTTTGAGAAGCTCTCCCTCTGAGCTTCAGAAAAGCCATGTGTGAAAAACATGTTGATATTATTCATAGGAAATGAGGGCTATAGAACTAAAATGATAGCTGATGTTTACTGAGTCAGTACTCCAGGTTAGGCACCATATTAAAACTTTCATGTACCCTGTCATTGATTCTCAAACCCACCCAATGAAATAGGCTCCCCATGGCAGAAGCTAAAATAGAAGTCCTACCAAGTTACACAACTTGACCAAATTCATGAGCTAATACATGACAAAGATGATGAGACTCATTAGTTAACATTCGTTTAGCGTATCTTTAAATTCTCTTGTGTCACGTGCCAGAGATTTATAGTTTTCAGTGCAGTAGGGAAGAGGGATAAAGAGGCAATTTTTTAAGTGGATGGTGTAGAAAAATATGAGAGGTTCCTATTCCAGACTACAGAGAATTGAAGACTAGAATTTCTTCCTAGAAGAAGTAAGGTTTAGGCTGAGACAAAAACAAAGAAAAGGAGTTAGCCAACTTAATTGGGCATGGTAGAGCAGGACATTCGGAGCAAAATATAGTAGCATTATGAAGCCTTTAACAAAAAGCTTGGCTAGACCATGAATAATGGCAGAAAGTGTGGCAGGAGATGAAGATGAAAAGATTGACTAGAAATCATACAACATAGCATCTTGAAAATAATTTTAATAGCAAGAATAAGCAATTAAATAGTTTTAAAGAGGTGGGGGTAAACATAACATAATTGACATTTCAGCATTGTTGCTGAAGAGTTGAGTGGTCCAGAAAGAGCCATGAATAGATATGCGGCGACCAGCTGGGGGCCATTCTCGTATCCCATGGGACAAATAAAGGTGGACTGGACTTGAATGATGATGGCAGTTAGAGAAAAAAGTAGAAATGGAATTGGAAATGGTTTCAGAAGCAGACACAATAGTTTTTGAGGACTAAATGCAGGAAGAGAATATGGTATCAAGGATGATACCCAAGTTTATGATATGAGAAAGTGGATGGATGGGGTTCCATAACCTCATCCCAGGAAACTCTGGAAGAGATGTTTTGCAGCAAGTGGACTGAGGAAAGAATAGTCAATGTTAGACCTCATGAGTTGATGATATCTCTATTTGGATAACTCACAGGCATCTAGTGAGTAGTTAACTAACTAGTCTGAAGTTCAAGAGAGGTGCCTAGGGTGACTCTTGAAGATAAAGTCTTAATAATTCTAATATATTGCCTCATTATATGACTTACTTGAGGCCATACAGCAAAAGTGGGACTCAAATTTGCATTTGCAAGTTCAAAATCAGAGTGATCTTTACTATAAATCTCTGCTGTTTAGCTGTGCTGGTGGCACTTGAAGATCTGACTTCATTGTCTCCATTACAGGCTAGTCATGGAATAAACTGTGAGATCCTGAGGCTTATCTTGGTTCCCCTAAGTAATTTGGGTAGAGAGTACTCTTATCCCTCATTTGGGTAATTGCTATGACTTTATTGAAACCATGGTCTCATTTACTCTCTGTTGCAGAATATTCACTGCCTGAAATACCGGAAGCTCCAACACCAACTAAGAATGACCAAGAACCAAGCACGGAAGAAGTGCCAGGTCAGTGTGGGCATGGTAGAAAAATGGATGTGCCTAAAGCCACATGGTGACTAGTTAGTGGCACATCTAGGGCTAGAACCATGACATCTGATAGTCCAGTGTTCTTTTTAGTCTAGCATCATATCATTAGCTGACTGTATAGGTTCTGAGGATCTGGTACTCATGGTCTTTCTTTTCTAAGTCCAAGAGAGCTCTGTGGTCTTAAGGGTTTCTTACAACTTATTGGGGTTCCCATCTCAGTTTGGGCAACTTCATGACCCTACTAGGACAAGCCACACCTAATAATCTGTTTGGGAGGCTTTAGTGGAGAGAACCAGAGAGCATGAAACCAGACTCAATATAATTCCCCAAATATTTGAGTACTGACTACATGCCAGGCACTGCTCTCTGTACTTACTATACATCAATGGACAAAGTACATCTGAATCCCCTGCATTTGTGAAGCTTACACTTCAATGGAGGAAAAAGGAGACAAACCAACAAGTAAGATAAAACCGGTGAAGCCAAAACACAGAGGGAGTGATGCAGGCTTGTATAGACAGCATGCATTCCCCCTATTACCCACACTACCACCTATATCTTGCTAATCATCCGTCAGTCAATACTGACCATGAAGTCCAACACCTAGGAAGAGTCTGGACCAACCTCATTTGGATGCAGCTTTGTTTAGGTTATGGATAGGAGAGCACCCTTCAAAGCTCAAGTCTGAGGAATTGATGTGAGTCACAGAGTCTCAGAAACCCAGAGATTATAAATTGTTCCAAGTTTAATGTACATCCAGGCTTAACAGGATGAGTCCTATATATTATTCTCTCTGGTGATAAAATTGTATCTTACAGGTTTCGTAGATACTATGTGGTGGCTTAGCAATGGTATAAAATAGAGACACTAACAGTCTAATCTTGGCAATAGGACCAAAGCAAAATTGACAGAAGCTGGTGTCTTATCATCAGCCACGTTGGGAAATCCCTCTAAAGTACCATTGTACACAAGAACTGCCACTTGTTGAGACCTCATGAGTCAGCACTGTGTCAACTTTTTTATCTCATAATTCTCAAAATAATCCCATGTGTTCGTAACTATAATTCCAGTTGTCCGGTAACACAACAGAGACCGAGAGACTAAATGGCATGCCAAAACCCTACATTTATAGACATCTTAAGCTTTAAATTTCACTTTAAACACTGCTTTAGCTGTATACCATAAGCTTGGGTACGTTGTGTTTCATTTTATGCATCTCAAAGTATTTTCTAATTTCTTTCATGATTTCTTCTTTGGTCTCTTGATTATTTATGACTGTCTTGTTTAATTTCCACATATTTGTGAATTTCTAAAATTTCCTTCAATTATTGATTTATAATTTCATTCTGTTGTGGTAAGAGAACATATGTTTTATGACTTCAACCCTTTAAAATTTGGAACATGTCTGAAGGGCTAACATATGGCTTGTCTTGGAGAAAGTTCCATGTGCATTTCAGAAGAACATGTATTCTGCCATTATTGAGTGGAGCATTTTCTATATATTTGCCTCCACTGTTTTCTATCTCAGTAACGGGCACCACTATCCACCTTGTTATTCGCACCAAAATCCTAGTCTTTTTTTAGTCTGATTTGTTTCCTTTCTGTACCCTCTACCTAATGAATCAGAAAATCGTGTGAGACCTACCTCTAAAGTGTGACCCATTTCTACACATTTCTTCCCATATCCTGTATATGAAAATCATTTCACTTGAATCTCTAATGTGCTTCCACTCTGGTTACATGTGATCCATTTTCCATACAATAACAACCAAGATAATCTTTTAGAAATTTACATCTGATAACTTTACTCTCTGCTTAAAAATCCTCAAATGGTTTTTCATTTACATTTGTGATCAAGAATACAATTTTTCTGTAATTTACAAGACTAACACCACCCTTATAACTATTCCTTAAATATGGCAAGATCATTCCCACATCACCTAAGACAATATGTACTTAGCTACACTAGGGAACTATCTCCTAATAAGTACACAAAATGGTTATTCTCAATAAAAGGTAGCTATTGTATGTTGGGGGCTGTGCTATTCCTCCACAAATCACCTCATTTAATCTTCAGAGCAACTCAACAACATACGAACTATTACCTTTGCTTTATAGATGAAGGTACAGAAGCATGTAAGCCCAGTAAGTTGACTAAGACCTCACAAGAAGGAAGTGAGAGAATTCACATTTAAATCCTGTGTCTGGCTCCAGATTCTTAATTACTAGGTTTTACCCCTTATTTTAATGACTTTCTCAAAGGTCTTCAAAGAGCAGAAATGAAACCAGGACCTCATATCTTCTGATTTTGAGTCTAGTACTCATTTTATGTACCCTCTGCCCCTCTAGCTGAGCCAGTGGTTGCCATGTTCCAAACTGGTCAGAAGATGAAATCTGGCATTGCAAATTTTATCTCAGGGATTTTGTGGGACTGTGCTATCTCTGATTTGAATAATTCACAAAAGTGTGTAGGAGTTTATTCTATTTCCCCCTCTTTTTTTGCAGAAATTTCACAAGCTGTGGAACAAGATGGTGCCACAGCAGCAGAGACAAAAGAACAGGGTAAAGAAATCTGATTCACTCACATTTTTTTTTCTTTGCCGTCGTGGAGTGAATTTGGGTGAAAGAGCAGTCTGTGGAGTTTAGACAACATGGGAGTCCACTTTCCTTTTGTTCATCTTATTTGTCTCCAGTGCATCAGTCTCTTCCCTAAGAGCCCCTGGAATCAGCACCACGGACAGAGTCACCTATGTTCACTGCAATTATCTACAGTCGGTTTTTATGAAGATAAATTCCTACGACCTGTGATTCCAGTGAACTTGGGCATCAAGCACAAGCACGTTTGACAGCTGCTAAGTATAGAGACAAGAGTAGTCATGTGATTTGTTCAAAACTACTTAACTAGTGGTGATTTTTTTTCCTTAGTTCCTTCTATCAATCCTTATTTAGTGAGTAACTACCATTTGAAGAACTGTGATGGGAATACAGTGGTAAAAATACGTATATTTCCTGCCTTCATACTATTTACAGTCCAGAGTTATGCATTAATTAAACCAAACAAAATGAAGATGAGATCCGAGGTGCTATGATTGTGTGAAATGGCAGTTGACCCGTCAAGGAAGTGACAGCAGGCTTCCATGAGGAAATATTACTTCAGACTTTTTACTGCGATATAATTTGTATGCCAACAAGCTCACCCCTTTAAAGTGTACAGTTCAGTGGGTTTTAGTATGTTCACAAGATTGTGCAACCATCACCACTATCTAATTCCAGAACATTTTTCTCTCCCAAAAAGAAATCCCAAACCCATTAGCAGTCACTTCACATTTCTTCTTCCCACAAGCCCTATGCAACCACTAATGTATTTTCTGTGTCCATGAATTTGCCTATTCTGGACTTTCGTTTAAATGGAATCATGCAATCTGTCATGACTTCTTTCATTTAGCGTAATATTTTCTATGTTCATCCATGTTGTAGTACATATCAGCACTTCATACATTTTTACTGCTGACTAATATTCCATTGTATGAATAGACCACATTTTCTTTAACCATTCATCAGATGATGGCCATTTTGGGTTCCTTCCATTTTCTGGTTATTGTGAATAAGTTACCATTGACATTCATATATAAGGAAGTAGTAATGGAAACAAGTGATTTGACTTGTGAGATATTTAATACAATTGGTGTTTGGGGTTTTAGGGAAAAAAACACAGGTTCAGGAATGGCTCCCACCTTTCTGTTTAGACAACCTGGTGGATGGTGATGCTGGGAGTCAATGATTTAAATTTCAAACTCTGAGGTCGCTTCAAGCTGGGCTTTTATTTCACCTGTACAACATAACATATGTTGGCCTTGTGTGACTTAATGATTCATTGGAAAAATGCTTTAAAACCTAATAGTTGCCAGTATTGTGCATTTTCAACTGGGATGAGTAATAATAAATACCAATATTGATGACATCTCTAGAATACTTACAATGGGCCAGGCACTGTTCTGCACATTTTATGATTATGCCATGGCATCCTACACCAGTCTCGCAAGGGAGGTATTAACATCTCCATTGTATAGATAAACAACCTACCATAGAGGGTTGACATGGGGCTAAAATTAAATTTATGTATAAAGCAATGAGCCAAATGTTTGTTCCAAAGTAAGTTCACATATAGAAGCTCTTTTCTAATTATCACTTATAGGAAACTTATGAGGAGGAGTTTTTGGTTGCACATAAAACATAAAATGAGTTTTTGATGCATTGAATTTGAGGTCCCTGTGACACTTTAAGGTGATGAGTTAGACACATGAGCCTGGAATTTTAGGGAAGAAGTCCGCACTAGAAAGGGAAGTTGAAACTCTTATGCACAGCACAATAATTAAGTCCATGGAAGAAGAGAAGGTGATTGAGGAAGAAGCAGAAAGAGCTGGATTCAACTGCAGACTATCTTCCTGGGGGTTCCCTACCCCTATAGAAACCTACAACCCAGGAGCACAGTCTTTCCTTCATCTGAGGATGATGCATCAGTCCAAGCTCAGCAAATAGAGGTTGTTCAGATCTCACCATCTGCTTCCAGTGGTTTTAATACACATCTCTTAATGTCTTTCCCTGATACAAAATAATGAAGTTTAAGATTTAGAGCTTTTGTGCATAGATTTTATGTAGAGCTAGTAATTGTCTTATACACTTGTGCAGAGAGAGCCTTGCTGTCTTTTTTGAAGATAATGGTAGTACCAGCAAATGTAAGGACTCAGGAGTAGAGGAGGTTTTATTTTTCATGTTCTTGAGTGCCTATCGGATGTCAGAGACTGTTGAAGAGCCTGGAGACATGGAGGTAAAATGGCAAGGTACTTTTCTTGTGGAACTTACATTGTAAGCTAGGAGCTAGACAATAATTAAATGCATAAAAGAATTGCAGCTTATGGCAAATGTTGGGATAAAAATAAAACAGAGTCATGTGAAAGAATTATGGTCTGTAATGATAATAGTAACCACTGATCATTTCTGCCAGGCCCCATGCCAATAACTGTTGAATGCATGTTCTTTCTTTAATATTTATTACAAGCTTTCAAGAGGATGTTAATCTCATCTCAGAGGTGGGGAAACTGAGGCCTAGAGAACGGGGCAACTTGTTCCAAATCATAGACACATTGCATAGTGGAGCTTGGAATTCCAAGCAGAATGGGTCCAACTTCAAGGGCTGTGCTTGTCTTTTTGTGCAGAGCAGGATTCTCTGTCACGTGGAGTTATTTCTCCATGGACCCTGGAACTACTGGGATGGAACTGGAGATGCCTGCCTGTCCTACAGGTGTAGAACATATGGCTATGGAACACACGTCCTCAGCTCCCCCCAAGCTTTTCTGTCTTTCAGAGACCACATACGAGTGTTTGGGTAGATTATTCATTTCACAAATACTTGGTATATAGTTAATATATTAATATCTGTGTTAATATATTAATAATATATTAACAAATACACCAGGGGCTATTATAAATACTGAGGACACACAGTAAATAAGAAAGTCCCTGTGAAGTATCTATTGAGGGGAAACAGACAGTAAGCAAGCAAAAATGTAACACATTAGGTATTAAGTGCTGAAAGGAGATATTGGGTTAAACAGACAAACAGAGCTATTTTGTGGAGAATTCATAAGGTTTAAGGAAGTAATCTTGGAATGAGGGATGGAGTTCATTGTCAGTACATTGCTAGGAAGAGAAAAAGACCCTGTCTGACTTAGGATCCACTAAGTCTACATCCAGGGTTTTTGTTTGGATGGTGGTTTTTTTTTTTTTTTTTAATCCAGGCTTTCTTCAAATTTTTCCTCATGTTTTTCTCCTCCCCGCTCCTGTGGGACTTAGGTCATGGAGATGGCAAACGGCACTACAAGAGTTATGTGATGACAAAATTTGCCATAAAGTTGGATGCACACCACGATTTCAAAAACTTTGCCTCTGACTGTCCAGAAATGCAAACATTGCTTGATGCTTTTAATCCAGACCAGAAGGGCTTCCGGCCTCGCACCGTGGTTCTGCACGGAGAATCAGGAATTGGGAAATCGGCTCTGGCCAGAAGGATCCTGCTGTACTGGGCACAAGGTGAACTCTACCAGGCCATGTTCTCCTACGTCTTCTTTCTCCATGCTAGAGAAATACAACAGATAAGAGAGAGCAGTTTCGCAGAGTTAATTTCCAGGGAGTGGCCAGACTCCCCAGTTCCAGTGATGGAGATCATGTCCCAACCAGAAAGGCTCCTGTTTGTTGTTGATGGTTTTGATGACCTGGACTTTACCTTCAAAGATGATGACACAAATCTCTGTGAAGACTGGGCAGAAAAACAGCCCACATCCATCCTGATGTGTAGTCTGCTGAAGAAAGTCCTGCTTCATGAGTCTTCCCTAATGATCACCGTCAGAGACGTGGGCATAGAAAAGCTTAAATCCATGGTCGTGTCTCCACGTTACCTGTTAGTTGGGGGAATCTCAGTAGAAAAAAGGATTCAGTTGCTCCAAGAGCACATTAAGAATGAGCATCAAAAGATGCAAGTCTTGCATTTGGTGGTGGTCAACCATCCGCTGTTTGACAAGTGTCAGGTCTCCATCGTGTGCTCACTCATCTGCGAGGCTCTGAGGCTGCAAGAAATGTCAGGAAAGAGCCTTCCTCCTACCTGTCAAACTCTCACAAGATTGTATGCCACTTTTGTATTCCATCAGCTCACTCCACGAGATGCATCCCAGCGCTTTCTCAGTCAGGAAGAAAGACTTGTCTTGAAGGGCTTGTGCCGGCTGGCCGTCGAGGGAGTGTGGAACATGAAGTTTGTGTTCTACGGTGATGACCTGGGTGTTCATGGGCTAAGGAAGTCTGAGCTCTCTGCTCTGTTTCACATGAACATCCTTCTCCAAGACAGCCACTGTGAAAGGTGTTACTCTTTCCTTCACCTCAGCATCCAAGAGTTTTGTGCTGCCTTGTACTATGTTCTAGAAGGACTGGAAAGAGGGGGGGATCCCTACCCTCTGCTCATTGAGAACATGAGGAGTTTGATGGAGCTCAAACAGATTGGCATCAATGTCCACTTGCTCCAGATGAAGCGCTTCCTGTTTGGCCTCATGAGCAAAGAGGTGATGGGGGCTCTGGAAGTCCTGCTTGGATGTCCTGTTCCCCTGGTGGTAAAGAAGAAGCTTCTGCACTGGATCTCTCTGTTAGGTCAACAGGCCAACACCATCGCCCCCCTAGACTTCCTGGACTCCTTCCATTGTCTTTTCGAGACTCAAGATGAAGAGTTTGTTCGCTTGGCATTGAAAGGCTTCCAAGAAGTGTGGCTTCCAATGAACCGGCAAATGGACTTAATAGTTTCTTCTTTCTGTCTCCAGCATTGCCAGTATTTGCGGAAAATTCGGATGGATGTCAGAGAGATCTTCTCTAAGGATGAGTTCACTGAGGCTTGGCCCATGATTCCCCAAGGGTGAGTACCACACTTCTGCAATTTTATTCTTTGTTTCTTTACATCTTTATGGAGATATAATTGACAAATAAAATTTGTATATATTTAAGATGTACAACTGGTGTTTTGACATACATGAAATAAATGCCACAAGCAAGCTAATTAGCATATCCATCACCTCACGTAGTTACTATTTTCTTGTGTGTGTGTACGTGTGTGTGTGTGTGTGTGTGTGTGGTGAGAACACTTAAGACCTACCCTCCTAGCAAATTTCAAGTACACAGTACAGTGTTGTTAAATACTGTCACATGGCTGTACATTAGATCTCCATCTTGTATACCTGAAACTTTGTGCCTTTGGACCAACATCTCCTCATCTCCCCCTCCCCCAGCCACTAGCAACCACTATTGTACACTCTGCTTCTATGCTTTTGACTATTTTAGATTCTGTGTGTGAGACTGTGCATGTCTTTCTGTTACTCGCTTATTTCACTTAGCATAATGTCTTCTGGGTTCATCTATATTGTTGCAAATGGCAGCATTTCCTTCTCTCTTAAGGCTGAATAACATTCTGTTGTATATATATACACAACATTTTCTTTTTTTTCGTGAGGAAGATCAGCTCTGAGCTAACATCCATGCTAATCCTCCTCTTTTTGCTGAGGAAGACCAGCTCTGAGCTAACATCTATTGCTAATCCTCCTCCTTTTTTTTTTCCCCCAAAGCCCCAGTAGATAGTTGTACGTCATAGTTGCACATCCTTCTAGTTGCTGTATGTGGGACGTGGCCTCAGCATGGCCGGAGAAGAGGTGCGTCGGTGCGCACCCGAGATCTGAACACGGGTCGCCAGTAGCGGAGCACGCGCACTTAACCGCTAAGCCTTGGGACCAGCCCCTACACCCCATTTTCTTTATCCATTCATCCGTCGACAGACACTTAGGTTATTTCCATATCTTGGATCTTGTGGATAATGCTGCAATGAATAAGGAGGTGCAGAGTCATCTACTGAATCTCCATATCCTTATTGCCAGGATTTGACATGATTTTCAAAAATATCAGGGTCCCAGATAATTCATTAAGGGTGAATCACTCAGATGTTGTCCAGCTGGCTAAAATAATAGGACCTGAATCTGGCTAATTTCAATAGCTGGATAAACTATTTCAAAATACTGGGTCCTACCCAAGACAATTAAAGGAAAGGCGATGGGTTTGGAACCTGAGGAGATGTGGTTTGTTTGTTTGTATCAATATGATCATTCAGGTGTGTGCACTACTTGTCTAGAGTAGGGTCCAGAGCAGTGCCATCCAGTAGAATTTTCTCTGATGATAAAAATGTTCCATAACGCCTTGTCCAATATCGCAGCCACTGGCCACATGCACCTATTGAGCACTTGAAATGTGCTGAGTGAGACTAAGGAACTGAATCTTTAATTTTATTCCATTTTAACTCATTTACATTTAAATAGCCACCTGTGGCTGGTGCTTACTGGATGGAATGGGCGCATCTAGAAAACATGCTTTGCTTGACTGTCTCCGTGTCTATCCTCCCATTACCCAGAATGGTACACCAGCCAACGGTGTGGACATTGTCACCTGTCTACCAAAGTTTTAATCCAAGGTCTGCTACTTCTTAGTGGTGTGACCTCAAGTTACTCAACCACTCTGTGCCTCAGTTTCCTCATCTGTAAAATGCAGGTAATGGTGTCTACCTACCCATCTACCTACTGGTTGTTAGGAGGCAGTTTGTTTATACAGCTGAAGCACTAGGCACTGTGCCTGGCACTTAATTAACACGTAGATGTTGGCTAATGATTCTGACAGAGTTAAACAGTTAAATCCTGAAGGTTTGCTAGAGGAGAAGTACATGTCAGCAAGGAAAGAAAGCACACTGCCTGTCACCTTGTTCTGTCCTTTCGATGGCCAGGGGCATCCATGCCCTGGGAAATTTTCCTGTAGATTGGCTGAAAATGTGTGCAAGATTCCAGGCTAAGCCCTGAGGCAGGTATAGTCGCATATAATCATAAAAATCACAGCTATCACACAATGAAATCTTCATGAATGCTGCTATGCCCTTCCTTCTAATCTTCAAGTCAACCCTGCAGGATAGATCAACTCCCTGTTCACAGATGTGGAAATGTACACTCAGAGGTGAAATGACAGCAAACAGCACACCAGTTGCTTTTAGCACCCAGAATTTAAGTGTAGCTGGTAACTGTGGATTCTGATGGCCACTACATCCATTTATTGCATACCAACCCTGTGCCAGGCATGATGCTAAGTATTTTATAAGCAGTGTCTCACTCAACAAAGGTTGGTTGAGTACCCATGTGGTGGGTGGTGTTTTATGCATTCAGGGCTCTAGAAGTAACCGGAAGTCCCTGTTCTCCTGGAATGTGGCATCTCGTGGGCAGAGATAGCCAGCAAGAAGATCACATGAAGTGGTGGTATCTGCCTTAAAGAAAAACTAGAATAAAAGTATATCAGTGACCAGGATGTTGCTCTGGGTAGGAAAATCAGCAAAGGCCTCTCAGAGAAGGGAATATTTAAACAGAGACCCTTCCAGTATTAGGGGAAGAACATTCTAGAAAGACAGGGTGGCAGGCAAAAATGCCCTGAGGCAGGAACATGGTGCATTAAATCTTCTTACCTCCTCCATATCACTGTCTCTCTGCCTCAACACTATTGATAGTTTGGGCTGGATGATTCTTTGTTGTTGGGGGCTGTCCTGTGCATTGTAGGATGTTTAGCTGTTTATCCACTCAATGCCAGTAGCATATTCCCTCCCCAGTCGTGGCAATCAAAAATGTCTCCAGATTTTACCCAATGTCCCCTAGGGGTGAAAACTGTCCTCTGGTTGGGAAATGAGACTCTAAAATAAGGACTATTAGCCATTTCAGTGGTACAGGTGGAAAAATAGAGGCTAAGGATTCCTCAGACTTGCCTAGCCAAGAAGGAGCTAGAATTATTCTTTTAACTGTAGTGAGAACACTTAACATGAGCTCTAGCCACTTAAATTTCTAAGTGCACAATACCATATTGTTAAATATAGACACAATGCTGTAGAGCAGATCTCTAGAACTTACTCAACTTGCATCATTGAAACTTTATACACATTGAACCATAGCTCTCCATTTCCCCCTCCTCCCAGCCCCTAGCAACCACCATTCTACTCTCCGCATCTATAAGTTTGACTAGTTTAGACGCTTCGTAGAAGTAGAATCATGCAGCGTTTGTCCTTCTGTGACTGGCTTATTTCACTTAGCATGATGTCTTCCAGGTTCACCCGTGTTGTTGCATATGTCAGGATTTCCTTCTTTGTTAAGTCTGAATAATATTCCCTGAGCCAACCCTAGTGGGCTAGTGGTTAAGACCCAGCACACTCACCACCGTGGCCCGGATTTGTTTCCTAGTCAGGGAACCACACCACCCATCTTTCGATTGTCATCTTGTGGCAGCTGAGTGTTGCTATGATGGTGAAAGCTGTGCCACCAGTATTTCAAATACCAGCAGCGTCACCTATGCTATGGTGGACAGGTTTCAACAGAGCTTCCAGACAGATAGACTAGGAAGAAGGACCTGGCCACCCACTCCCGAAAACTCTGTGAACAGCAGTGGACCATTGTCTGATACAGCGCCAGGAGCTGAGAGGATGGCGCAAAAAGACCAGGCAGGGTTCTGCTCTGCTGTCCACAGGGTCGCTAGGAGCTAGAATCGACTGGGTGGCACTAACAACAATATTCCATGGTGTGTATGTGTGTGTGTGTGTGTGTATCACATTTTCTTTATCCATTCATCTATCAATGGATGTTTAGGTTGTTTCTCTATCTT